>NC_085841.1:199886864-200208280 GCF_035594765.1 Anolis carolinensis
TTGAGTTGTTGCTTTCTAGGCTGGTCTGGCCATCTTATTTCAACATTGAAGGTCCGTGGTAGAATTTATTGACTTACATTACACTTCAAGTACTCTGTTGCAGCTGGGATCAATATGTTTCAGAGAAATGTTTTGGCTGTGATTCCATATTCCTACCTAATTGAGACCAAGAAATAAGATTGGTTCCCTATAGGTAAAGGTTTCCCCCTGATATTAAGTCTAGTCGTGTCCGACTCTGGGGGTTGGGGCTCATCTCCATTTCTAAGCCAAAGAGCCGGCATTGTCCGTAGACACCTCCAAGGTCATGTGGCCGGCATGACTGCATGAAGCGCCGTTACCTTCCCGCCTGGGCAGTACCTATTGATCTACTCACATTTGCACGCTTTTGAACTGCTAGGCAGAAGCTGAGGCAAACAGCGGGAGCTCACCCTGCTCCCCGGATTCTAACCGCTGACCTTTCATCAGCAATTTCAGCAGCTCAGTGGTTTAAGCCACTACGCAATCGGGGGCTCCAGGTTCCCTATAAAAATGCCATATAGATGATCATTTTTGCACTTATTTGGTCACTTCCCTTGTCTGTCTATTTGACGGGCATCTGTGGAGAGAAATATTGTGAATCTAGCTGCAGTGAAATACTGCCCTGGGTTTCACTAGAGACACATCACCTCAGACAGAGCTGGCTCTATTTTTTGCACATCAGCGTTAATCCCCGTTGAGCTGGCTTAGCGGGGACATATCCTGTTAACAATAGGTGCAAAGGCTCTGCAAGGACAACAGCTGTTTCCGCGCTCTGCTTTTAGAAACGTGCCTTCAATAGCATACAGGATCATACGGCAGCCTGTGATCTTGCCCGTGTGTTTAATGTGCCAACATGAATAGGACCTAACGGGAATCAAAGATTACTTTTTGGGAGTCATCCAAGTGAGTGAAAAGTGAACTCTGCAGGCTCCACTTCTTTGTTGACAAATTCCTTCTAGTGGCCAATAGAGAAAAGGCTTTTCAAGCCTGGCACCCAGTCCTAGGTGTTGGAGTACATGTTGCGTCACGCCAGCAGCATGGATAGCTAGCAACATGGGAGTTGAACATAATCTCATCTGGGGGGGGGGGTCTGCCAGATTGGGGGCGATTTCTAAAAGGGAGCTGCAAATTATGGATCTCTTAGAAGACATGTAGCTCATTTGAGGTTGAGGGAGGGGATGATTTGTTTGTTGATCAAACTGTTCAAAGGAGGGAATGTATGGATCTAGATTTGGCAGCGGTGAAGCCGATAACTAATTCTCCGTTGGAGGGGGATTTCTCTCCCCCATACGCAGAGGATTATTATGAACATCTTGTACAGACGAAACAGCTGGCTTTTCTAATTGAAGACTCTATATTGAACAGGGGTAGATGGACCTCGGAAAGAGTGATCCAGAGGTCCTTGGGTCAAATTCTTTCAAGGAGCCTGACGACAGTCAAGCTAAAGATGATCACTTGGCTCCATAAGGGCTATCAATCATATGATCGCTCTTTACGCCTTATCTTCACTTTTGAGGATAAGTCTATAACAGAGGAATTATGGGCCCTTAGGTTCCGGCTGCTCTCATGGGGCATTACCATTAGAAGAGTATTTGTGGACCCCGTGATTCGCCCTTTGGTGGCCAACCTATCTTTACACACTCAACCATCTGTTAGGCCCAGAGATAATAGGATGTGTAGTCCTCAGCATAGGCTCCCCCCTTTAGAAAAGTCTCAATTAGAGACTCTGGCCCAATCATTTTCCGTACCAGACCAGCAACTTTCACCCTCTTCAACCTCACTACGTTTTTCCAATAGGCCCCATTTATCCCCTTCTTTTGAAGTAAAGTTAGATGGTGTGTCTAGTAACCTTTTGGATCCAGGGAGCTGACTAGATTCTCTTAAGGATGCTCCAATTGATCCAGACTCCTTGGGGGGTGGGGAACAGGCGGGGGGTGGCTCCATCGAGGTCGTGTGGGGGAGGAGGAGGAATCGCCGTCAACGAATTTCCAGGGAGAAGTGCAACAGGGTTTTTGCGACCCTGGAGAAGGATAGGTGTGGTAGCCTCCATGGTAGCCCCTCCCGGCTGAAGGTCCTGCTGTTTAATGCCAGATCCGTCAAAGGTAAATCATCTATTATCCAGGATCTAATCATGGATGAACATGCGGATCTGGCCTGCATCACCGAAACCTGGTTGGATGATCTGGGTGGGGTTAGTCTTACCCAGCTTTGTCCTCCAGGTTTCGGGGTGCATCAGCAGGCCAGGCCAGGAGGGCGGGGAGGTGGGGTTGCGGTGGTCTTTCGGCAGTCCATCGCCTTGGTCAGATGCGCCGTTCCGCAATCTGCTGGGTTTGAGTGTCTCCACTTGAAGGTGGGTACCCGGGACAGTTTGGGGATTCTGCTGGTGTACCGTCCACCCCGCGACACAGCAGTCTCCCTGCCTGAGCTAGCAGAGGTGGTTTCTAGTGTGGTGTTGGGTTCCCAGCGCCTGTTGGTGCTGGGTGACTTCAACATTCACGCTGAGACCACCTTGACAGGTGCAGCTCAGGAATTCATGGCTGCCATGACGACCATGGGTCTGTCCCAAATAATATCGGGTCCCACTCATCAAGCTGGACATACACTCGACCTGGTTTTTGTTGCGGGCGACGGTTTGGTCGGAGTGGAAGAGCAAATTATTCTTCCATTGTCATGGTCCGACCACTATCTGATCAGTTTAAGACTAACCGTCTCTTCCAACCTCCGCAGGGGTGGTGGACCAATTAAGATGGTCCGCCCCAGGAGACTTAAGGATCCTGAGAGATTCCTGAGGTCTCTTGGGGATCTGTCTACCATGGAAGCTGACGATCCTGTCGATTCCCTGGTCACTCGTTATAATGGCGAGTTGTCCAGGGCAATAGACACGATCGCTCCTGAGCGTCCCCTCTCGCTGCGTGGAGTTGCCCCAGCTCCCTGGTTTACTGGGGAGCTGGCGGAGATGAAACGTGCGAGAAGGAGACTAGAGTGCCGCTGGCGGACAACTCATGACGTATCTGACCGAGCACGGTCTAGAGCCGCTATTAGGGCCTATTCCGCGGCGTTGCGGGCAGCCAGGAAAGTTTTCTCGACTGCCCGCATCGCGTCTGCAACAAATAGATCTTCAGAGTTGTTTCGAGTTGTTGGGGAGCTCCTCCACCCTCCTCAGGTCGGGGGAGCACCCGACATCTCGTCAACTCGGTGTAGCGAGTTCGCTCACCATTTTGCAGACAAAGTCGCTCAGATTCGTTCCGACTTAGACGCCGGCCTTGATGCATTGCTAGGTGAGGTAACCGAGGCATCTGTCTGTTCGATCTTGTGGGATTCGTTTCAGCTTGTGCAGCCTGATGATGTGGACAAGATTCTTGGAGCGGTGAGGGCAACCACCTGTGCCCTTGACCCTTGCCCATCTTGGCTCTTAAAACAAGCCAGTGGAGGGCTAGTTGATTGGTTTGTGAGAATAATCAATGCCTCTTTGGAGCAGGGCATATTTCCATCTGGCCTAAAACAAGCTGTGGTGAGGCCTGTTTTGAAGAAAGCCTCCTTGGATCCGGCTAACCTCAGTAACTACAGACCAATCTCTAACCTTCCATTCTTGGGCAAGGTCTTGGAGCGGGTGGTTGCTTCCCAGCTCCAGGGATTCTTGGAAGATACGGATTTTCTGGACCAATCGCAGTCTGGTTTCAGACCTGGCTACAGTACCGAGACGGCTTTGGTCGCCTTGGTGGATGACCTCCGCAGAGAGATGGACAGGGGGAGTGTGACCCTGCTGGTTCTCTTGGACATCTCAGCGGCTTTCGATACCATCGACCATGGTATCCTTCTGGGACGTCTCTCTGGGATGGGCCTTGGGGGTGCTGTTTTGCAGTGGCTCCAGTCCTTCCTGGAGGGTCGTTCCCAGATGGTGAAGCTGGGGGACACCTGCTCGGACCCCTGGCCATTGACCTGTGGGGTTCCATTTTGTCCCCCATGCTTTTTAATATCTACATGAAACCGCTGGGTGAGGTCATCCGGAGTTTTGGAGTGCGGTGCCATCTCTACGCGGATGACACCCAACTCTACTACTCCTTTCCACCTAATTCCAAGACCAAGATTTACTATTTTGTCCCTGCTAGAGACATACATAGAATTATGGATACCACTTGGAGCCCCTGGTGGCGCAGTAGATTAAACCGCTGAGCTGCTGAACTTGCTGATCGAAAGGTAGCAGTTCAAATCCGGGGAGCGGGGTGAGCTCCTGCTGTTAGCCCCAGCTTCTGCCAACCTAGCATTTCAAAAACATTCAAATGTGAGTAGATCAATAGGTACCGCTCCGGCGGGAAAGTAACAGCACTCCATGCAGTCATGCTGGCCACATGACCTTGGAGGTGTCTACGGACAATGCTGGCTCTTCGGCTTAGAAATGGAGATGAGCACCAACCCCCAGAGTCAGACTAGACTTAATGTCAGAATACCTTTACCTTTGCCACTTGGCACACCTGCCTTCAAGCCATTTGCAACTTATGCCGGCTCTAAAGCAACTCTACCATAGGATTTTCTGAAGCTAAGAGTGACTCGTCCAGGGTCATCCCATCCAGTAGGTTTTCATGGCTGAGTGTGGATTCAAACTCTGTTTTCCAAAATTGTAGTCCGGTGCTTAAGCCACTAAACTGTGCTGGTTCCATTTGGCACAGAGATGTAAAACTTCTTGAAAATTTGAGACAAAAATTATATATTTTCCAGAAAAAATGCTTTCTCGGAAAAATAGAAATTACTCCTTGTGGTTCGAGGAGAGGCAGGTAAGAAATAATAATAATAATAATAATAATAATAATAATAATAATAATAATAATAATAATAATTTGATACACAACAAGATTAGTACACAGCCAACAAGATCACTATGCTGGCCTTTGTATTGGATCACACATTGGACAGTTCCTAAGTGTCTAGGACTATGTGATGTATCTGCGAAAAATGAGTGTAGATCCAAGTAAGTTGGTCTTTTGCACCTGAAAGATAGTAATTTTGTCAGCACCAATTGTTTTCAAGTGCTGGCTAAGGTTTTTAGTCACTGCACCCAGTGTACCGATCACCACTGGGACCACCTTTACTGGCTTGTGCCAGAATTTTTGCGGTTTGATCTTTAAATCCTCGTATTGTGTAAGCTTTTCCAGTTGCTTATTATCGATCCTGCTGTCGCTGGGATATTATTATTGTTATTGTTATTTTATTATGACACAGCAAACAAAATAGATATGCTGGATTTCATATCACAAAATCACAAGTCGAACACTTCCCAAGTGTCTAGGACTGTGTGATGTATTTTCGGGTGATGCGTGCAGATCCCAGTAGGGTGGCCTTTTGCAGTTGGCAGATCGTAATTTTGTCAATGTCTATTGTTTCCAAATGCTGGCTGAGATCTTTTGGCACGGCACCCAGTGTGCCCATCACCACCGGGACCACCTGCACTGGTTTCTGCCAGAGTATTTGAAGTTCAATCTTGAGGTCCTGATAGCGGCTGAATTTTTCCTTTTGTTTATCGTCAATGCGACTGTCACCTGGGATGGCGACATCAATGATCCAAACCTTTTTCTTTTCCACAACTGTGATGTCTGGTGTGTTGTGTTCCAGAACTTTGTAATTATTATTATTATTATTATTATTATTATTATTATTATTATTATTATTATCGTTATTATTATTACACACTTTACAGATTAACAGTCACCTCATTTTTTAGGCTCACTTGCCTAAATCTTGTTACTCTAATCTAGAACAGACCCATTGAATCAATTGGATTTATGTATGTGTTAACTCTGCATGCAACAATTGATTCAGTGGGGTTGCTTGAATGGAAACTAAACAATAATATTCCAGCAATCATATGTAACTTAGTTGGCATAAATGAATCCTGTTTCATAAATGAAAAGTACAGTTTATTCAGGAAATAATTACAAAGTGAAATTACTTTTAGAAAGTATTATTGTTACAGTTGGAGCAAAAAATTCCTCAACTGTGGGAAGTGCCAGGATGATAAAGAATCTCTGCCTTCCCCTATTTGTGAGAAGCAAAGTGAAAAACTGCAACTAAATCAGACCGTCAACCATAGCCAACAAACAATATTATATTGTCTCTTAGTCCTCCACAGTGGCAAGCAGAGATAAAGCATTCATTCCCATAGAGAGAAATGAGAAAAGGATGCCAAGATCAGGATTTTCAATGGCGTGAGATATTGCACATAATCTTTCCTAAACTGTTACATAGTTTTAAAATAATGTGAAAAGAGAAAGTATTTAAACTGCTTGTCTTGGCTACGTTGAGTCATCTTTAATAAAAATGGGCAGTTTTTCCTTTTATTTTTCAGGGGGAAAAGACTTTGGCAGAAATAAGCAGAAAAGCCCCCCCCCCCATTTGTTTGCGTCTTCACATCTTTAAACACACCAAAATATGAGACTCTGATGAGATGGGGATGCTGTGAATTTAAGCCTTGGCTCATATCCCATTGTGGCCGCAGTCACAATTTGAAGCCCTGGGCCAAGTTGTGATCTAAAGGTTGTTGTTGCTCTGGACCATACTGGCTGAAAGATTATGATAACTATATTCCTTGGAGTCATTTTTCCAGGCTCAGCAGCAGCCTTCCTAATTTTACACAGCTCATTAACATGTGATATATGGCATTTTGTGACTGATAAGTTCTTCAGGATGAGAAGGTGCCTTATACTGATGTGGGCCATCACCCTCTTTGTGACATAAACAAATATAAGTCTGATGTGTTGTCGAAGGCTTTCATGGCCGGGATCACAGAGTTGTTGAATGTTTTCCGGGCTGTATGGCCATGTTCCAGAAGTATTCTCTCCTGACGTTTCACCCACATCTAGGGCAGGCATCCTCAGAGGCTGTGAGGTCTGAGGATGCCTGCCATAGATATGGGCGAAACGTCAGGAGAGAATACTTCTGGAACATGGCCATAAGCCCGGAAAACATACAACAACCCAAATATGTCCACTTTTCACTTACGTCTTTCTGTGGTCATAGTGGAAGCTGATACCACTATGTAACACGATTTTTGTTCCTGGGTTATAAATGTCATTTCCTAATTGATTCTATCATAAAACATTGAAAAAAATATTAAACTGCAAAAACATAGTTTTTGTGAAACATCCTGCAGCACATTTTGCTATAGTTTTCCGATGAATATCTCATCGAGTCTCAACCAATTCAGCATAGTTTGTGGCAGCCACAAAAATGAAGCTTCTGGAGTATAACAACTACCGTAGAGTCTCACTTATCCAAACCTGGCTTATCCAAGCCTCTGGATTATCCAAGCCATTTTTTAGTCAATGTTTTCAATGTATCGTGATATTTTGGTGCTAAATTCGTAATTACAGTAATTACAACATAACATTATTGCGTATTGAACTACTTTTTATGTCAAATTTGTTGTATAACATGATGTTTTGGTGCTTAATTTGTAAAATCATAACCTAATTTGATGTTTAATAGGCCTTTCCTTAATACAGTAGAGTCTCACTTATCCAACACGCGCTTATCCAACATTCTGGATTATCCAACGCATTTTTGTAGTCAATGTTTTCAATACATTGTGATATTTTGGTGCTAAATTCGTAAATACAGTAATTACTACATAGCATTACTGCATATTGAACTACTTTTTCTGTCCAATTTGTTGTATAACATGATGTTTTGGTGCTTAATTTGTAAAATCATAACCTAATTTGATGTTTAATAGGCTTTTCCTTAATCTCTCCTTATTATCCAACATATTCGCTTATCCAACATTCTGTTGGCCCATTTATGTTGGATAAGTGAGACTCTACTGTACCTCCTTATTATCCAAGATAATCGCTTATCCAAGCTTCTGCTGGCTCGTTTAGCTTGGATAACTGGGACTCTACTGTACTTTCAAAGTAATTACTACAAAATTAAACAGGAATAACACTTTCAAACCAGGAACAGGAAATTTTTCAAATTTTGTTACATAATGTAATCTTTTCCACCTCCCACCATGACCAAAGCCTCCCTTAGATTCACATTTTTTGCTGTGATAGCCCACCCGAATGGCCAGTCTATGACAATGTGCCTATTTCTTATACATAGCCAGACACAGACCAATGCCACTATCCACCAGATGCCAGTGGATTTCTGCAGAAGATATTATTGATCTGTATTAGGCAATCAGGCATAACCAGATATTTCTCTGACCCTTCCACCCATTCATGAGCCATGGAAGGGCCATTCAGGGAGGCTACCACAGCAAAGCTTGAAGAAGATCATGATGCTGGGGAAAATGGAAGGAAAAAGGAAGAGAGGCTGACCAAGGGCAATGTGGATGGACGGTATCCATGAAGTGACTGGCTTGATCTTGAAGGAACTAGGGGCGACGATGGCCGACAGGCAGCTCTGGCGTGGACTGGTCCATGAGATCATGAAGAGTCGGAAGCGACTGAATGAATAAACAACAACACCACAGCAAAATCATACATACTGGGGGTGGTGAATGGTCAATTGCGATGGGGTTCCACATCTGGAATTCTTACATTATGCTGGACAATGAAGCATCTCAGCCTAAGTGTTGCTGGGTTGCCTTACTCTTAATAAATTATATCCTTATCGTCTGATAGCCATAGAGACTTGCAACTGATATTATCGAAGACTAAAATAGACCTGATACAAGGTCAACATCGTAATGTTCTTTAATTTTCATCGGTCATACAGGGATTCCTGGGCTGGGCTGTGACGCAGGCTGGTTAGCAGTCAGCTGCAACAAATCACTCTGACCAAGAGGTCATGAGTTCGAGGCCAGCCCATGCCTGCGTCTGTCTCTGTCTCTGTTCTATGTTATGGCATTGAATGTTTGCCTTATATGTGCAATGTGATCCGCCCTGAGTTCCCTGAGAAGGGCATAATATAAATACTGTAAAATAAATTTCCATTTGGGTTGCAATGGCAACGAAGAGGGAAAGGATGTTTTAACTTTTCACTGTGCTATTTCTAGATCTTCTACTGTAAGCCTATCTGATGGAAGGGTGGGAATCTATGGGTTGCCTAGTCGAGAAGAATCTATGGGTTGCCTATACAATGCCATATTGTTGGGAAAGAACAGGAGTTGAATACTCCTTTCTCTAGCGCTGCTATTCTGATCAAAATTGTACACACAAACACACCTTGCTTTAACACTTCTTTAAAAGTTAGCAATCCAGTTCTTTCCACATCACGTTTATTTTAGCTGTAGTGGTTTTTACGCCTGGCCCTCATGGCATGGCTAACTATTGTTGAATTGCCAGTATGTGGTGGAACTAATAAGTTATAATTGAGGACATTAATTTAGAACCATTTGTATTTGTGCGGTGCGAGTTGATGCTGTACGTCTGTCCCTGCTGGGTATCTGTTTTTATGTATCAAACACAGTGACTGGCTTTTCACAAATCTAGGTTGCCCTGATCCTTCTATGAGAGAAGGGCGGGAATGATATTTAGCTTCAGGCTGTACTCCTACGGAAATTAAGTGCTTGAAATTTGCATCATTTCTTGGCAGGGAGTTGTTTAATCTATAGAATTTTGGCATTCTGTTGTATTTCATTTACTCACCACTGAGCAAGACAGGAAAGTCGTAATAACTGAATATCTAAACTTGAACACGCTTTATATACATTTGTGTGTGTGTGTGTGTGTGTGTGTGTGTGTGTGTGTGTGTGTACATTCACTAGCTCAGATACTCGTCAATGCCTGGGTTAGATATTTTGTAATTTGTAACACTACATTTTTGAAAATGTCATTGTTTTTGGATTTTATTAATGGTCCCATTAAGAAAATGCATAAAGATGTGGGTAGACTACAATTCACATCATGCCAGGTGAACCACCTCAAACCTCACCAGTATTTATTTATTTACAGTATTTATATTCCGCCCTTCTCACCCCCAAGGGGACTCAGGGCGGATCACATTATATACATATAGGGCAAACATTCAATGCCCATATACACATAGAACTGAGACAGAGACAGACGCAGAGGCAATTTAACCTTCTCCTGAGGGGATGTTCAATTCTGGCCACAGGGGGGAGCAGCTTCTTCATCATCCAGTGTGACGGCACTTCCTCATTCCAACGTCGTAAATTAGTTAAATATGCCTCCCCACTTTATAAGTGGTACCCTATTTCCTACTTGATAGATGCAACTATCTTTCGGGTTGCTAGGTCAGCAACAAGCAGGGGCTATTTTTTAATTGACGGGTGCTCACCCCGCCAAGGGCTGGCCTCGAACTCATGACCTCATGGTCAGAGTGATTTATTGCAGCAGGCTGCTCACCAGCCTGCGCCACAGCCCGGCCCCTGTACTTAAAGTTGGCCATGTATCCCAAGTTTTATTCAGGTCTGTTCTTGGTGGGGTTCACAGTGTTCTCTGGATATGGGGTGAATTACAATACCCATCATGGTAGGTCAGCCCTCCCCATCCCCTCCAATATGTTCTGTTGGTCATTGGAGTTCTGTGTGCCATGTTTGGTCTAGATCTGTCACCGGTGGGAGTCATAGGGCTCTCTGTATGCAGGGTTAACTATAATTCCCATTTTGTTGGGTCAGTCCCTCAAACCCCACCAGTATTCAAAGTTGGTCATGTTGGGTATGTGTGCCAGGTTTGGTCAAGATCCATCATAAGTGGTTTCACAGTGTTCTGTGGATGTGGGTGAACTATAACTCCCAACCTCTAAGGTCAATTCCCTCCAAACGCCACCAATATTCAAAGTTGGGCATGTCAGGTATGAGTTCCAGGTTTGGTCCAGATCCATCATTGGTGGGCTTCAGAATGCTCTCTGGATACGTGTGAACTACTAAGTCCCAAATTTTAGTCAATCCACCCCAAAACCTCTCCAGTATTTTCTGTCGGTCATGGCCAAGTTTGGTCCAGATCCGACGTCAGTGGGAGTCACAGTGCTCTCTGAAAGTTGGAGCCGTCTTGGAAATCTGTCACAAACATACAAAGTGACTTTTCTTATATATATAGATATAAACTGACCTCAGCTGCTCCCATAACACCCTTTCCTTCCACACCTTGTTCTCCCTGTTTCTTATCTTTGAAGATATAGCTGCTGCCTTCTCAGAATTTATAGATTTTTTTGTTTAATAAGCTACAAGTATAAATTCTTCGGCAACCCTTTATCTTGCGTGCGGAAACATAGAACTGCTGGAAACATTTGACTCTTGTAAATCCACAGTTACCTAAATTCCCACATTGCTCTGCCAAGTTCTTTTTGCAGTGTTTGTATCGAAGGAAAATGGTAAAGGAGCAGTTATCTCTTGACCATCATGGGCAAGGAAAGAACACATGTTTCTGCAAATAACTCTTTTGTAACGTTCCTGATGAACTGGATGATCCTTGCAGTCCCTTCCAGCTCTATGATACTTTGATTCTCGTTGACAGTTTCAAATTCTGTTTGCTGTATTTAGGAAGAAGAGGCGCAACAAATTTTAGCCACTCCGTGAGACATTGATTCTTTTTACTACTGTCCAAGTCCAGCTAAAACTCAAGATAGACCTGCAGCTCAGTTACTTTTTAAAATAAAATAAAATAAAATGGAGTACATAGCTTTGCTCAAGGCCAGGCAAAATGACCTGCCCTTTTACACAGGCTTCCCATTTAGAGGAAAATACTGGCCACTGGTGGCTCAATGTGTTAAAGCGCTGAGCTGCTGAACTTGCAGACCGAAAGGTCCCAAGTTCAAATTCGGGGAGCGGAGGGAGTGCCCGCTGTTAGCTCCAGCTTCTGCCAACCTAGGAGTTCAAAAACATGCAAATGTGAGTAGATCAATAGGAACCGCTCCAGCAGGAAGGTAACGGCGCTCCATGCAGTCATACCAGTGGCAACATGAATTTGGAGGTGTCTATGGACAAGGCTGGCTCTTCGGCTTAGAAATGGAGATGAGCACCAATCCCCAGAGTCGGACACGACTGGACTTAACATCAGGGGAAACCTTTACCTTTTTAACCTACTGGCCATTTCATCTTGCTATAAATTTATGGGGTCACTAAATGAGAATTTTCCCCTATACAAGACACCTCCGATGATGCAGTACCATTGTCCAGGGATGCTGTGATTTAAAACGCAAAATGTCCAACATTTTGTTGTTGGTTTGTTTTGCATCTTTCTCCTGGGGTAGGACTCAAGGTGGCTTTCAGCAGATTGAAACAGGTTACAGTTAAAACCAACCATAATGATGAAAAGCTATTAAAAGACCAAATCATTAGGTTTGAATTAAATGTATTTGAAGTGTAACAAAAAATAGCAACACCAATTACAAAACTCTTCTAAAACAACCAAATAATAATAATAATAATACATCACACAGTCCTAAACGCTTGGGAAGTGTTCGACTTGTGATTTTGGGATACGAAATCCAGCATATCTATCTTGTTTGCTGTGTCATACAATGTCATTGTGTCAATAATAATAATGATAATAATAATAATAATAATGATAATAATAATAATATACTTTATTTATATTCCGCTCTATTTCCCCAAGGGGACTCAGAGCGGATTACAGTTACATTTATGGCAAACATTTAATGTCATTATACAGTTGACAAAGACAGATAGTACATAAACAGAGGCAAGGCTTCCCTCTTTTTTCATCTTTGGCATCTGGAGGCTGTGCTTGACTTGACCATGGGGAGGTGCTTTTTCATTTTTCCATGCCATGGAGCCTGTCATCCATGGATGCCTTCCTGATCAAATTGGCAGCATGTATACCTCCCCACCAAATTGGTACCTATTTATCTACCCACATTGCCGTTTTCGAATTGCTAGGTAAGCAGAAGCTAGGTTGACGGGGGGAGCTCACTCAGACCCACAGCTTGAACTGCCAACCTTCCAGTTGGCAAGATCTTCTGTAGCTGGTGTGGCCCTTAGCTATCTAAAGCAATGGTTCTCAACCTGTGGATCCCCAGATGTTTTGGCTTTCAATTCGCAGAAATCGTAACAACTGGTAAAGAAGTTTCAAGTCTGATTGCTAATTGTGATTGTAAAGGAACCTCTCAATCCATGAGAACATGGAAAGACAACCCTTAACACATGTTCTAGTAAATCAGTGGTTTATTTTTAGCTTGCACTAATAATTGAAGTGATTCAGCTCATTGCACATCTAGTTGTCATAGTTGACCTGAATAGATAGGTGAGCATTGCCTGAAGGATCAGTTTGTATGTACACAGTGAGAAATGGCCTCTCTCCAACCATTAGTACATTCAGCTTGGAATTGTAAATAGATATATATCTCGAGTTTTATCCCTTTAAACATGGAAGAGTCTTTGAGACAGTAAAATGCTCAATGTTACTGATTCCGGGGATTTGTAATGTGACAAGATCTTTTCCCTTTGCAAAAGCATGCTGTGCCTCGCTAAACTATAAATCCCGGGATTCAAAAGCATTGAGCCATGACAGTTAAAACAGTGTCAAATTGCATTGATTCTACAGTGTTGATGCATCCAAAGAGAAAAATATCAGGGAGTTCCTATCTGTATCTACTCCGAGATCACCTAGGAGTGGACTGGTTGTTTGTGTATAAACTTGCAGTTGCACAATTTTTGGCTTACAGCTCTATGTACAGAGATATGCAAACTATTTTTTAGTTCATATTGAATATACTATATGAAGAGTCTGTCGAGCAATCTTGGGCTTTTTTGTGTGTCATGAGCGGATTGAGAAACTGCAAATCGCTTCTGGTGTGAGAAAATTGGCCGTCTGCAAGGATGTAGCCCAAGGGACGCCCAGATGTTTTACCATACTGTGGAAGGCTTCTCTCATGTCCCCGCATGGGAAGCTAGAGCTGACTGACGGGAGCTCTTCCCGCTCCCCGGATTCGATCTGCTGACCTTTCAGTCAGCAGTCCTGACGGCACAAGGGTTTAACCCACTGCACCACGGGGGGCTCCAATATGATGGTTACAGCAAAAGAAAAGCAATCTAGCTCCTACCTACCAATCCGAAAATCATATTGTCATGGATTTAAGTTACTTGGCACTCACAAACTTTTCTGTCTTGCTTGCTGTCTGTCTCCAGTGTCAACTTTGACTCAAAAAATCCACTCTGTTGCTTTGAAGTTTTCCTGAGCTATCTGTTATATATAGACAGATGTACAGTCATAAAGAAAGACTGAAAAGATTAAGATTATTCTTAGGGATTTCTTAAGATTGCACTTTCTTTCAAGCCTCCCGATACAAAGACAAAAGGAGGAAATAATCTTATTAGTCATCCTTTTTCTTTTTTCCTCCCTTACAGGTGAAATCCGTAATTAATCTCTTGTTTGCTGCCTACACGGGTGATGTGTCTGCATTGAGAAGGTAAAATCAATATGGCTGAGAAATGTTGGCACCGTATGCGTATGTGCGGGCACATTTTTGTACAATAAAATCCTATTTTCTCTTCAATCAGTCAGTTTTAAAGGATAGCATAGGTGATAGATTACATTTGCACTGTTAAGTTAGACTTGTCGTGGCTCTTTGCGGATAGTTTTCTCTAAATGTATTGTTCTGATCTTGTAAACTGCCCTGAAATCATAATTACATGCAGTACATGGGTGTTAGAAATCAAATATTTCCCATCACCTCAGTGCAGAAGTGGGATATTTTGGCTTCTCAAAAGTTTTTTTTTTTGTGTTGCTGACACAAACTATGTTGAATTGGGTTGCTGTGAGTTTTCCGGGCTTTATGCCATGTTCCAGAAGCATTCTCTCCTGATGTTTCGGCTACACCTATGGCAGGCATCCTCAGAGGTTGTGAGGTATATTGGAAACTAAGCAAGGGAGGTTTATATATCTGTGGAAGGTCCAGGGTGGGAGAAAGAACTCTGTCTGTTGGAAGCCATGTGAATGCTGCAATAAATCATATTGCTTAGTTTCCAATATACCTCACAACCTCTGAGGATGCCTGCCATAGATGTCGGTGACAACATATGTTGAATTGATTGAGACTGTTGTGAGTCAATACTATTGAGTCCTGGAATTTGTAGTTTAGTGAGGCATCAGCACTTTGCTTATAGAAGGCTCGTAAAACTACAAATCTCGGGATTCCATAACATTGAGCAGGTAAAGCAGGGGTCCCCAAACTTTTTAAACAGGGGGCCAGTTCACGGTCCCTCAGACTGCTGGAGGGCCAGACTATAGCTTTAAAAAAATGAACAAATTCCTATGCACACTGCACACATCTTATTTTGAAGTGAAAAAAAGGGAACAAGTACAGCCTCAATGTTAATCATAATCATAATAAAAATAATAAAGAGGGTTGCCTTTGTAAATAAGAAGCAATATTCTGAAAACAGAGGAGTTCCAGACATGGGAACCAGGGGCAGCTAACGACTCTGAAAAAAGGATGCCCCCAGGCAGGAAGAAGCGAGGAGATGAAGCTATTCAATGCTAATTTAGGTGATTAACTACAACATTCACACTGGCCTCCAACTGACAAGAGTTCTTCTCTCACCCTGGACTTTCCACAGATATATATAAACCTTCCTTGCTTAGTTTCTCCATACCTCACAACCTGAGGATGCCTGTCATAGATGTGGGCGAAACGTCAGGAGAGAATACTTCTAGAACATGGCCATACAGCCCAGAAAACATACAACAACCCTTGAGCAAGCTGCTAAATTCCACAGAATTTGATACACTAACTTATCTTCTTAACTGTTTTAATGTTTTTTAACTGTGAATTTTTTTAATACTGCTTGTGTTTAGTTCTATTTTAATATTTGCATTTTTGTATATTTTGAATTGTATATGGATGCTTTTATGTCAAGCAGCTTTGAGTCCCCTTTGGGGAGATAAAGCGGGGAATAAATAAACATAATGATAATGAATAGGGACATACAGAAAAGTGGGTGGGGGAAGGTGTTTTTTCCCCTCTGTCAAATGCTTAAGAAGCCTTGGAAGTATTTCCTGGTTAGTCAAGAAAATATGGGTTTATGAGTGAAGGTGAAATCAAGAAAACTGTGTTGTTCTCAGACTTGATCGTGATTGTAGGATGGGAGGTGGAATGAGAAAAGGTGTATTCATCTATATATATATATATATAAGGGTAATGAAATTTCGGCCTAGGACAAAACAACAAAACCACACATCCCAGAAACACTAAACTTGGCAGCACAACCCCTCATCCATGCCTCTATGTTCATACAACAAAAAGTTCCAGCTACTCCAGAAAATGGCCAGGCTTTGAGACTGCAAGGCTATCCACTGCTATTCCATCTGGCCAACAAAGGATTCCCATAAGCCACAACAATGCGTGGCTGGGCAAAGCTAGTATTTTAATAAGTGTAGAGAGCGAAGAGAATTTCCAAATTTAACTGTGCTTCAAAACCAGGAAATCATTGCCTTAAGCATGTGTGTCTTCATTGTGTAAATGCATTCTTCTCCTTATATTTTCCAACTTTATTTTCAGATTTGCCTTGTCGGGCATGGATATGGAGCAGAGAGACTACGATTCCCGGACAGCATTGCATGTAGCTGCTGCAGAAGGTTGGAGCAATGAGTGAATGATTTAAGCAGCTGATTCCCTTTAGGCCGGCAAATATAATGAGTATATATATGTAATTATCCATTTCTGTATTGTAGGTCACGTCGAGGTAGTTAAATTTTTGCTGGAAGCCTGCAAAGTGAATCCTTTCCCCAAAGACAGGTGAGCATCTGCACTAAAGGTATAGTAGGGTATTAGCAGTGAGTTCAATTATGCTTGCATTGGCGTCACAAGCAATGGCCTCCAAGGATTTCAACCTCATGCTTTGTATGGAACTTAATGAGAATTCTCTCCAATTTAAGTTGCCATCTGTTAGCTCTTTTGGGGCTGGGACCGACACCCCAGAGTTATTTACAGAACAAAATGTCAGGAGTCGGGGTGGGATGAGGTGAGGCTGGAATAAACAAGCAAGGTAAAAGGAGGATACAGAGCAGGGGAAGTGAGACCTGTGACTACATGTGGTGCCAAGCCTCAATTTTGTGGGAGTCAGGAAGGAAGACCTTGGGTACTGTAGTGGGAGGATGGGAATACCAACTCTTGCAGCACCCTGAAAAGGACATACACACAAGAGAAATTCTTCCTAGTCCCAGGATGTGTAAAAGAAGATTGTATCAAATGGCCCTAGCGCAGTGGGTTGCTTTGAGTTTTCTGAGCTATATGGCCATGTTCCAGAAGCATTATTTCCTGATGTTTTGCCTGCATCTGGGGCAGGCATATATATCTGTTGAATGTCTAGGATGGGAGAAAGAACTCTTATCTGCTTGAGGCAAGTGTGAATGTTGCAATTAGCCACCTCAATTGGCATTGAATTTATTTATTTATTTATTTACAGTATTTATATTCCGCCCTTCTCACCCCGAAAGGGACTCAGGGCGGATTACAATGAACACATATATGGCAAACATTCAATGCCAACAGACAAACAACATATATAGACAGACACAGAGGCATTTAACATTTTTTTCCAGCTTCACGATTCCAGCCACAGGGGGAGCTGTTGCTTCACTGTCCAGTAGTGGCTGTACTTCCTCATTCCATTCCTCGTGTTTTGCTGGCAGTTTTATGATGTTGTAAATTAGTTAAATTAGCCTCCCGCATAAAGCGTACCTAAATTTCCCTAATTGACAGATGCAACTGTCTTTCGGGGCTGCATAGGTCAACAGCAAGCCGGGCTATTTAATGGTCGGGGGCTTAACCCGACCCGGGCTTCGAACTCATGACCTCTCGGTCAGTAGTGATTTATTGCAGCTGGTTACTAGCCAGCTGCGCCACAGCCCGGCCTTCTAGCTTCAAAGCCTGGCTATTTCCTGGGGGGATCCTTTGTTAGGAGGTGTTAGCTGGCCCTGATTGTTTCATCCCTGGAATTCCCCTGTCTTCTGAGTGTTGTTCTTTATTTATTGTCCTGATTTTAGGTTTTTTTAATACTGGTAGCCAGATTTTGTTCATTTTCATGGTTTCCTCCTTTCTGTTGAAATTGTCCACATGCTTGTGGATTTCCATGGCTTCTCTGTGTAGTTTTTAGAGTTGTCCAGCATTTCTGTGTTCTCAAACAATATGCTGTGTCCAAGTTGGTTCATCATGTGCTCTGCTATGGCTGACTTCTCTGGTTGAGTGAGTCTGCAGTGCCATTCATGTTCCTTGACTCGTGTTTGGGCAAAGTTGCGTTTGGTGGTCCCTATGTAGACTTGTCCACAGCTGCATGGTATACAGTAGACTCCTGAAGAGGTGAGAGGATCCCTCTTGTTCTTTGCTGACTGTGGCATTTGTTGGATTTTCTTAGTGGGTCTGTAGATAGTTTGTAGGTTGTGTTTTTTCATCAGCTTCCCTATCCGGTCAGTATTTCCCATGATGTGTGGTAAGAACACTTTTTCTTTGTGTGGATCTTTGTCTTTACTCTCGTGGCTTGTTCTTGGTCTTGCAGCTCTTCTGATGTCTGAAGTGGAGTATCCATTGGCCTGGAGAGCCCAACTTAGGTGGTTCAGTTCCCCTTGGAGGAGATGATGTTCATAGATTCTTTTTGCATGGTCTGCCAGGGCTTTGCATGGCCATACAGCCTCGAAAACACAGCAACCCAGTGATTCCGGCTGTGAAAGCCTTCAACACATTGACCCTAGTGTATTTTAGGCAGGAAATATCTGAGTGGTTGTTCAGAATCTTAAATGTAAAGGAAGGGAAAACAATCCCTATGTAATACTGATAAAGACAAAATATAGGCAAAAGAGAGTAAAGAAATGCAAATATATATACAGTATGTGCCATAAGCAAGTGCAGTGTTATGATTTGAGTGTTGGACTGTGATTTGAATGCCTGGTCAGGCATAGAGACCCACTGGATGACCTTGGGCAAGTCAAACGCTCTCAACTTAAGGAGCAAAGGAAAACCCTCCCTCAACAAATCTTGTCATGAAAAGCTCATAAAATCAGAAATAACTCAGAAGGCACATGACAACAGCAGCATGCTTCATCTCAAATTATATATAAAATACATCATTTATATATTACACTTCATTGAAGTGTAACTAGTGCAGGTTGCTTTGGATGCAGTTGCCCATCTTTGTTTGAGGTGGTTATGAAATTTGTTCATTCACAATGAAATGTGCAGTCTTGGAGAATCCCTTCTGGGCAGCCTTCAGCTCAGAAACTTTTGAGGACACACTTCCCCACATTCCAAAAAAATTCCTCCAGAATTCCCACCAATTTGTTATGCTGCTGTCTTCCCCTTAGATGGGACAAACCCAGTTCTAAATCCTTGCTTAGGTCACTGGTTGAGCTTGAACAGGTTAGTCTGTCAACGTAACCTACTACTAGGGTTTTGCCAATCCTAAAATACAAGTCTGACCTCCTTAGGTGGAGAGTGGAGTTACTAGGTTTAACAGAAATCAACACATGGGCCCCATTATTTAGATCACGTGAGAAATCTGAAATCCTCCAAATCATAACAAACTTAGAATTAACTGCATTAATTCTATAGTGTAGATGCAGGCTTGGAGTGGAATTCAGCTCTCACTTGACTTCCATCTATTGAGAGATAGTCACTCTGCAGACATGGCAGATATAGACCTAAACTGCTGATCTACATTCCACATATCCCTTCTAAATTTAGGGATAATGTTATGAGATCTTCACCACTTCTCTTTCCCTGTGGACTATTTCAAGGGCCATTTCAACCCAACTCCATTCTGACATGAAGGAGTACACAAAGCACACAAATCCAAATGCCTTTGGATTCCAGCTCCTATGAGTCAGTTTTTAGGGATGATATTACAAACTCAACAACTACAGGTACTTTCCCCATGTTCTGATTTGAGCTTGCTTTGTATAACTGTGTGGATGTCTTCCACCATATTAACCTTGAAAATGGTGCCTTTTACAGATGGAACAACACTCCTATGGACGAAGCTTTACATTTTGGACATCATGATGTATTTAAAATTCTTCAAGAGTATCAGGTTCAGTATACACCTCCAGATGGTCCTAACAACGGAAAAGATCAAACTGTACAGAAAAACCTAGATGGCTTACTATAACCTTCTTCTGTTCCCAAGAATCAAAGTTACCTATTTAATTGTGGAAAACATGATTATGAAGAGCGTGTGTGTTTCTATTGGATAGTGATGTATATTTTCCAGAAGTATCGCTTTGTTTCAGTGTTTTAATGGGAGCTTTCTTTATTGCACGGGACAAATCTAGTTTCTCTTTCAGAAAATTCAGGGGAAAAAAACCTTCCTGCGAGTCTCCATTTATGATGTGAGCAATTATTACCTCGTGCGACATGTAAACAGATAAGAGGAGGAAAAACTTGGCTCTCATTGGCTTTCTGCACTACTTAATTTATTTTTCCATCCTCCATGAAGCTTTACTCTGTGGTCAAGAGCTTTTTTGTTCAGTTTTTTAAAAAAATATATAGATAACTGAAGCTGTCTGGAAATGTACCCGTGTGTGGAATTGGGCTGCTATCATGTGCCAGTGCAAATGTGGTCTTGCTAGATTTCAAGAATTGTGGCTGATGTGGATTTAGTCTGAATGCACCGAGCGTCAACCTGCACTTAACATTTTATTTGTGTCTTTTTAATTCCTATGATACCCGTTGAGATCATGCGATTCTCCAAAAAAGTATAGACTGATGACTGTGGTTCACGGTTTACGCTTTTGTTTGGAGTTTTTTTTTTTATCAGGGAAACTGTTTGATGGTTTGTTTGACCAAAAAGCATAGAGGAATGTAATCACATAATCTTGGAATATTAAAAGCGTTGGAAGTGGTTCTTCCAGATCTTTATACCTTGTCGGTTCCCCTCCTCCCTTCCCCACACATCCAACAACCGCTGATATTCTTCAGTCGCAGGCACCTGCTGCTCCTACTTGTTTTTTGTTACGTCTTGTACGTATATCACATAACACACCAAAGTGTATGTTTCTCTTCCCCATACTTTAATGATGGCAGATGTTCATTTCAAGGGCAGAACCTGATGCTCTGAAGAAGTTTTAACATTTCAGCTGAGCTCATACTTGGATAAAGAGGCTTTTACTTCAAATTCACAGATGACAAGGGTAATTTTAATAGAATCGAGTTGGAAGAGACCTCATAGGCCATCCAGTCCAACCCCTGCCAAGATGCAGGAAAATCACATTCAAAGCACCCCCGACAGATGGCCATCCAGCCTCTGCTTAAAAGCACCCAACACACTCCATGGCAGAGTGTTCCACTGTTGAACAGCTCTCAGTTAGGAAGTTCTTCTTAACATTCAGGTGGAATCTCCTTTCCTGTAGTTTGAAGCCGTTGTTCCGTGTCCTAGTCTCCAGGGCAGCAGACAAGCTTTCTCCCTCCTCCCTATGACTTCCCCTCACATATTTATACATGGTCCTCATCATGTTCTCTCTCAGCCTTCTCTTCTGCAGGCTAAACATGCCCAGTTCTTTAAGCCGCTCCCCATAGGGCTTGTTCGCCAGACCCTTGATCATTTTAGTTGCCCTCCTCTGGACACATTCCAGCTTGTCAACATCTCCCTTAATAAGGAAAACACGGCAGTAGTCTTAGATCTACTGATCGAGATAGTAGCAGGACAACCTAGAGAGGGGTACACCAGAGTCATTGTGCTGCTTTCATTTAAGTGTTTTGGCTTTCATCTCTTACCTTGGGCTGCTTTTTGATGGCAGTAATTTACAAGATCGTGTAGCAGGCGACGCATACAATTGGGCACTGTGTGTGAGTAACAATACAGTTAGCGTTGGGTTACCAGCTGAACACATTTAAGGATATGTGTACTAGCCGAGTTGAATCAAAACTTAGAACCATAGAACCTCTTGATTATTTGTCAAATAAATAGGTCTAGGGATAATTATTGGTTGATTTTTTTTCATGTCAGGAGCAACTGAGAAAATGCAAGTTGCTTTTAGTGTGAGTTGGTTGTCCGCAAGGACGTTGCCCAGGGGACGGCTGGATGTTTTACCATCCTGTGGAAGGCTTCTCTTATGTCCCTGCATAGGAAGCTGGAGGTGACAGACAGGAGCTCACCCCACTCTCCGGATTCGAACTGACCTTTCGATCCACAAGGGGTTAACCCATTATGCCACTGGGGGCTCCATGGGTTGAATAAATAGGGCTAATATATTTTAGGGTGTGAAGTTCCAATAAACAGCATCCATGTACTGACAAGGTTAATTCTCTGTACAATCCTCCTCCTGCTATTTTAGTCGGTTTGAAATATTTTTCTGGACTGCCCCATGAGTGTTCAGCAATATTGTCTGAATAATGTGACAGACAGGAAAATATGTGATGCCTCTTGGCTTTTTTCTCTCCATAATGCACACCCATGAACACCTGCCCATTAAACTCTTAGAATTTCTCCCGGCATAGAATCCTAAAGTTAGAAGAGACCTCATGGGCCATCCAGTCCAACCCCTTGCCAAGAAGCAGGAAAATCATATTCAAAGCACCCCCCTTTCAACAACTCAAATGTTTTTGTAGAATATATTTAGCAACCATTGTTTACTTTATAACCGAACGCTGCAAATAAGCATACAAGTCAAAGCCATTTAGCCTAAATAGCTTAAGAGATTATGTTGGCCTTTCCCCCCGCACTGCCAGTATATAAGACCTACTTTAGCATCAGCTTCTTCTGCAAAAGTATTCTTAGCTTTTCCTCATTATGAGGAGGTTGTATTTTGTAATGTATATGTGCCCAGTAGAGGCAGTTCCATTTCTCTGTGGGTTTATTTTGGTTATTTCGCAGTGCTGTTCTTTATTTCCACTGAAATGTTTTTACTTAAGAAGCCAGCACCACATTATCCAATTCTGAGGTATAATCATTCAACAACTCTTAGAGCCTCTAAAATTGATAAAGCCAGCCAGTGCTCTGTGCACTAATATTACAATGGTCCTGTCTCCTTTTAGAAGTGTTGTCTTTTAGAGCAGGACGGCCCCTGACCGTTTTTAGTGACCTTCTGAGTAAACTGTGACTGACTTTTGGCTTGACATTTGACATTCTTTGTTGTAGAAAATAAACCACAATGAATGTATTTTTTGCTTCTGACAAGTTTCCCATGATTTAATTTAATCTTAAATATTTGAGCTGTACCAGTTCTGAAAGTAAGATTTATTTTAAGGATTACAAAACCAATGGTGTTGCATTTTACAACATGATAATAAACAACCATACCAAAAAAAAAGTTTTTGTCTGGCTTGCTGGTTTGCTCATCTCCTTTCCTAACCTGTCATCTTTGTTTCTACAAGAGGAGTGTACTAAAATATTCAGAGACATCATAAACATGGATTTTGTTGATACCTATCATGAAGATATGCATTTGACAGTAAACTGGCTCAGTGTTGCTTTTCTCTTCACAAAACCATGGAGAAATGCAGAGCTTGAAAAAGTTGCCTTTTTGGACATAATTTGCCTGCTAGCCTAGCTACTTTTTTTCGTGTCAGGAGCAACTTGAGAAACTGCAAGTCACTTCTAGTATGAGAGAATTGGCCGTCTGCAAGGATGTTGCCGAGGGAATGCCCGGATGTTTAATGTTTTACCATCCTGTGGGAGGCTTCTCTCATGTCACTGTATGGGAAGCTGGAGCTCCCCTGGTTCGAACTGCTAATCTTTCGGTTTAAACCTTTGTGCCATCAAGGGCTCCAGCCTTGTTGCTGCCTCCTATGGATAAAAGCCTATGCCAGATGGAAAATTTTGGGAGATGTAATCCAAAACAATAACCTTTCCAAGTGCTGGGGCAGAATTAACATACACTGCAAAGAAGGCAAAATCCAAGTCAGCATCCAGATATTATTGGAATGCAATACCACTTTGGCTATGTTAGCTAGGACAAATGGGAAATGCAATCTCACAACTAGAAATACCACAAGTTGAAACCTGACCTATAGTACGTCTTAATAAGCTTGTGTATACAGTTGGTTGAAATATGGAAGAGTCTCGTGTGAACAGCCGTACCCTGATGTAATTGGATTACCTATCCCCAAGGACTGCAGGCGGAATCACAGAAAGCTGCACTAAATACACCTCATGCACTAATCTTCTTTGGACTTGCACTGAAGCGTGCAAGATTGAGCCATCCCTCCACACGCCAAACGTGCAATCCCCATAGTCTGATGCACACAATCACAGAAGAACCCAGAGATTTATTAGCACATGATTCAACAAACAAACCTGCATGACCACACCTCGACAGGCCCTTCGCTGGCTGCTAGCTTGGCTTGCTTTTAAAGCAGAAAAGGTGCTCCTGCTTGAACTCTGTAGCAACATCGCTTTGAGCTCTATTCCTTGTTTTATTATCTGAACATTATTGGTTACTGCATCAACAACCAAGGCAATAATGTCTTAAGGCCCCAAAAAAGGAATGAAGCAGTTTATCCTTTTAAAGGCTTTTGAAAGCAGGAGCCAAAAAATGCTAGGTCAAGGGATATCCAAGAAAAGCTGAGAATAAGGGGATGTATTGGGTTGTTGTATGTCTTTCGGGCTGTGTGGCAGAGGACAGCTAATGACTGAACAAAGGATTTCCCCCAGGCAAGAGACAAAACCTTTCCAATGCTAATTAGGGTGATTAACTGAAACATTAATGCTGGCTTCCCAGTGACAAAGGACTCTTGCCACACCCTGGACTCTACACAGATATATATTCTTTCCTTTCCTTACTTAGTTTATCCATACCTCACAACCTCTGAGGATGCCTGCCATAGATGTGGGCGAAACGTCAGGAGATAATACTTCTGGAACATACTTTTCTCTCCCCGGGGCCGTGGTGGAGGCTCCTTCTTTGGAGGCTTTTAAGCAGAGGCTGGATGGCCATCTGTCGGGAGTGCTTTGAATGCGATTTCCTGCTTCTTAGCAGAGGGTTGGACTGGATGGCCCATGTGGTCTCTTCCAACTCTACTATTCTATGATTCTATGACATGGCCACACAGCCCGAAAGACATACAACAACCCTGTGATCCTGGCCATGAAAGCCTTCGACAACACAGGGAATGTATTTTCCGCCAGTCTTTGAGGTATACCCCCAAAGTTTGGCCTAATCTCTTGTGGCTGAACACTACTGCTCCGATTCAGTTCCTCCCATCACTGCCATTTTAGAGAAATAAGCTATTTCTTTCTTGGATTATCATTCTGCTCCTACAAACCTAACTCCACCCTTCCACCATCTCATAATATAAGGGGACGGACAATTGTGCCTCTCTGCGCATTTCTAAGTCACAAGTCCTACCAGGAATTTAACCACTACTAACAGATTCAGGACGTTGAAGCTGAACAAATGTGCAAAACCAGCTGTCCATCTGTATATTATAGTTTCATTGGTTCCAAGGGCACCATTTATTGCCAGTCGAAAGGCAACTAATGAGCGTGCTTACCACTCAAAAGAAGTATGACCTTGTTATGTAGCTTGCTCCCAGTTTCTAGAAGAACAGGCATTTCTTCTGATTCATAATACCTCTCAACCATTACAAAGTTTCAACTACACAAGTATGCAACGAACACTCTTTTTGAAACACTTACTAAAATGTGTATCATCCACCTACGTTTATACCAGTGATGGCGAACCTTTTAGAGACTGAGAACCCAAACTGGGACGGGGGACGGGGACTGGGGGCATTCGGAGTGAGTGAACGGGCTGGGGGTGGGCAAGCAAGCGGGCAAGCGGGGGGAGGCGGGTGGCCAAGGAAGTGGGAGCGAGCAAACAAGGCAAGCAAGAGAGGGCGAGCGAGAAGTGGGCGAAGAAGGGAGTGGGCGATGACACACGTGCCAGGAGAGAGGCCGTTGCATGCTCCTTCTGTCATACGTGCCCCTTCTGCCACACATGGCATAGGTCCGCCACCACTGGTTTAGATTGTCACTGAATAGGGCAGCAGGGAAATGCTACACGCAAGATGGTTAGCTAAACATTTATCCTTGGAGACAAGGATGCCTTCCTATGTTTTCAAGTGACTCTTGACTACACAAAGGGCTGTAGAGTATACTAATAGAGGGCAAGCACACACTACAAACTCTAAAGCCTTAAGAAAGTGCTCAAGCAGCTGCAAACTAACAGGTAGATAATATGTAACAAAATTACAAGCTTTGTCGTGGATCAGTTCAGCAAACCCTTAAGTTGCATATTCTGAACATATCTGGAAAATAAAGAAATACATGATTAGAGAGAGGAACAGTACTTATAATGTATGCTACAGGTGGACAGCTGTGGCCCTTCAAATGTGTTAAGATGACACCTTACATAATCTATAGCCAAAAGGTGGTAGGAGCAATTCAAAAAACCTGCCGGAGGGCCAGAATTTTTCAACCAAGAATTTGATTTTCTAAAACTTTTATTCACCTACAAACCCTGCTCTGAAGCATTATCCATTTGCTTCCCTTCTCCAAGCAATGTAAATACCATACAACGTTGTCTAAGGTGGATCCAAAACCTTGGAATTTCAAATAGGATCTTGGCCAGTCTCTCATGTTAGGACACCACACAGCCATGTGAGACCATGATCTTATCTCTAGAAAGGCTTCCCATTACAAAAGCAATACTAAAGGAGAGGTGCAGGAAATCTGCATCTAAGACATTTCCAAAAGGTTGGAAGACACCTACCCAAGGTAAATTTTTGGACTACTAGATTATAACCTGTTAGGATCATAACCTATTGGATAGCAGAGTTTCAGAAATGTTTCTTTAAGTTTATTGGATAATGGAAGATCACTGGGCGCATAAATATCTTTTTTCTTTTCCAGTGGTTCTCAACCTGTGGGTCCCTACGTATTTTGACCTACAACTCCCAGAAATCCAGTTTACCAGCTGTTAGGATTTCTGTGAGTTGAAGGCCAAAACATCTGGGGACCCACAGACTGAGAACCATTGTTTTATTTGATGCTCTCAGCAGAAAAAGATTCAAGTAGACTTCCTTGAAATAACATATTTGTTTTACTCACAACTTCATGTACAGTAGAGTCTCGCTTATCCAACGTAAACGGGCCAGCAGAACGTTGGATAAGTGAATATGTTGGATAATAAGGAGAGATTAAGGAAAAGCATATTAAACATTAAATTAGGTCATGATTTTACAAATTAAGCACCAAAACATCATGATATACAACAAATTAGACAGAAAAAGTAGTTCAATACATAGTAATGCTATGTAGTAATTACTGTATTTATGAATTTAGCACCAAAATATCATGATATATTGAAAACATTGACTACAAAAATGCGTTGCATAATCCAGAACGTTGGATAAGCGAGTGTTGGATAAGTGAGACTCTACTGTATTTAAATATACAGGTACATTTCTTTTCAGGTTAAGCTTTAAAACATTTCAGTTTGTATCTTTAACTTATAACAGTCTCTTCAAAACTATATTGTTTTGTACAGCTCTCTTTTATAACAGTCTACTTCCAAGGAACTCAAGCCTCAACTGACTAACTGCTAACACTAGAATCTGTACTCAAATAGATTCAAGCCTCAACTGACTTCTAACACTAGCATCTGTATTCAAACAGACTCAAGCCTCAACTGTCTTTCTTTAACAGTCATCCTTTTAAATTGCATTCTAAATAGTCACTGAACTAGTCACATGGTCTTTAGCCCCTCCCACTGCCTCAAGTACACAGAGCTAAGAAATCTGCAAACCAAAGAAGACATACACTTCAGGAAATAAACAACACGTTATAAGCTGACAAAAGAATTAGATAGAGGAGGCTTGAGAAGGTTGCTATCTCTAACAGAATTACAAATGGAAACAAGATGCATGCAAAGGCAGGTTTCCGCTTACAGCCAAAGGTTGTAATATAAGCAAGGCCTGGGAAGCCCAGTAACTATTTGCAAGGATATTGCAAATAGTTATTGCAATTATTTCTAAGTATGTTGCCACAAAAAGAACCCCCTGCCCAAGCAGCCCACACTGTGCTATTTACTCACCATAAGTTCTGTAGGGCTTATCTCTCGTGCAACTTCACTAAAATCTTCAGGAGACAGAGGCAAGAGGTTCTCGGTGGTAAGCAGTTTGGAAGGATGGCTGCCAGACAAAGAAGGGGGAAAAGGAAGAAGAAAAAATTAACTGTTTCAAATGAGCTTGTAGCAACAGTGGGTCATCAAACCTGGCACATAGTGCCTTTGTCTACAGAAATATTTTAGTGCAGTTTTTTAAAGTGCCCAAGAGATATATAGCTCAGAGGTGAGAAAAGCTTGGACAACACAGACACTCCATGTCTTGTTGAAACAAGTGGCAGGGCTCAAATCGTGAAGACAACAGATTTACTACATTCTCCATGAATATGGCACAAAGAATACTGCATCATGCATGAGCAGGAGCCAAGGATGGTTTTATACCCCCCATGTCTCCACAACACACAGAAGCCCAGGGGCCAGGCATGTGCAAGAGAAGAAAGGTGCACCACAACCTGTGAGTGTGATACACAAACTCCAGAGCAAGTTACAGGATAAAAAGACAGAGAGGTTCTCTCTCACATTCTAAAATTTGCTGCATTTCATATCGTACAAAGCATTACTATGCCAGGCCTATTTCCATGCTCAACAACACTAAAACTAGAACTGAGACTTTTAAAAGCAAATGGCAAACTCAAGCTTTTTATACATTTCAAACAATATTGCAACATAACAGGCCTTCATAGAACAGTAATTCTCTCTTCATCCTCATATAGGAGACTCTCTCAAGATGGGAACTATTTTCAAGTATGCATGCACAATCATTTTTTAAAAAAAGAAAATCAATATGTATCTCCCTGCCTTCAAAAACCATTGTCGGAGTTACATGCAAATCCAACTGATTAAAAACTCATTTTCATGAACTGCCAGTTAAAACTTCCCCGCACATGCATACCACCCTGGAATTGACACAACCACACTTAATACACTTTTATGCACTGGAAGGAAGATCCCAATAATTATTTATGCCACCTTTTTATATACTATGATAGCTATCATGGTGTAGTGGACTGTGTGTCAGACTAGGACTCTAGAGACCAGGGTTTGAATCCCTTTAAGCCAGTGGTTCTCAACCTGGAGTCCCCAGATGTTTTTGGCTGTTACGATTTCTGGGAGTTGAAGGCCAAAACATCTGGGGACCCCAGGTTGAGAACCACTGCTCTAAGCCATAGAGGTCAAAAACATGCAATTGTGAGTAGATCAATAGGTTGGAAGGTAACAGTGCTCCATGCAGTCATGCCAGTCACATGACTGGAGGCGTCTACAGACAACACCGGCTCTTCAGCTTAGAAGTGGAGATGAGCACCCCGCCCCAGAGTCGGACTCAACTAGACTTAATGTCAAGGGGAAACCTTTACCCTTTTAAAGCCATGGAAACCCACTGTGTGATCTTGGGCAAGTCTCAGCTCAGAGAAAGACAAAGGCACCACACTCCCAAATGAATCTTGCCAAGAAAACCCTGTGATGCATTTATCTTAATGTTAACATCAATTGAAAACAAAGGCACACAATAACAAATGATATATTACTCTTAACTGTTCTCTAAACAGTTTCAAGCACAACTCTGATGAAAAAACAGCCTATTCAATTTATTATGATGAAGATTACATACAATATATGTACATGCATGCATTCCAGAAGCTTGGCCCTTGAGCCTTACAATCTAAATAACTCCTGAACAAAACATATGGAGCAGAGAACACATGGGAAACCTATAGAATGAAGAGCAGTTTCAACAAGCAATCACTTTGGATCTGCCAATAAATGTAACTTTATGTTGGAAAGGCTGGATAAGCAGAGTGAAGCTGGAATATGCCTGCCTATCTGCCTGATGTCTTGCCTCTTCCATTTGGGAATGCTACTTTCTCTTCTCTACACTCTTAACCTTCATTTACCCTTTTCTGCAGCCACACACGCATACACACCCAACAGCCATGCATCAAGTGGCTAATGCTTGATATATACATATCCCACTTGCCCAAATTAGAGAAAACCCTGCTTCTCATTTCTAAGAAGTACTACATTCAAATTAAAAGAAGCACATTATACCAAAATATACAAAATCGCATTTTATTTTGACAGCTATGTACGAAATATTTTTTCAAGTGCAAGAGTGAAATAGTGAGGGGCAATATTGCTATTTGGCATCAAATGAGGGTGGCCTGGTGTTGAGAGGTAGGTCGGTCCACAATGCAGCATCCAGAATCAGCACAAGTATAAGTCCATACGTGTGCTGATGCAAAAGCGGCACCCTGATGCACGTGCCGATGCTGCATGATCTCCAAAGAAAGGGACTAGTTACCTCTCAACCTGTCATAAACATTATGACAACTCTAGAAGGAAAGCCCAAGTGTTTGGAAAATGTACTCAGGTGTCTTCTCGGCAAACTCACACTTCAGACACAGAGATTAGTTCAGTTTTGATGTATCCTTTCCCTCCGCCATCAACATCCATGGGTTCTGCGGCTTTAAAAGGAAACAGAAAATTCTCATGTAAGCATCCAGAGAACTAAACATGTTATCCACATACTCCAAAAATATGCTATAACTAGCACAATTCTAGGCAAAGCAACTTCCACACAGCCCTATATCCCAGAAAATCAAGGCAAAAAAATCCCACAATATCTGCTTTGAACTGGATTATCTGAGTCCATACCGCAAATATATTCCAGTTCAAAGCAGATATTGTGGGATTTTATTCAGCTGTATGGAAGGGGCCTAAAAGTATGCTTATTTCCAGTTCACTGGATCTAAGGCTGCATCTACACTGTAAAATTAATACAGTTTGATACTACTTTAACTACTTTAGCTCAATGCCATGGAATCCTGGGATTTATAGTTTGGTGAGGAACCAGCACGTTTTTGCCAGAGAAAACCTTATAAAATGACCAATTTCATGATTCCATAGCACTGAGCCATGGCCGTTTAAGTGGTACCAACCACATTAATTTTACAGTGCAAATTCACCCCAAGACTGCAGCCCAAGTCAGCCATGAGGGCGGAGAAGAACAGAGGCCAAGGGCAAACATAGGTTTCCCAAAAAACCCATGTCTCAGCTTACATTAGGTGTAATAGAAATAGCTACGCCTTGCTACAATAAGTCTGAACTATATGTTTTGTAATCAACTCTTTTTCAAAAGCTTGGCAGCTTTGTCTGCAAAATAAAATGGGAGGTAAACATGATAAAACATGCTTAAATCTTCAGACACTGTGTTGTCTCCTCCTCTGGACCCATTTTGGAGGCAGGAAAAAGAAAAAGGGTACATTTATAATAGTCTGTGACTGTGAACTGTTAACTTCAATAACACAATGGGTTGCTAGCCATATATATTGGCCAGTGATTCACCCATGCTGAGATATTTTGCTATTCAGTGTTAGGGTTGCATAGTGCAATTCCATTGATAGATATATTTACACTATGCTGAAATGACAGGATTTTGACCAATATCACTGCTGATAACAATACAAGCAAGAGATGATGGAAATTCTTAATATTTCTATTATTTTTAGAGAGAAAACAGCATTTTAAACTTACTTATTAATGTTTTATTAATATGTTTTTAATTTTATGTATTGATAATTAATTATTTTGTTGTCTATTGCCTATAGTATTTTCTGTATCTGTTGATTGTTGTAAGCCGTCCCAAGTCTCTTTGGGGAGAGGAGGCGGGGTATAAATAAAGATGATGATGATGATGATTATTGTTATTACCCAAGGTAGCTTTAATATAAAACATAAAAATATAAACTGCTCACAGTCTTTAGGTCTGCTGTAGTATTTGCCAAATGCAATGTCCTTGGGGATCTCTGGATAAAGGAACTTCAGTGGATTTTCAGGAATATTCTCAGCTGCCATCACTTTGTAGTTGCGAATGATATCAGGGAGACTAACGGCAGTGAGTTCCTTCCGTGTGTAGGGCTCCACCGAGTGGAAGTCAGGATCTGGGGAAAAGGAGAAAAGAAGAGGCAGGAGAGAAAGGTTAATGCAGGGCAATTAGATCGACTTTCCATGCAATCTGTCTGGTCTGAAGCTGAAAGGACGTTACATACCATAATCTACTATATATACTTGTTTATAAGTCTAGAAATCTTAGACAAAAAAACCTGACCCCTCAATAATAATAATAATAATAATAATAATAATAATAATAATAATAATAATAATAATAATAATTTTTTTTCCGTGTCAGGAACGATGTGAGAAACTGCAAGTCGCTTCTGATGTGAGAGAATTGGCCGTCTGTATTTATATTCCGCCCTTCTCACCCCAAAGGGGACTCAGGGCAGATCACATTGTACACATATAAGGCAAACATTCAATGCCATATAAACACAGAACAGAGACAGATACAGAGGCAATTTAAACCTTCTCCAGCTTCCAGCGGGTATGCTTGATTCCGGTCACAGGGGAGCAGCTGCTTCATCATCCACTGCGACGGCAACATCCTCATTCCAACGGCGGCTGGATGATTTTTATGGTGTCGTAAATTAGCCTCCCCACATATAAGTGGTACCTAAATTTCCTACTTGATAGATGCAACTATCTTTCGGGTTGCTTAGGTCAACAACAAGCAGGGGCTATTTTTTATTTTTTAATTGTTGGGTGCACACCCCGACACGGGCTGGTCTCAAACTCACAACCTCTTGGTCAGAGTGATTTATTGCAGTTGGCTGCTAACCAGTCTGCGCCACAGCCCAGAGGAGGTTTCTTGCATAGCTCCTGGCTTTCAGATACCCCCATAAGACATTGCAAATTGATAAATTGGGTGAACTTGGGAGCCAAACGTGCAACATCTCAAATATCCAATGAGAGGGGTTTTTTTTTCCAATTCTGCTTACCATGTGCTGGTCCTTCTACCCAGGTAAAGGTGATTGCACCTTCTCGGCTACTTTCGCTGAATCTCAGGAGAAAAGTACCATTTGCTTTACCCTTCAGCAGGGCCCGCTCCCGCTCTTTGCTGATAAAACCCACTATACTCCTGCAAGAGGGGAAAAGAAGCCATACATGTTCATTTTATCCAAGTCCACAACAACACTTTCAGACTTGGTCTCAGTGCCTGAAACTACCTGGGGAGGCTTTTCGCTAATGCTCCTTTTCTTTGTAACGATCAATTACAGCAGTGGTTCTCAATCTGTGGATCCCCAGGTGTTTTGGCTTACAACTCCCAGAAATCCCAGCCAGTTTACCAGCTATCTGGATTTCTGGGAGTTGAAGGCTAAAACATCTGGGGACCCACAGGTTGAAAACCACTGCAATATAGGCTGAGTATCCATCATCTGAAATGCTTCGGACTACAATTTTTCTTTTATATTTTTGAATACCTACGTTTGCATGTACAAACATAAGATATGTTGGATGGAACCCAAGTCTAAACTTGACACTGTATAATTAATGCAGTTTGATACCATTCTGACTGCCCTGGCTCATGGGAGTTATAATAATAATTTATTTGTTTGACTAGTCATATGACCATTTCGAAGTCCAACACAAATAAAAACAAGGCAAAAAGGATGGGAGGACAGCTGACCTTCTGTTTGCCGTCAAAATCTTATTTTCCTGATTCTTCTTTCAGGAAATGTGCTCTTTTCTTGATAGCTTTCAGGATAAAAAGGCTTACTCTGATTATGGTGGATCTAGGCTCATGGGAGTTGTAATTTAACAATGTCTTCAGCTTTCTCTGTCAAAGAGTACTGGTGTCTCGTCAAATTACAAATCTCAGGGTGCCATAGTATTGTGAGTCATGGAATTTAAAATGGCGTCAAATTGCATTAATTCTACAGCATAGAGCCACCTTTAAAATTCAGATGATTTTTACAATTCATGGTCTTGTAGCTCCATTTGTAGCAACAAACAGAATTTAAAAATGTAATTTAAATTGCAGGTATATTCTGAATAAATGGTATTTTCAATATAGCAAAAATGATAATTTCCTGCCAAACCATCTTGCACGTCATGCATTTTACGCTCTTAAAACAGCAAATTGATTTTCAATGTGTAAAGAGCGCTAATATTATATTAGCTCTTTTCCACAGCTGCAAAATTTCCAGATCTTTCACTATAACTCAAGAGTTCACTACAACTAGCAGAATTCTAAGAACATTTAGAAACTGTTGAATCACAACAGATGCCGTGATATTATTTTGACATTAAAGTCCCAGCAGAAATCCCTTTGAAATTCTTACCCGTCATTCCAGAGGGAGAGGAGGTGTTTCTTAATGAGTTCAAGTATTCCTTCAACCCATAACCAGAAGGGGAAATTTTTATCATTTATGTTTTCCTAAAATTCAAAGTGATAAAAGAATGATGAGTTAGAAGTTGTGAGTTTATTTAGCTATGCTGGAACTCCCAAGTCCAAGCATCAATAATACTGCCTACCACCTGCCTCACATTTAATACTGCTCTCAAAAGGAGGCGACTAGTCTTCCTCATAATGTTTAGAGCCTCTTCTGGCAGTCAATCTATATATATAAAAGAGTGATGGCATCACGGCAATTCACAAAACAACAAAAGTACAGGCCCCCCAACCTCAAAATTTGACAACACAACCCATCATCCACGCCTTAAGGTTGATACAACAAAAAGAAAAGAAAAATAAAGTCCTAATTAGAGGGAGAGCAATAGTTTTTTTTATCCAATTGCTGCCAGTTTAGAGGGCTAATCTCTGCCCACTTGGTTGCCTAGCAACCAAGGGACAGCCAGGTTTCAGTTAGGGGACAGGCAGATTTAGGCCTCACTTAGGCTTCTTCCACAGATTATCTAATTTGCACTGGATTATATGGCAGTGTAGACTCAAGGCCCTTCCACACAGCTATATAACCCATTTATAATCTTATATTATCTGCTTTGCACTGGATTATCTTGACTCCACACTGCCATATAATCCACTTCAGTGTGCATTTTATACAGCTGTGAAGAAGGGGCATCATATAATCCAGTTCTGAGCAGATAATATAAGATTAGAAATATACAGTAGAGTCTCACCTATCCAACGTAAACAGGCCGGCAGGATAAGTGAATATGTTGGATAATAAGAAGGGATTCAGGAAAAGCCAATTAAACATCAAATTAGGTAATCGTTATACAAATTAAGCACCAAAACATCATATTATACAACAAATTTGACAGAAAAAGTAGTTCCATGCGCAGTAATGCTATGTAGTATTTACAGTAGAGTCTCACTTATCCAACACTCGCTTATCCAACGTTCTGGATTATCCAACGCATTTTTGTAGTCAATGCTTTCAATATATCATGATATTTTGGTGCTAAATTCATAAATACAGTAATTACTATATAGCATTACTGTGTACTGAACTACTTTTTCTGACAAATTTGTTGTCTAACATGATGTTTTGGTGCTTAATTTGTAAAATCATAACTTAATTTGATGTTTAATAGGGTTATCCTTAATTCCTCATTATCCAACATATTCGCTTATCCAACGTTCTGCTGGCCCGTTTATGTTGGATAAGTGAGACTCTACTGTACTGTTCATCAAATACAGCAATCCAAAGATATACTGCAACCAAATGACTCTGCAAAGGCTGATGGACATCACTACATTGAAACATATTTCAAGTTCCCAACAAGTTCCCAAAAGTACAACCTGCAGGAGATAAACAGCTGCACTCAATATACAGTACTTCAAATGTGCGCCCAGTGATGTCAGGAGTGGGGTCATCTCTCCTAACACCACTGCAGTGGATTAAACCCTTGTTCCGGCAGGACTGCTGACTGACAGGTTGGTGGTTCGAATCCAGGGAGAGCGGGTGAGCTCCCTCTGTCAGCTCCAGCTCCCATGTAGGGACATGAAAGAAGCCTCCCAAAAAGATGGCAAAACATCAAACATCTGGGTGTCCCCTGGGCAACATCCTTGCAGACGGCCAATTCTCTCACACCAGAAGTAACTTGCAGTTTCTCAAGTCGCTCCTGACACCCAAAACAAACAAACATACTAAAAAAAAACCCCTGCCTGCATAAAACATCTGAGATTTGATGGAGATGGAATCTAGGTCCTCAGTTCCCAGTCCATAATTACCCAAGCTGAGCAGGATGCAAACACATCCATTTAAATGTGAGAAAGTTAGCAAACAGGAGTGAACTGGACTATAGTAATGGCTGGCTTCTGCCCCCATTTAAACAGAATGAAGAGAAGTAGCTCTCACCTTACAGAACCGTGCCCACGAAATAAGGTCATCCGAGTTGCATCCACCACCTAGAGGAAACATGTTATCACCATGTTACTGACTCACATGGCAAGTCCCAATGGTCTGGTAGCCCTATATGCCCACAGCCAACCCATTTTAAAAAAAAGAAAATATTTCAGCTGAAAAACTTTCCCAAGCTTTCGAGGGTTGGGGAAGGTGGGGTCCATTTTATCCTGCTGGTTTGTTCCATGAGGATGGGTGCATCTACACTGTAGAACTAATGCAGTCTGACAGCTCTTAATCTGCCTTGGCTCAATGATATGGAATCATGGGAGAAGTAGCTTTATAAGGTCTTTAACTTTCTTTGCCCAAGAGTGGCCAAATTACTACTCCCATGCTTTCATAGAATTGAGCCATGGCAGGTAAAGTGCTATCAAATTGCATGCATTACAAGTTCCACTCAGTGCACTTTGCCCAGCTCATTTTATGTTTTTATTGCTGTGATTTTCATGTGTTTTATAATTATTGTGATTTTAATGCCTTTTAAATTTATTTGTGTGTTTTTGTATTTGATATTACTGTATGCTGGTTTTATATCTGTAAGCTGCCCCGAGTCCCTCTGGGGAGATGGTGGCGGGGTACAAAAATAAAATTATTATATTATTCTAAATTATGCACTCCATGAATCCTTTCACACAACACAGTTATAGCACTATAAAAAGGTTTTCCCCTGACATTTAGTCTAGTTGTGTCCAAATTTGGGGTTGGTGCTCATCTCTATTTCTAAGCAAGAGCCAGCATTGTCTGTAGACACCTCCAGGGTCATATGGCCGGCATGACTGCATGGAGTGCCGTTATCTTCTCGCTGGAGAGGTACCTATTGATCTACTCACATTTGCATGTTTTTGAATTTATAAGTTGGCAGAAGCTGGGGCTAACAGTGGGAGCTCACCACGTTCCATGGATTCAAACTGCCGACCTTTCGGTCAGCAAGTTCAGTGGCTCAGTGGTTTCATCCGCTGCACCACTGGGGGCTCCTATAGCACTACATTTCCACTTTAACTGTCATGGCAACACCCTGAGATTGACTGTTGAGGAAGGAGCCTTTAGAATATCAGTCAAACGTTCTCCTCTGGTGCCACTGATACAACCATGAAGCGCAGGATTTCATAGAAGATACAATGAAGACAAAAAGGACTCTCAAGGCACGAGAGAATTTTTAAATGTGACCTACCAAGAAGTTTTTCTCCCAGCATGTTTAGCTGATCTACATTGAGTCCTCTTTTGGTGACGGAAGAAAACTGCCAACTCAGGACATCAGAAAGCTGAGACCACCTTGCGCAAGGAGGGTTAAGGAAGAAGAATACATTCTGTGGAAAGATTTAGAATTCATACATTAAATATATTTCCCTCACTTCTCTAAAGGAGAGACCTCCCCGCACCATCTTCACCAAATGCCTGGGAGACTTGGCTTGGATGAGGCAAGGAAAATCTGAATATCCCAAAGGCGTTTCATGGTCTTGATGGAATCTGAACACAGATGTCCTTAGTCCTAGTTTGAAATTCTAATGCAGCCTTCTCTCTACCCAGCACCTTCTAAACGTGCAGAACTTCAACTCCCATCATTCCCAGTCCCCACAATGGTTTCTGTGGATGATAAAAACTGGAATCAAACCACTGCAACACAATGGTTCGGATTCAATGCTTATGTAGGAAGATTTCCCACTTCCATCAGGAGAACGTCTCCATCCCATCCCAGAAGCAATGTCAATCCTTCAATCTGAAATGTTTTGGAATTGGTTTCAGATGTAGCCTGATGCACTGCTAACTGGAAATATACTGGTAAAGGAAGTCTATTGTGCAGAATGAAACTGGGCACTCACCAAAAGGAATCTTTGCATTCCCATCCAATATAAGCAAAAATATGATCCTTGCCTTGCCCCCAAAGTGGTTATTTTTTTAGAGGAAGGAATTGGCAAATCATAAACTGCAACTTCTTTTGAACTTCTGCTTCTGTGCTAATACTAGTTTATAATACAGTATGTAGCCATTTTTTGAATCAGCATGGAACCAGGTAGGTTTTGAAAGGAAAACAGAATAACCTCAACATAGCTCATCGACCAAGCTTTTGAAAACCTGGTGCAGCAATAGACATAAAAGACTCGGAATTTGACTAATGAAACGGACCTTGCTTTTGGATCACGTGATATTAATGGTTTTAACTGTGTTTTATTGCAATTTAATATGTATTTTTAAATGACTTTTCTGTAATTTCTTTGTAATTGTTTTAAATGGCACTGAATTATTGGCCATGTTGTTAAGCCGCCCTGAGTCCTCTCCGAGGTAAGAAGGGCGGGGTAAAAGTATAGTAAATAAATAAATACATACATACATAAATAAACATCAATACGAAGTTCTAACAAAAGTAAGATAACATACTATTTTATACAAGTTTAAACACCTGCTCTATAGTGTAAAATTTTCTTACAATAGAATCAGACACAAATCCACCGAAAATGAAGTCTCATTAAGATAAATAAGGCTTAATCTTAATCCTAGGCACACAGAAAATTGGGTGATTTGGAAGGCGCTGAACAGACTGCGCTCTGGCACCACGAGATGTAGCGCCAATCTTAAGAAATGGGGTCACAAAGTGGAGTCCACGACATGCAAGTGTGGAGAAGAGCAAACCATAGACCACTTTACAATGCAGTCTAAGCTGTGCTGCATTCACAATGGAGGACCTTCTTATAGCAACACCAGAGGCACTCCAAGTGGCCAGCTACTGTTCAAAGGACATTTAGTATAATGCCAAGTTTTAAACTTTTGTTTGTGTTTTTAAATACATTACAACTGTACCCTCGGTTCACTTCTGACATGATAAATAAATAAATAAATATCTTAGAAGAAGCAAATGCACGACTACAGCGATTTTAAATCCCGCTCTTTTTGCATTAACCACAATATGAGGAGAGGGCTTTAAATTTACCTTTGGCTCATTGGTCAACATGTTGTACCACAAAATGGATGCCCATCCACTTGGCAGCTGGCTGACGTTGGAAATCACAACAATAGGAAGGGAGGTTGTCTAGAAAACAGAGTCAACAAGGGAATTTTGAGCAAATACCTAAATATTGTGATCAGAAAGTTAAAGCAAAAATGAAAATAGCAAGACATCTTGACTAGAATGAATGGGAACCCACACATTTGAAAGATACAAGGTGGAGGGTTTTGCTACATACAGTAGAGTCTCACTTATCCAACACTCGCTTATCCAACATTCTGGATTATCCAACGCATTTTTGTGGTCAATGTTTTCAATATATTGTGATATTTTGGTGCTAAATTCGTAAATACAGTAATTACTACATAGCAGTACTGCGTATTGAACTATTTTTTCTGTCAAATTTGTTGTATAACATGATGTTTTGGTGCTTCATTTGTAAAATCATAACCTAATTTGATGTTTAATAGGCTTTTCCTTAATTTCTCCTTATTATCCAACATATTCGCTTATCCAACATTCTGCCGGCCCGTTTATGTTGGATAAGTGAGACTCTACTGTATTACTGAAGACTAGAGCAGAAATAGGAAATGCTCTTCAGATAGTTGGGACTACCACAATCTACTATCACTGGATATGTTTTCTGGGACTACTTGAAGACCAAGATGTCTGGAGTTGAGAGTTCCCTATCTATGGCTTAGAGAATATAAACTTGCCAAGTGAAGTTACTTTAGTTTGTAGTTCTTAATTTAATCTGAGATCTACATGCAGCCAAAGAAAAACTGATCCTGAAAAGTTCATTTTAAAATAAAATGGACATATTACTGCATGCTCCAAGGTTTCAAGCAACTCAGCAGCTTAATCTGGCATATAAGGGTCTTCTAGATACTATGATATATGTTGCATATACAGTGAAACCTTGACTTACAAGCAAACCAACTTACAAGTTTTTTGCGATACAAACCATCGCTCAGTCAATTTTTTGCTTCGATGTGTGAGCCAGAATTTGAGTTACAAGTTAGCGCTAGAATATGCCACCCGCCATCTTAAGCAGAGCTTTAAGGGAAAGCTCCTTGCTCTTGTCCTTACTTCTACAATCCCAGGGCTTTGAGAGATTGTAGGAAACCTGAAGGGCTAAGAATCTGTGATCAGTACATGTCTATCCTGATTAAAATAAGTTACACAGATGCCTGTTGTTCTAATTGATCATTGTAGAAAAAATTTACTGAAGTTTCCCACTCATAGCAGGAAAAGGAAACATATGTTATTGACATGTTGGCGAAGGCTTTCATTGACGGAATCACTGGGTTGCTGTGAGATTTCTAGACTGTATGGCCATGTTCCAGAAGCATTATCTTCTGATGTTTCACCTACATCTATGGTAGGCATCCTCAGAGGTTGTGAGTTATATCTGAAACTAGAACAGCGAGGTTTATATTTCTGTGAAAGGTCCAGGTAGGAGAAAGAACTCTGTTGGAGGAAAGTGTGAATGTTGCAATGAATCACCTTGATTAGCATTGAAAGGCCTTGCAGCTTCAAAGCCTGGCTGATTCCGGCCTGGGGGAATCCTTTGTTGGGAGGTGTTAGCTGTCCCTGATTGTTTCGTATCTGGAATTCCCGTTTTCAGAGTGTTGTTCTTTATTTACTGTCCTGATTTTATAGTTTTTTAAATACAGATAGCCAGATTTTATCGATTTTCATGGTTTCCTCCTTTCTGTTGAGATAATATGCTGTGTCCAGGATGGTTCATCAAGTGCTCTGCTATGGATGACTTCTCAGGTTGAGTTAGTCTGCAGTGCCTTTCATGTTCCTTGATTCGTGTCTGCACAATACTGCGTTTGGTGGTCTCTATGTAGACTTGTCCACAGCTCCCTGGTATACAGTAGACTCCTGCAGAGGTGGGAGGATCCCTCTTGTCCTTTGCTGAATATAGTATTTGTTGGATTTCCTTAGTGGGTCTGTAGTTTGTAGGTTGTGTTTCTTCATCAGCTTCCCTATGCGGTCAGTGGTTCCCTTGATGTATGGTAAGAACACCTTTCCTCTGGGTCGATCTTTATCTTTACTCTCATGGCTTGTTCTTTCTCCCACCCTGGACCTTCCACAGATATATAAACCTCACTGGTCTAGTTTCCAATATACCTCACGGCCTCTGAGGATGGCTGCTATAGATGTGGGCGAAACGTCAGAGAGAATGCTTCTGGAACATGGCCATACAGCCCGGAAAACTCACAGCAACCCATATGTTATTGACTTATAACCTTCCAGTTCTTCCTCCTCCTCCAATTCCAAGAGTGCTTCCTTTCCCCTCCAACATTTCATGAAGTCAAGGCATTGAACCAAGTGCCTATTAGGATTTAAGCACATCCCTTGAAGTTTATTAAAGTGGCACACACCTGGCACTAAATCAACTGATAGATACTAAATACAAATGTTATGTTTTGACTCTCTCAATTAGAGGTCTGGCTAACAATGGGTCCTAAGAAAGTGTGCCAAGAAGAAAAGGATGTGCTTGGATATAATTCAAGAAATGTGTGACGAAAAAGGCAATTGTCAGTGAAGAAGATTAAGTGAAGTCTGACCTACATTTAATAAATCCAGTTTATTTCTTTACATTTTTATTATGTATTATTGTTTTGTATACATTATTTGTTATTTATAAAGTACATTTTTCTTATTTCAAAACACAACAAAAAATTGGGGTGGTTTTTGGGAGTCTGGAATGGATTAATATCAATTCATTTCAATGGGGAAGTTTGATTTGACATAAAAGCAATTTGAGTTAAGAACTTGGTCACAGAACAAATTAAACTCGTAAGTTAAGGTATTACTGTATATCACAGTACCTGGAAGGCCCTCATATTGTTTACCACTTGTCCAGATTGCTCTAGAACGCATGATAACCCACACTTCACAAGTTGGGGAATGTAGCCTTTCAGAATCACCATAAATAGTAAATTTTTACCGAGAGTCCATTCCTTGCCATTTCCTCTTTAGGATGCTTACCTCTAGTTTAATGTTGGTGTCACCCTGTTCCAGTGTAGTCTCAAAAGAGAGAGAATGCAGTTCCTCTGTTACTATGAGAGGTCCCTGTAAAAAAAATAATAAAAACAATGTTTTACTTCTCCTAGCACAGCACCACACATACGATGTCATAGGCATCACTGAAACCTGGTGGGATGACTCCCATCACTGGAATTTAACCTCTTTCACAGAAATAGAACAAAGGGGAGAGGAGGGGGAGTAGCTTTATATGTCAAAAACAGTTACATTGCAGAAGAAATGCAAGACTGTAATCCGGGAAACCAGCTTGAAAGCATCTGGATAAGAATCAAGGGAACCGGGACTCAAAAAGATCTTGTCGTGGGTGTCTACTACAGACCTCCGAGTCAGGATGAAGGACTTGATGAAGCCTTCTGTCAACAGCTGACCAAACAGGCACAAAGAAGAGATATAGTAGTCATGGGCGATTTCAATTATCCCGATATCTGCTGGAAAACAAACTCAGCCAAGAGTACAAAGTCCAACAAATTCCTCACTTGCCTTGCAGATAATTTTATGGTCCAGACGGTAGAAGAGGCAACAAGGGGATCAGCAACTCTTGATCTAATCTTAACAAATGTGGAAGACCTGATCAATACAGTTGAAGTGGTTGGATCCTTAGGGGCAAGTGACCATGTGCTCCTGCAGTTTGCAATACAAAGGAATGCTGAAACTAAGACAAGTCAAACACGCACTCTGGACTTTAAGAGAGCTGACTTCCAAAAAATGAAGGAATTACTGAGCGGCATTCCATGGACGCCAATATTAAAAAACAAGGTTAAAGATGGATGGGAGTTTTTCAAAAGTGAAATACTCAAGGCGCAAATGCAAACAGTGCCAACAAAGAAGAAAAATAAGACAAGTGCAAAGAAGCCAGAATGGATGTCCAAAGAACTTCTAACTGAGCTAAAGCTCAAAAGTGACATGCACAAGAAGTGGAAAAGGGGAGAAATCACCAAAGAAGAATTCAAACGTATAGCCAACACCTGTAGGGAAAAGGTTCGCAAGGCTAAAGCGCCAAATGAGCTCAGGCTTGCCAGGGACATAAAAAACAACAAAAAAGGCTTTTTTGCTTACGTTGGTAGAAAAAGGAAGAAAAAGGAGGCGATAGGGCCATTGCAAGGAGAAGATGGGGTGATGGCGACAGGGGACAGGGAAAAGGCAGAACTACTTAATGCCTTCTTTGCCTCGGTCTTCTCAGAAAAAGAAAGCCATCTTCAACCTCAGAAACATGGAATGGATGAAGGATTGGGGGAAATCCAACCCCAAATAGGGAAACAAGTTGTCCAGGAACACTTGGCCTCTCTAAACGAATTCAAGTCCCCAGGGCCAGATCAGCTACACCCAAGAGTACTGAAGGAACTAGCGGAAGTTATTTCAGAACCACTGGCAATTATCTTCGAGAGTTCTTGGAGAACGGGAGAAGTCCCAGCAGATTGGAGGAGGGCAAATGTGGTCCCTATCTTCAAGAAGGGAAAAAAGAACGACCCAAACAATTACCGTCCGGTCAGCCTCACATCAATACCAGGCAAAATTCTGGAAAAGATCATTAAGGAAGTGGTCTGCGAACACTTAGAAACAAATGCGGTCATTGCTAATAGTCAACACGGATTTACCAAAAACAAGTCATGCCAGACTAATCTGATCTCTTTTTTCGATAGAGTTATGAGTTGGGTCGATACAGGGAATGCTGTGGATGTAGCATACCTGGATTTCAGTAAGGCCTTCGACAAAGTGCCCCACGACCTTCTGGCAAACAAACTAGTAAAATGTGGGCTAGACAAAACTACGGTTAGGTGGATCTGTAATTGGCTAAGCGAACGAACCCAAAGGGTGCTCACCAATGCGTCGTCTTCATCATGGAAAGAAGTGACAAGTGGAGTGCCGCAGGGCTCCGTCCTGGGCCCGGTTCTGTTCAACATCTTTATTAACGACTTAGACGAAGGGTTAGAAGGCACGATCATCAAGTTTGCAGACGACACAAAACTGGGAGGGATAGCTAACACTCCAGAAGACAGGAGCAGAATTCAAAACGATCTTGACAGACTAGAGAGATGGGCCAAAACTAACAAAATGAAGTTCAACAGGGACAAATGCAAGATACTTCACTTCGGCAGAAAAAATGGAAATCAAAGATACAGAATGGGGGACGCCTGGCTTGACAGCAGTGTGTGCGAAAAAGATCTTGGAGTCCTCATGGACAACAAGTTAAACATGAGCCAACAATGTGATGCGGCTGCTAAAAAAGCCAATGGGATTCTGGCCTGCATCAATAGGGGAATAGCGTCTAGATCCAGGGAAGTCATGCTCCCCCTCTATTCTGCCTTGGTCAGACCACACCTGGAATACTGTGTCCAATTTTGGGCACCACAGTTGAAGGGAGATGTTGACAAGCTGGAAAGCGTCCAGAGGAGGGCGACTAAAATGATTAAGGGTCTGGAGAACAAGCCCTATGAGGAGCGGCTTAAAGAGCTGGGCATGTTTAGCCTGCAGAAGAGAAGGCTGAGAGGAGACATGATAGCCATGTACAAATACGTGAAGGGAAGTCATAGGGAAGAGGGAGCAAGCTTGTTTTCTGCTGCCCTGCAGACTAGGACACGGAACAATGGCTTCAAACTACAGGAAAGGAGATTCCACCTGAACATCAGGAAGAACTTCCTCACTGTGAGAGCTGTTCGACAGTGGAACTCTCTCCCCGGGGCCGTGGTGGAGGCTCCTTCCTTGGAGGCTTTTAAGCAGAGGCTGGATGGCCATCTGTCGGGGGTGCTTTGAATGCGATTTCCTGCTTCTTAGCAGGGGGTTGGACTAGATGGCCCATGTGGTCTCTTCCAACTCTACTATTCTATGATTCTATGATTCTATATAAGGATAGAATGTTCAGATGCTGTGAAACAGGCAGAATAATTGTCATGCAGACAAAAGATGTTCAACAAGTGGGGTGCTTTATATCTTCCCAGTTGTACAATCAGCTGTATAATTATGCTAAGCAATATATTTGCGTAACATTTGCAGGATAAGGTTAAAGCAAGATGGTGGTATTCAATGGTGACTATTCACAGGAGGCATTCACTTCAGTGTCCCTCCTCCTTGAAACTAGTTATCCTCGGAAGAGATCTAGGGAACACAGCCAAGGAGTGGCATTTCCAATCATTATCTGTTAACAGAATTCCAATCAGTCACGTTGCTGAACAAAATAGAAATTTTAAGTTCGAGCAGTAATAAAAACTGATTCTTACCTCATTAGTCCTTGCAACGTTTTTCTGTTCCTTCAATTGCTGTAAAAACAGAACACGTCAGAGTAAGTGACATTCACATTTTTCAAGTACATTCCTGATCAAAAACACATTCCACACATCAACAGGCCTTGTTTCACATCATGGTACAGTAGAGTCTCACTTATCCAAGCTAAACGGGCCAGCAGAAGCTTGGATAAGCGAATATCTTGGATAATAAGGAGGGATTAAGGAAAAGCCTATTAAACATCAAATTAGGTTATGATTTTACAAATTAAGCACCAAAACATCATGTTATACAACAAATTTGACAGAAAAAGTAGTTCAATACGTAATGTTATGTTGTAATTACTATATTTACGAATTTAGCACCAAAATATCACGATATATTGAAAACATTGACTACAAAAATGGCTTGGATAATCCAGAAGCTTGGATAAGTGAGGCTTGGATAAGTGAGACTCTACTGTACTCATTTTTACCAGCAGGAGATAGAGAACATTCAATAGACTTTTCTTCATAACCACAGCAGTCTCACAGCTTATGAAGCTGTCAATAAAGATTTTAGTTTGGCTCCCTCTCTATCCTCCTTCAAGAAACAACTGAAGACCTGGATGTTTAGGTTGGCCTTTGGTGAGACAGTCACTGGATGACCAGCCTCAGTTGGCATTATAACTCTATCCTGAATTTTATTAGGTCTCTTTTATTCTGGTATTTTAACTTATTGTTATTTTTATATTGCTGCTGCAGTCCCCCCCCCACCACCAATGAAGTCGACTGAATTGTACTTGGTGGTTGAGTGATATTATTACTGCTGTATTAACTCTTGTTTTATTGTCTTACTGTGTTTTATTTTTTTTGTATATTGTTCAATATATTTATGCTGTTGTTTTTGTAAATTGTGCTGGTCAGGCCTTGCCCCATGTGAGCCGCCCCGAGTCCCCATGGGGAGATGGTGGCGGGGTATAAATAAAGTTTTATTTCATTATTATTATAGGCACACTATAAGAGCCAGCCTTCTTGCGATCTGGAAGAGATACAAGGTGGGGATGGAGCAAAAACACCTCTATGGCTGCGACCTCTGGAGTCAGTGCTAAATCCAGCATTTAATGAAAAAAGGAGAATCTATAGCCCAGAATCTATTCTAACCTGTGGTCTGTGGATGACCAGTAGTCCCTAAGAACTGAAATATGGTCAGCGGCCTCACCAATACTAGACTGTTGCAAAGAGAGTGACTGGTCTCATGGAACCCTCTTATAGTGCCGAGGCAATGGGGATGTCTGGAGGGGAGAGGCTGACTACCCACAAAAAGGCGTGACAACAAGACTCCTGACTGCTGTTTCTCCTCCTCCTCCCTCGTCCTGAGCAGAGCCATTCCACGTGGTGCCTGGAAGCTGCGGTGTCTTTGTGTCTTCCATTTTTAGGCCTGTTCCTGAGGTTATTTGGGGTGCTAATTCAGAAAACTGCATTGGACAGACCACATCAGCTCTAGATTATTAAATATGGTTTTCTGTGGGTGAGAAGATAGGGAACATATGGCATCCAGTAGTCACCATCAGAAACTAGAGCTGATGTGGTCTATCAATGCCCAAATAGCCAAACTGAATCTAAAGTTGATCAAAACTGATTCAAGGCATAAAATACATCAGGAAGATAGGGTGGCCTATAAATAAAGTATTATTATTATTATTATTATTATTATTATTATTATTATTACAGTAGAGTCTCACTTATACAACATTCTGGATTATCCAACGCATTTTTGTAGTCAATGTTTTCAATACATCATGATATTTTGGTGCTAAACTCATAAATACAGTCATTACTACATACCATTACTGCGTATTGAACTACTTTTTCTGTCAAATTTGTTGTATAACATGATGTTTTGGTGCTTAATTTGTAAAATCATAACCTAATTTGATGTTTAATAGGCTTTTCCTTAATCCCTCCTTATTATCCAACATATTCGCTTATCCAATGTTCTGCCAGCCCGTTTATGTTGGATAAGTGAGACTCTACTGTATTATTATCATCTAATACAAGAAGAATTACTAATAATATTGCAGTATAGTGGTATAGTACAACATAGTAATATATAATAGTAATATTGTGTTATGCTAATAATATAATATATTGTATGTACATATAACTTGTAAGCTGCTCTGAGTCCCCTTCAGGGTGAGAAGGGCAGGATATAAATGTCGTAAATAAATAAATAAATTGTTAATGTAATGTTTTCATGTCGTTTGAAATTTTACTTATAGTTTAAAGCTAACTGCTAGAGTGTGTGTGTCTGTAGTGCAGCAAGTAATCCAGTAATGTAAGAGTTAAATGCATAGAGTAGAGATTCATAGCTAGAGTGAAGCTGGATACTAAAAGGACATTCGTCATGCAATGGAATGTGAGAGGTGACAGTGCTTCCCATGCTAAGTCCAGTAGATTGTGTAAATATTATGCATAGAACTGCAATAAATTATAAGCCTGGTTTCAGCTGACATCTGGGAAGTCTGGATTTTGTTCCATGCGTCTGAGCAGTTTTGCCAGAACGTTGGAGAAGAATTGAGATGGAGAGGTTATTAAGTCTCAATTCAACCATTTCATGACATAAATAAAAATTATTATTATTATTATTATTATTATTATTATTATTATTATTATTATTATTATTATTACAGAATACACACAACAAAATGCACATAAAGAACATGGCAACCTATAGCAACGCCTATTGAATATTCCATGTGTACATTGTGTATTCAAAGCCATAGTTCAGGAGGGGTGTTGGATTGCATTTGTATTTGCCTGAAATGGTATGACACTCTTGGGAGGATAAGATGATGAATGAATATTAAAAAAATTCATCATAACAACTTTTTAAAAACGGGATTTTTGTTTTTCTTCTAGCACAGTGGTTCTCAACCTGGGGTCCTCAGATGTTTTTGGCCTACAACTCCCAGGAATCCCAACCAGTTTACCAGCTGTTAGGATTTCTGGGAGTTGAAGGCCAAAAACATCTGAGGACTCCCAGGTTGAGAACCACTTTCTAGAATTTCCTGTAGTTTATATTCCATTTTATACTTGACCCATAAAAAAAGCTGGGGTTAGTGGTTGGCTGACCTCCTCAGCTGCGATCCATCAGCAAAATCGACAGTGATGTTTCCTAGTTGTGTAACCTCCTGGCAGCACAGTAGCCTTTACAGCTGAACACCTTTCCCAATTTGGCTAAGCTTACAGGATGGTACATGGTACACTTAGCTGGGTTGGCCAGCACAGCAGCCATCACACCTTCCCAAGCTTGGCAAAGCTTATAGGACAGCATGCTTAGCTGGGCTGGGTGGTTTATTGAACTCCTGAACTGTGACCTGTCAGCTGGATCACCAGTGATGCATCCCGACTGGCTGAGCCCAGCAGCCTTCACACCTGAACACCTTCACATTTTATTTTTAATATTTTGCACTAGAAAGCATAAACAGTTTAGATAAGTAGAGCTTCTCCATGCATTAGATTTTAAGACCAACTTTCCTAGCTTGGGCTGGTAACTAGAGATGGATTTGATCCAGCTTTTAGTCCCCAATGACTCCTGGAGCTCAATGTGTGTCATCACCTCCTTCAGTCTGGAGGGTTGTTATGAGAAAACAGAAAGGGTTGGCTCACGAGAAAAGCATTCAATAGAAATATCAGAAATGAACAGGGGAAAGCTCTGTTAAAATACAGAGACCTAGGCCCCTTTCTACACTGCCATATAAAATCTAGATTATCTGCTTTCATCTGGATTATATGGCAGTGTAAAAGGTAAAGGTTTCCCCTGACATTAAGTCTAGTCATGTCTGACTCTGGGGGTTGGTGCTCATCTCCATTTCTAAGCCGAAGAGCCGGCATTGTCCGTAGACACCTCCAAGATCATGTGGCCAGCATGACTGCATGGAGCACTGTTACCTTCCCACCGGAGCGGTACCTATTGATCTACTCACATTGGCATGTTTTCGAACTGCTAGGTTGGCAGACGCTGGAGCTAACAGCGGGCGCTCACTCCGCTCCCGGAATTTGAACCTGTGACCTTTTGGTCTCCCAAGTTCAGCAGCTCAGCGCTTTAACACACTTTGCCACCGGGGCTCCATATGGCAGCATAGACGCATATAATCTAGTTCAAAGCAGATAATGTGAATTTTCTCCTTTGATAATCTGGATTATATAGCAGTGTAGAAGGGCCCCTACTTGTGCATGTCTGCTGCCCTACAGTGGAGGTATTTAAGAAGTCACCGGAGTCCACTGTTCAGCATATGGGCATCATTGCAACTGAAGTGTGAACGTGTTGTTGAAGTCTTTAATGGCTGGAACCACTGGACTGCTGTGAGTTTTCTGGGCTGTATGGCCATGTTCCAGAAGCATTCTCTCTTGATATTTTCAGCCACATCTATGGCAGGCATCCTCAAAGGTTGTGAAGTCTGTTGGAAATTAGGCAAGTGAGGTTTATGTATCTGTGAAATGTTCAGGGTGGGAGAAACAACTCTTGCCTGCTTGAGGCAAGTGTGAATATTGCAATTGACCATTCAATGCTAATCAAGTTGGGCAATTGCAACATTCACACTTGCCTCAGGCAGACAAGAGTTTTTTCCCCCCACCCTGGACCTTCGACAAATATATAAACTTACTTGCCTAGTTTCCAACAACCTCACAACCTCTGAGGATGCCTGCTATAGATGTGGGTGAAAAGTCAGGAGGGAATGCTTCTGGAACATAGCCATACAGCCTGGAAAACAAACAGCAATGAAGGGTGGATGCCTTCTCAGAGACAATGCCTGCTTTTATTGGGCTGCTGTCTTCCCTATAGTTTAGCATGGCTTTTGTATTTATGGATTAAACCTGGAAATCACAGTGAATGTATCTCAAGGTTGAGATCTTGTAGATTTGCTGAACAATTAAGAAGCAACCTTCAAAATTTGCATGAAATATACAGACAATTTAAAGTTGAATCATAGGCATCAAGACTGAGAAACCTTAGACAACATACATTAAAGACTATGGTTATTACTACTTATTTATATCTTCTTCCCTCTTTTAAACGAGACTCAGATAGGCTAACTAGATCAATGACTAGAGGAAGTGTAAGGATCTCATACTTCTTCTCCCTTCCATCTTGACTAGACTCAGCTCATCAACACCATGGCAAGATGACTCACGACGTTGCAGAAGGAAAACCCACAATTTCGTAAATATGAATAAACCCTCACCCTTTAAAGAAAAAAAAAAGATGAAACAAGGATGAAAATATTTCTCACCAAATGTCTAAATTCTGCTGACAGGCTTCCATTTGACTCCTCCATGTTCATCACTTTGGTATTTGTTCCTAAGATATTGAATTTTCTAATCCTGCAAAAAGATATGTTTTTTTTTAAAAAAAGAACTTTCGAGTAAAAATGTTATATATATAGTCTTCTATACACATAATAAAAGTGAAAATATGTATGTACCCTGTTTCCCTGAAAATAAGACCTAGTCGAGGTTTTGCTGAATTGCTAAATATAGGTCCTCCACTGAAAGTAAGACCTAGCCAAGTTTTTATTTGGAAGCATGCCTGCCAAACAGAACACCAGAGCATGCAGGATCAGCAAATGTACATAGTACCATAGATTGTTTTACATGAAAATAATGGTAGTAACATGAAAGGATTCACAGTTTGCCTGGTTATGCTGGCTTGTGTTGACAATTACTGTACAGTATAATAAATGTTCATTTTTTGTTCAACAATAAATATGAATTTTTCTTCATGGAAAAATAAGACATCCCCTGAAAATAAGACCTAGCACATCTTTGAGAGCAAAAATTAATATAAGACACTGTCTTATTTTCAGGGAAACACGGTATGTGTGTGGCTGGGGTGTCCACTTTCACAGACAACCCCCCACTTCCACAAATAGTTGTAGCTCACATTAGTCAGGGACATCAATGGCCCTTCCTCCAATGATACTGCAGGTTATAGAGAGTGCCATGAACATGTCCAAGAGCCCTGCCAATGTCCTCCACAAACACCATACTGCCCACCACCCAAGTGAAGGCTTTCATACAGGGACAATTTTATCCTAGGTTTTCTGTTTTTCCTCTACCACAGACATCCCAGTGTTTCTGACTTTCTCCATTGGTGTGGAATTTGCATGACCCGTCCCTCTGACTCTCCCATAACCCTTTCCTATTCTTTTCTATGGCACACAGCAAACAGAGGAACTGTTCATCAACTGAACATACTAGCGAGGTTTGGGGAGAATTCACTTTGATTTATAGGAGTTGTAGTCTGAACTCCACTAATGATGGACCTGGAACTCACTTGGCACACAGAACCCCCATGACCGACAAAAATACTGGAGGTCTTTGGAGGTCTTTATTGAAGTTGTAGTTCACTTACATCAAGAGTGCACTATGAACTTAACCAATGATGGATCTGGACCAAACTTGGCATGCATACCCGATATGCCCAAATTTGGATACTGGTGAGTTTTGAGGGGAATTGGCCTGGACATTTTGGAGTTGTAGGTACTGGGATGTATAGTTCACCTGCAATCAATGAGCACTCTGAACTCCACCAAAGATGGACCTTGGAACTAACTTGGCACACAGAGCCCCCAAGACCAGCAAGAAATAATGGAGGTCTTTAGGGAAAATTCACCTTGATTTGGGGGAGCTGTAGTTCACCTACAACTGGAGAGCTCTGTGAACCCAAGTATGTGTGCCAAGTATCCGGAGAGCACTGTGAACCCAAGTATGTGTGCCAAGTATGTGACCAAACTTGGCACATATATCCGATACACTGAAATTTGATTACTGGAGGGCTTTGGGGGGAGCTGACCTTCCTTTCTGGGAATTGTAGTTTACCCACAACCAGGGAAACTGTGACCTCTACCAATGATGGACCTAGACTAAACTTGGCACACAGAACCGCCATGACTAACACAACCTACTGGAGGAGCTTGAGAGGACTGATTCACCATAGTGGGAATTGTAGTTTACCCTACAGCCAGAAAGCACACCGAACCCCACCAATGATGCATCTAGAGCAAACTTGCCCAACATAACAAATTTTAAATACTGATGGAATTTCTTAGGGTTCACCTGGCATGATGTGAGTTGTAGTTTACCATAACCTTATGCATTTTGTACAAGTAAAAATTGACTTTTTCAAATAACCCAGGCAACGCTGGGGGTACCCAAGCCAGTATATATAATATGCAAAAGAGAAGTGTCAACAACATACCCTTTCACTGGGGGGTTTTTCTCACCAATATCTCTGTAAATGACAAGAGAGAGAAAAGAGAAGAATGTTAAACAGTACATGGCCTACACTATATGGCATTTCAGATGCTTATCCGTTTTATTGAAGTTTTCACTCAAGTAAATATCTTGCAAAGATATTACTGTGTAATCCGAGATCCCCCTGCCCCCTTTACTTCCAATTAAAAACCATGGAGGTATTAACAGATGACTCCTTAAAGTAAACTTATCACAAATGAGGTACAGGGAGGCTAATGTGTACAGACAGAAATTCTTCAATTTTTCTCTTGGAGAGATTGATGCTCCCCCCCATCTCCTTTTCATTCATAGCTACACAGCCAAATGTGTAAATAAGCAAATATTTACAACCCAGTAAATGCCAAGATGCCAGTATTACAAGGAATGGGGTAAAACCCCACTGCATCAAATAAGGTTGAGTCCTAAACAAGTGTAAAAGAGTGAGCAACATGGTTCCAATTCTGAATGGAGGAAGACAGTCTGCAGGCATCTCTCTAGATTTCAATTTTGACTTTTGCAGATTCAATCAAATATGTTTGAGTGTTGTGTGGTTGTGTTCTAGCAACATATTCTCCTGACATTTCGCCTGCATCTATGGCTGGCATCTTCAGAGGATTACATATGTTTTTTCAAGGAAGTTTTAGATCCTTCAATGATTATGTTCAGCTTCCAGTGGAAGCTGACTAAAGTTTTGTGCTGGAAGACCTAGGAATTTAACTCACTTCTGAATATACATTCACAGGACAGTTGAATTACAGTGTTTCCAAAGAAATTGAAGTATCTATAGGAATTATCAACTTAATTTATCCCTGGCAAGGAATCTATAGAACTTAACCAGTAAATTGTTTGTGGAATGTAACTGTCCTTTTTACATAAAATTTGCAACATTGTATTTTTTTCTTTCTCTTTTTCTTTTTTATTATTTTTCTGTATTTCCTACTTTCCTACCTACTTGGATTGTTCCCCCACTTTTATGTAAAAGAAATCTATCTCTTCTTTAATAAAAATTATTTAGAAAAAAGAAAAGAAAAAGCAAATGATGACACTACTGCTCGATTTCTCTCTGGCAGTACAACAGAAATTGTTGTGGTCCAATGTAAGATGTCACTCACTTATCAAACACAACCTGGACTTTCAATTTGTAGTTCAGCTCTTGTAGTTTCACCAGCAATCTGGAAAGAAAAGTAGCAGAAAGATTAATACACGTAAGAAGAAATTATTCCATAATTATCTTCATGAGACTTGAATATTTCTAAATGTCTCAGGCTCCTGAAAAAAGCCTTGGTCCCAACATCGCCTTTACTGAAGCATCAACAGGAGATATAATCCATACCTAAAATTTAAACGGTTGTATTAATTGCAATAAGAGTTAATTCTGACAAGGACAAGCACTCAACAAGGGAGACCCCATACCCATATCCCCAAGACAGTCCCCAAAATGCAAGCAGCTGTAGTCCCTTCCACATTGCCTTATATCCCAGGATCTGATCCCAGACTATAAGTTTATCCCAGATTATATGGCAGTGTAGACTCATATAATCCAGTTCAAAGCAGATAATCTAGGAGCAGATCCTGGGATATAGGGCAGTGTATATTCAACCTGAGTTGATCCTTAATGAAAAGCCGATTCCTAGCTGTTTTGTCTATACGGAGCAATCTTTATAATTATGGATTGTAATCACCTACTCATGATCAACCTATCCTCAAATATTCTGCATTACAATGAGGATAGTTAATCACAAAATACTGTTGCTGTGGGAAATCCATTCATACCATGCCACCTTTCTCAGTGAATATTAAGATTAGAGAAATGCCTAGGGGGAAAAATGGGAAAATCTCCAGTGAAAAACACAAATACAGTGGACCCTTGGTATCAGCTGGGGTTTGATTCCAAGACTCTCATAGATGTTCAAGTGAATTAAATGCAATTATGTATAAGTTTACATAAAAGAGCAAAATTAAGGCTTGTTTCTTAGATTTTTTAAAGGGAGCGCACTACTTTCAAGCTGTTGATGATTGAATCCATGGATACAGAATTGGTGGATACAGAGCACCTGCAAACATGCATGGGATAAGCTATAGCATGACATTTTCAAGATGCGGATACTTTTATTTCACCATGAGCCAACAGATTATATGAATCCTATCTGCATCTATACTAAAGTAAGCCCCACTGAGTTCAATAAGAGTAATCTCAAATAAGTCAGAACAGGATAGCATCCTAATTCATGATGTTGTCCTAAGAAAGAGGTCTGGCTCCAAAAACACCTTTGTTGATACTGACCAGTGTTCAATTGCAGCCAGTTTTACTGGTATTTATTTGGACTTAAATCCACTAAAGACCCAGGCCCCTTCTGCACTGCCATATGATGTACATTATCTGCTTTGAACTGGATTATGAGTCTATACTGCCATATAATGCAGTTCAAAGTATATAATCTGGATTTTATATAGCGGTGTAGATAGGGTCTCAATTTACAGGCTTCTCATAGATATTACTACGTTTGTTCCATTTTTAAAAAAAATGATATGTTTATTGAACCTTGTTCCCAGCAAGTCCATCAAATTTTATCCCAAATTGAGATTAATAGTTCTGAATTTGAATAGTTAGTTGAAAAAAGACAAAGGAATGATTTACATTTTTCTTGCCTTACCTCAGCTTAACTGTAAACTGCACTCCAGTCTTCAAAACCAGCGGCCTCTGGGGATGTGTAGGCATGCAAGGCTGCCTTTCTACCACAAAGGAACTAGACAAGGAACACAGGATAGATACTTAAATACAGAATATTTAAATATACAGAATCGATACATAAAAGGGATGTGTGCAAAGGACCAGGGCAAAGATTCACTGGGGAACAATTTCAACCTAAGTCTTGTTGTGTTTGATTTTTCAGCTGTGTGAGACTTAAATAGGCTTCGATCACGTCAAGTTTTTTCTCTACAGCCTATGTTAACATGTTGGATCGAGGGAAGCACTAGTGCTCTCCTCCTATTGGCTGTGGACAAACCTCCTTTGAGTGCCAATCTATATAGTGAATCATATTCCAAAGTGTAGTCCATGTTCTTGTCTGAATACAAAGAGGTAGCAGAATTTATACATACTTATTTCCTTTCCTTCAGATCATTTCTGCCTCTGTTAGTTCTTGTCATAAGTGCCTAAACAACCCTGATTGGTTATGTAATATTTGTGGCAGTTTCAACATTCCCAGTCAAAGGACAAACATCAGCACATTTGTTAGGCAAACCTATTTTGCATATTTTAAAGTAAAACTTGGTGATCAAGATAAGACTTGGGCCCCTCACAAGGTGTGCAAGCAGTGTGCTGAGAGCTCTGAGATCATTCAAGAGACTGCTGCCTTTATATAGTGATAACTTCAGAGATCATTCAAGTGACTGCTGTATGTAGCAATAGACTCTCAGGCTTATAAAGTAACTGCTATGTTATGTTGTTTATACCTTTGTTATATTGTTTTAAATTGCTGTTTTAGTTACTATTGTATGTAATGCTCTGTTGTTGTTTTTGGTTAGTCCCTGTGTAAGCCGCCCTGAGTCCCTTCTGGGATATGGAGGTGGGATACAAGAATAAAGTTGTTGTTGTTATTATAAAATAAATGTAAACTAGAATCTCGTAGTCTACCACCAGCTATAAGCCCAAAGCCTCCCTCAGCTGAAATCCCAGTACAAGTTTTCATTGAACTACCCTCTTTCGAAAAACAGAAGTATGGTGAAGAACTAAGCAACAGCAACAATGGAAATTTTGAAATTGAAGATAACTCAGTTTGTTCAGCGTGAGTTTAATGCTTTGGCACAAGATTTGGGACTATGAAAATTTTCTACAGCTTATCTTATTTTCTTTTGTATGTACATTTTGTATGATTCTTGGGACAAGGGGAGGGTATCCTGTACCTTAGAAAGTTGACGTGATAGAAAAAAAAACTGGGGTCATTTTTGGATTCAGATGTTCCCAGTTAATTATTTTCAATACATCCAATCCAGACATAGAGTCCTAGCAACACAGCATTGGAAAGGACCTCATGGGCCTTTGCATCTTCTACAACAATGTCCTCAATGATATTGTGAATTATTACTGAATCTGGGTCATCAGGAATGAAATCATGAACCATTAGAGCAGTGTCATCCACATTGTTCAAGTAGGATCTCCAGCTAAAGACTCCTTGCATTTTGTTGCCCAGCCCCTTTTTGGAGACATCCAGAGAAGACCTCCCCTTAATTCTCTCAGCAATCAATTCTGTGGCCAAGCCACACTTGCTGTCAGGAAGTTCCTTCTAATGTTCAATCAAGATCTAGCTTTATGCAACTTCAAAGCATTAGATCTCGGTGCTACCTTCTGGGCAGCAAAGAACAACCCTGCCCCCTCCCCTTTGTGGCAAGCCTTGAGGTTTAAAGAGGACCATCATGTCATCCCTGTCTTCTTTTCACCGAGCTGAACATGCCCAACTTCTTCAACTTTTCCTCATATGATTAGTTCTCTGCACCTATTATTATCCTTGATCTACTTCTCTGAACGTGTTTCAAATTGCCTAATTCCTTAATATGAGTTGTCAGAACTGGATGCAGAACTCCACATAGGGTCTGACCAGTGAAGAATACAGTGGGGGTCTATTGCTTCCCTTAACTGGGAAAAAGCTTTCACCTTTGTCCTTGCTAGCTCATGATCAATTTATGATCAGCAATAATCCCAAGGTCCTTGCCATGTGTATTACTGAACTGTGTATCTTATAACTCAGCTTTTGGTCTTTTGTACCCTAAGTGCAAAATTTTGCATTTGTCTCCATTACATTTCTTCATATTAATAGGTAAAGGTTTTCCCCTGACGTTAAGTCCAGTCATGTCTGACTCTGGGGGTTGGTGCTCATCTCCATTTCTAAGCCGAAGAGCCGGCGTTGTCCGTAGGCACCTCCAAGGTCATGTGGCCGGCATGACTGCATGGAGCACCGTTACCTTCCCGCCGGAGGTATTGGTAAGGGTTATTGATCTACTCACATTGGCATGTTTTCGAACTGCTAGGTTGGCAGGAGCTGGAGCTAACAGCGGCCGCTCACACCGCTCCCGGGGATTGAACCTGGGACCTTTCGGTCTCCAGCTCTTCGCACTTTAACGCACTTCGCCACCGGGGCTCCGCATATTAATATGATATTAATATTCATATTAATATCTAGCCAATTTTCTAGTTTATGTAAGTCCTCTTGAATTCTGTTCCCATCTTTCAATAGGTTAACCACGTCTTCCAGTTTTGTGGCATATGAGAGAGGAGCCCCTCAACTCCATCATCTAAGTCACTGATAAAAATGTTGAAGAGTAATAGGCACAGGAGAGAAACTTGGCACTCCACTCGAGACCTTCCAATCTGAAGCATAATGACTGCTGACAATTGCTTTGGGTATTGTTTTCTATATAGTTATGGACCCATCTGGCAGTCTTCCCATCTATTCCACATTTAATAAGCTTGCTAATTTAAATATTATGGAAAACCTTAACAAACGCCTTTCTGAAATCCAGACAAATACATTAACACATTCCCATCACCCACTCAACTAGCGATCGAGTCAGAAGAAGACACATTGATTAGTTTGGCTCAGGTTGACTTTTACTGACCACTGTACTCTCAACATGACACTTGCAGACAGACACTTGTATAATTTGTTCTAATGTTTTTTTCCTGGTATTGTGGTTAGGCTGACTCATCTGTAGTTTCCTGGATCTTCTTTTAAAAACCTTTTTAAAAGAGAGGGATACTGTTTTCCCTTCTTCATTACTCTGTCACCTTTGTGTTCTCCGCGTTCTCTCAAGATTGATGGCAAGGGAACAGTAAGTACTTTGGGACGCAGTTCAACTGGCCTGACAGATCTGAATCCATTTAGGTGATCTGGGCAAGTTCTAATGAACTTCCTATTAATCTTGATTTGCAATTCAAATCCCTTGCCAAAGTCTCTGATTTTGCACAGAAATACACAATTCTCTTTTGGGGGCAGAGGGCAGGAGGAGACTGAAGGAAATTAAGTAATGAGAGGTTCTGTCTTTCTGTTAACATTTTGTCATCCTTGCTGAACATTGGCTCCACTGTCTCCTTGTTCTCGTGCCTCAAATGTATCTAGAAAACCCCTTTTTGTTGCTCTTTGCTTGGCTAGTCTCAGCTAATTTTGAGCTTTGGTTTTCCTTATACCAGTGTTTCTCAAACTCTGTTCCTCCAGATGTTTTGGACTTCAGCTCCCACAATTCATACGTTAGTAAGCTGGCTGGGATTTCTGACAGCTAAAGTCCAAAACTCCTAGAGAAGCAATTTGAGAAACACAGCCTTATATTATCCCTGCAAACAGGCTACACATCCATACTCTTCCTTATTGAGCAAATTATTTAGATCAAGACATGTGTTTGTGTGAATTGACACTTGCTATGCAATACCGAAATCCCAGTTTCTCCTCTCCAGTAAGTCTGCAACTGACATCATCCACAGCCATGGGTGTGTTGTCTATACCCAACATACTTGACGTTGGAAAGGAAATTGCCAAATGGCTTGTTGTGAGTTTTCAAGGCTGTATTGGCCATGTTCCAGAAGCATTCCCTCCTGATGTTTTGCCTACATCTATGGCAGGCATCCTCAGAGGTTGTGAGGTCTCACAACCTCTGAGGATGCCTGCCATTGATGTGGGCAAAATGTCAGGACAGAATGCTTCTGGAACATGGCCATGAAAGACTTCGATAACACACTGAAATCATCAAGTGTCACCAAAAATATTGCTTTGGCTTTATGCGAACAACTGGATACATGTTTGTGAAATCAATCACCCCCAAATGACACTCCCGCCCTTGCTTAATAATAATAATAATAATAATAATAATAATAATAATAATAATAATAATAACTACTTTATTTTTATACCCCGCCTCTATCTCCCCAAAGGGGACTCAGGGCAGCTCACATGGGGCCAAGCCCGAATAAAAACAATAGCAATATAAAACACAACAATAGACAAAAAACATGCACAATTATAAAATTTAAACATTAGCCAATAAAAACAAATGACAAGAACTAATAAAAACATGGATTAAAATGGAGAGGTTGTAAAAGTAGACTGGGTAAGGTGCTTTACAAAATCTGTTGCTGCATCAGTCACTAAAGTCTAGCCATTCAACTTCTGAGAGACAAGAGGATTGCTCACCTCTGAATGAGCTGATTGAAAAGACTCAGTGTCCGGTCATACAGTCCTTGCTTCTGCTGTGGGATGGGATCTGTTTCATATGAAAATTTCTGCTCCAGCTCCTCCAGTTTTTTCAGCTGCTGGTGAATCTGCTGAAGACTCTCAGCTACAGTGGTAAACCTGCCGTTACAAGTTACATTTTAGTACTAAACTCACTGGCTGCAAATCTGGAAGTCAACAAACTCAGGATTATGTATGTACAATATGACCCCTATATTTATGCAGGAGATGTTCCTAGATCTTGCGTGGATACAGGAAACTGCGGACAATAGCAAACATATTGAAATGAAGGACTACTTCCCAAGAAACACCATTTTCTGGAGCACCTGACTTATTTGGTTAGGTGTAGCCAAAACTGCGCATACTAGTCCTATGGATAAGGGAGGGGAAAATAATACTGTACTTGCTGTTGACCTAGCAGCCCCGAAAGACAGTTGCATCTGTCAAGTAGGGAAAATTTAGGGACGCTTTATGCGGGAGGCTAATTTAACTAATCTACAACACCATAAAACTGCTCACGAGGAAAAGAATGAGGAAGAACAGCCACCAATGGACGGTGAAGCAACAGCTCCCCCTGTGGCCGGAATCGTGAAGCTGGAAAAATGTTAAAAAATGCCTCTGTGTCTGTCTAAAACTGAATGTGGTTTGTCTGTTGGCATTGAATGTTTGCCAATGTGTTCATTGTAATCCGCCCTGAGTCCCCTTCGGGGTGAGAAGGGCGGAATACAAATACTGTAAATAAATAAATAAATAAATACTTCATTATTTACACTTTACCTTTCTTGTAATGATCTTAAACCAGCATACATGACTCTACTTTTACCATCACAGCATTCCTTTGAGGTGGTATGTGACTAGTTCAAATTAACCTCAAGGACTTTCGTGGACTCAGTGGAGAACTTGAACCTAAATCTCTCTTAATCACTAGACCAGTGGTTCTCAACCTGTGGGTTCCCAGATGTTTTGGACTTTAACTCCCAGAAATCCTAACATCTGGCAAACTGCTGGGATTTCTGGGAGATGTAGGCCAAAACACTTGGGGACCCACAGGTTGAGAACCACTGCACTAGACTATAAAGGCAGGGAATTCATGTCACTTCTCAGGTGGTCATCATCCAAGTACTGACCATACCTGAGCTTGATGAGTTTCTCTAAATATGTTGCATCAAATGACCTTCTACTAGATCTTGGCACACCAAGAATTCTCCTTGCACCATTTCCGAACTCAACTCTCCCTTCTAAAATTTATTCTGCTTTTCAAGCTGTTCAATTCTACAGCTTCCATCTTTTCAACAGAGTAAACAGTAACGGTAAAAGAGCTTCCCTAAAATTCCCAAAGAGGTGCTTCCCCAGATTTTTTTTTAAAAATCAGTGTTTTTAAATTTGTGTTTTTTTCTCACTTTCACAGGGAGTTCTACAAAACATGGGGGGCTGACTGTACTTTGTATCCACAGTCTCTCTTACAGCTTTCAAAAGATGACCAGCATTGCTGATGTACCCATAAGCAATACATTTCCTCTTGTGATCTTGAACCATGGTCTGGTCATGAGTATGTTCTACTGCAAAGTCTTGATACACTCTGCATATCATATCCACATTTCACGTACTCATGTCCAGAGAAAGAAATGATCTCTCTAGGAATCTGGTAGATCAGTGGTTCTCAACCTGTGGGTCCCCAGGTGTTTTGGCCTACAACTTCCAGAAATCCCAGCCAGTTTACCAGCTGTTCGGATTTCTGGGAGTTGAAGGCCAAAACATCTGGGGACCCACAGGTTGAGAATCACTGTGCTAGATTCTCCAAGTTATTATAGTATACCAAAATTCAGATGTTGTGCTGGAGGACCTAGACAATACTAGAGAGGTATCTTAGAAAGGATGTTTCTATGAATGCCTAAATTCTCCAACATGACTCTATTATTATTATTATTATTATTATTATTATTATTATTATTATTATTATTATGTTTATTTATACCCCTCTTTTTCTCCCCACAAGGAGACTCAAAGCAGCTTCCATTAAAAGCATTTCAATACAATTCAAAATCTAAAAATATACAATCATTAAAACATAATTAAATATAAATGGTATTCTAAAATTCAGGTAAAATCATGGTGCAGCAACAAGTATATGGGGGGAATTGTTAATGTGGGATTTGTGTATAGATAGTGTTTAAATGAAATTTGTGTCTTGCCAGTATTGCATACTGATTGCATCATCCAGAGTGTACCATAGTCTGTAAAGAGTTAATTGCTGAGAAGCTGTGTTGACCTTGATGTGTGGCTGGAACTGGGGAGTGTCCAGACACAAGTGTGTATGCTTTACTGATTACATCAGTTGAGTTCTGTTCTGTTCTGTCTGCCTAGAATGAGAGTCCTGTGTCTATTGTCTGCAAGTCTGATTGTCTTGATTACTGCTTTCAGTAAAACTTGTATATAATTTTACCATTGTCTCTGATGTCTCTTCGTTCTGTATTCCACTGATTCCATCCAACTACTGCTGTGCTGCTATTACTCTGACAATATCCATAACAACATAATCAAAGCTAAACCACAGCACCCCCTGACGTGATCTGAAAAAACTCTGCAGTTTGCCCAGAACCTATCCCCATGGATACAGGGGTCTTAATGTACACATAGCACATATCTTGTCAGCAAAAGAGTGTGCTCCTTGCTCTTTTTGTGCTTAGAGACTTACCAGTTTTGAAGCTGGTCTAGACAGGCATTTGGTGGGCCTCCAATGCAAGCAATCTGTTGCCGACTCTTCCATTCCACAAGTTCCTCTTGGATCAAAACATTCTGAGTGTGTTCTGCTAAATTCAGTGCAGCCGTGATCATGCGAAGCACATCCTGATGGGATTAATGACCAGACCAGTTTTTTAAAAGACAGCATTGTGGGTATGGCTTCTTACTTGAGGCATTTGAACTGCCTCGTTATTGAAGGGCTTCCCTAAAATCATAGAAAGAAGTGAGGATTTTTGCAATATTATGCCTTGGGTTTTGCCCATCTTTATCATTGCCCTCTCTACTTGTTCCAGTCTCCTTGTTAGCTACTTCTTGAGACTGTTAATGAGCTAGTTAAATTTCTATTGAAAAACAAGTTATATCACAAAATATGATTTCCCTGATGGATCACGGCACTATTAATTCTAAGTCTGGGGAGAAGAGAAAGAATAATATTATTTCTACAAGTCTCATAGTTTTTAAAAAAACCCAATTCTTAGGTAGAAGTACTTCCCAACATTTTTTTGGAAGATAGTTCTAGACGATAGAATTATCATTTGGATATTTAAAGTGTGCGCACACACACGCACATACACACACACACAAGTACTAGAGCAACGAATACTATACCAGCATATTTTTGCTCTATCTGCTGTCTTAAGAAGATCACTATAAACATATTCACAGTTTGCAACAGGGACCTTGTGGCATGTAAACCACATGGAGAAGCCAGGTCAAACCTTTATGGCCCTTCTACCTTTCGCAGCCCATTCACACTAGGTTTTGTGCCAAGACACATATGTGTTGCAAAAGATTCGCGCAGAAGAGCCAGAACATAGTGATCGAATGTGTACTTTGCACAGAGCTAGATCACTGTGTGAAATTCAAGATAGCTGCTGGCACTCAGTGAACCAACACTGACACACTGAAAATCAGCTCCCCATGTTTCATTTTAAGAGGAATGTTATAGAAAGTACAAAATAAAGCGGGTCATGCAGTCATGGGATTCTAGGAAATGTAGACCTAATAAGCAACTTTCCAACAACCTAAACTGGGCTCTACAAGCCAATGGAGACTCCACCTCAGACATCAGAAGAACTGAGTTGTTGTATGTCTTTCGGGCTGTGTGGCCCTGTTCCAGAAGTATTCTCTCCTGATGTTTCGCTCACATCTATGGCATGCCTCACAGCCTCTGAGGATGCCTGCCATAGATGTGGGTGAATCGTCAGGAGAGAATACTTCTGGAACATGGCCACATAGCCCGAAAGACATACAACAACCCTGTGATCCCAGCCATGAAAGCCTTCGACAACACATCAGAAGAACTGCAAGGCCAAGAACAAGCCACGAGACTAAAGACAAAGATCCACCCAGAGAAAAAGTGTTCTTACCATACATCAAGGGAACCACTGACCGCATAGAGAAGCTGATGAAGAAACACAACCTACAAACTATCTACAGACCCATTAAGAAATTCCATCAAATGCTACATTCAGCAAAGCACAAGAGCAATCCTCTCACCTCTGCAGGAGTCTACCATATGCCATGCAGCTGTGGACAGTTCTACATAGGGACCACCAAACACACGAACCAAGGAACATGAAGGACTGATCCAACCAGAGAAGTCAGCCATAGCTGAGCACTTGATGAACCAACCTGGACACAGTATATTATTTGAGAACATAGAAATGCTGGACCACTCTAACAACCACCATGTCAGACTACACAGAGAAGCCATGGAAATCCACAAGCATGTGGACAATTCCAACAGAAGGGAGGAAAGCATGAAAATGAAAAAAAATCTGGCTACCATTATTTTAAAAACTCTAAAATCAGGACAATAAATAAAGACCAACACTCAGAAAACAAGGAAATTCCAGGCAGGAAACAATCAGGGCCAGCTAACACCTCCCGACAAAGGATCCCCCCAGGCAGGAAGCAGCCAGGCTTTGAAGCTGCAAGCCCATTCAATTCAAGGCCATTAACACTTGCCTCAAACAGTTATTTATCCTGTTATTTCTCCTATACTGGGCATTCCACAGATATCTAAACCTCCCTTGCCTAGTTTCCAACAGACCACACAACCTCTGAGGATGCCTGCCATAGATGTGGGTGAAATGTCAGGAGAGAATGTTTCTGGAACATGGCCATATAGCCCAGAAAACAACCCAAATTTTCCAAGCCCTGTGTTTTACACAGAAATTTGTTTGCCATCCTCAGTGTCCTTGTTGGTGAGGATTCTCTACAATGCAGACTGAAAATCTTTGTGATAAATCAAGATTATTGGGCCTCGGAGCTATATCGTATTTCTTCAATTGCAAGACACCACTGATTGTAAGTCACACTCTAACTTCCGTACCAACACCACCAACAAAAATACACAAGATTCAAGGTCTTTGAATCGAAGAAATACAGTAGTTGTGTGAAATTCCTCCAATGCCTAAAGATGTGCTATACCACCCTTGCACACCTTGATTTACAAAAACATGGGATGTTGTTCACAATTAAACCAAAAAATCACCTGTCTCATGTTGTGAACCTGCAAATACATGGTGTGGAGCTGCAATGTTTCCTTTTTGCAATCATCCTGGGTCATGCCATTGGCTTCTCCTTCTGCAAAATAGATCACAATGAAAGGAGGACCTTGAGGGTCTCGACATTTAAACAGCAGGGTTTAAGAGAAATGCAGAACTTGATACCATACGCCTGAGCTTCTGAGGAAGTGGAAAGAAGTTCTTTTCTTGCCAAACACATTTCTGTCCTCTTCAAAAGCAGAAGTCCTGTCAAAATCAGGAATTGAATGCCCCACCCCAGCCACCCCTCCCATTAGGCTAAGAGAGAAAGGGGATTATTCAGCAGCAAAATACTAGAAATTCCATGAACCAGAAAATCAAAAATTATAAAGCCAAGAGAAAAAAAAATGCAGGTTTCAGTGTGCCAAAGGCAACATTTGTTTTACAATGAACAAAATGTTCAAGACAGTGATACCTTGAATTAAGAGTTTAACTTGTTCCATGACTGAGCTCTTAACTCAAATGGCTCTTATCTCAAAGCAAATTTCCCACTGAAACGGTATTATTCTGAACTCCCTCATTTTAAATAAGAAAACGTAGTTCATAAATTCACATGGAACAATAAAAAGATCAACTTTAAAATGATAGAAGCACAAAGTTGTGGCAAGGAAACACAAAGTGAAGCGGCAGAAGCAGTATTTTCTTCATCCTGGATTCATTCCAGTCTCCCTCCCTCTGTTGCTCTCTCCCCTTTTCTCTCTTCATGAAACCAAACATACCAGGAATAAACACCACACAAAACCAACTAACCCAAAGTTCCTCAAGGTGGACAAGAGCAAAGAGAACAGCTATCTCCCAAAGCAGACAAGGGCACGAGGCACGGAGGCTGCTCCCTTTGAAGCCCTGTACTCTCATGCTAGCACTTCCTCTGGCACTAGCTCTTAACTTGAAGCACTGCTTGTATGTCAATGCAAAATCAGTGTCGAGCAATGACTCTTAACTCAAAATGTTCTTAAGTTGGGATACTCTTAAGTCAAGGTCCCACTGTATTTGGATTGAGATGCTTTGTTTCTGTGAAGTCACTTTTTAGCTGTGAAAACGAAAATGTAATAAATAAAACAGGATGAGTACTAAACACATTCTCCACATTTAGATAATGTTGTCAAAGCGGTTCCAAAGTATGTGTAGTTTTTTAGTAATGGAATACAAGTGAGTTCATAAGGCATGCATCTTCCACTTTTCGACTACTCATTTTTGATAACGTGCTCTTTTGACCCTTCTAAATTTATACCTTGAACCATATTTGAAATGTGCAGTTGCTCTTTCAACGATTTTGCAAATGCACACGGCTTTTGTCCTTAAGATACTCAGCACCCTAGATTTTCCCCCTCTCTGTCTGTATTCAGCTTTTGCGAATTTAATAATTTATAGAACTTAATTTGCGAACTTATAATTTATAGGCAGTGCATCTCCGATACAGTTGTTATTTATTTATTCATTCAGTCACTTCCAACTCTTCATGACTTCATGGACCAGCCCACCCCAGAGCTCCTTGTCGGCCATCATCACCCCCAGCTCCTTCAAGGTCAAGCCACTCACTTCAAGGATACTTCTGATACAGTACAGTGCAGTATTTGTGCTCATTATGCAGTAGTTGTACAGTACTTGTGCTTAGAACATAAAATATAGTAATTCCTCCACATTTGTAGTTTTATCTTTTGCGGAATCGATTACAATGTTCTCTGTAGGAATCTCCGGTCAAGTTCCTTCAGAGTCATGCTGGAGGTTCTGGAGGGAACACCTCTCTAGAAATCTCTGGGTTTTCCTATGCAATTCTATGGCTGGCTTCCTGAGCTTGGATAAGTCTGGACAGTTTGCAACCAAAAAAAGTAACTTTTCTGCACATTGTTATATACAGTGTTCCCTCACTACTTCGCGGTTCACTTTTCGCTGATTCGCTGTTTAGCGATTTTTCAATAAACTCTAAAAGACTATTATAAATCATAAAAATTATAATTTACATCTTAAGGAAGGGAGGAAGGAGAACCCAAAGGGAGAGAAAAGAAGCCCAAGTGGCAACGGGAGGAGGAGGTGATTCATCAACACACGATTAGTTGATAAAATAGTATATAACTACTGAAATAATGTATAAATATTAAAATAAATATAGCGTCCCTACTTTCCGGATTTTCACTTATTGTGGGTGGTCCTGGAACGTAACCCCCATGATAAGTGAGGGAACACTGTACATTCTTCAAAAAAAAAACCCTTTAGGGAAATATTAACAAGAGGAGATAACAGAAAGGAAATGCTTAGAAATTCACATCAAGTTCTAAATTTTCTCAACCGTCTGTTCACATTAGGTATATCCATCCGGATCCAACACAGGTTGACCCACAAATCACAATTTCTGATACACAGGATATTAGTTCATTGGAATTTTTGAAAATGAAGGTTCCTCACCTCTGACCTGCAAGGTTTTATATTTGAAGTCATATTCATCTTGGGCATCCTCCAGAGTTTTGATGAGCTGCTCTATTTCCTATGAAAAGGCCACAACCACATTAGATATTTCACTACATTTATTTCAAAACACTAGGAGGGGTCAAGCAATTCACGACGTTTTGCTGACTTACTTAGAATGGTATCCCACCTTCTTCTCAAGGAATTCAGGAGTATACATCCCTTCACTTTCCATTTTATCCTCATGACAGATCCATGTCTGTTCAATAACTAACACTCTGGAGACTCATATAATGAGCCACAGGAACAAAAACTCAAGTTTGAAAGTCATGGTATCACACATCAATCAGCCTCAAAACCAAACCCACAGTTCAAGTGCATGTCTAAAGAAAAGTAGGAGCAACTTCTTGACCTTCTGTCCCTAAAGGCCCAGAGTTTGAGGATCCTCCAAAATGGAGGGATCTGGAAGTTGTAATCCAGAAAGTCATTTTCCAAGCTTTAGAAGACCTAGCAGCTAAACACATTTGTTTTGTTTTAAATACAGGTTGACCATCCTTTATCTAGAATTCTGAAATTCGAAACACCTCATAATCTGAAATTACCCGCACAACTGGCTGAGACAATGATCATTCAATGACAAACATTTTTTGTTTCATGTTTTTTAAAAAAAAATAGTTAAAAAATGTATAAATTTACCTTCAGGCTATGTGTGCAAGGTGTATGTGAAAGAATTTCATGTTCATGCTTGGGTCCCATGTTCAGGATTTCTCCAAGATTTTTTGTGGGGAGGGAAGCAAAATTCAAAAAAGTTCTGGTTTTAAGCAATCTAGATAAGAGATACTCCACCTGTATTAAAATGCATAATTCTTTCTCTTGCCTTGGTCAGATTTTAAGGGGGCAATTTCTCTCTTTAGATGTCCAGGCCTCTGGTAAAACCAGCTATAAGCCATGTGGAAATGCAGCACGCTCTGATGGCAACCACAATAATGTTTCAAATCTATGGTGCTCAGATAAACCACTGCTTCTTAAACTGTGGACTGAGACTCCAAATGGGATCCCCTTGGCTCACTGCTTGGAGTCACAAAAAATCTAGCAACAGTAAAAGTTGTGTTGTCGAAACAGAGCACTTGATGAACTAACATGGATATAGCATATTATTTGAGAACACAGAAATGCTGGATCACTAACAACCACCATGTCAGACTACAGAGAAGCCACTGAAATACATAAGCATGTGGGCAATTTCCAATAGAAAGGAGGAAACCATGAAAATAACCAAAATCTGGCTAACGGTATTAAAAAAAACTCTAGAATCAGGACAGTAAATAAAGAACAACATTAAAAAAAAAACAGGGGAATTCCAGACAGGAAACAATCAGGGCCAGCTAACACCTCCCTAAAAGGATTCCCTCAGCAGGAAGCAGTCAGGCTTTGAAGCTGCAAGGCCATTTAATGCTAATCAAGGTGGCCAACTGCAACATTCACACTTGCCTCCAACAGACAACAGTTTTTCCCCCCCACCCTGGACCTTTCAGATATATAAACCCCACTTGCCTAGTTTCCAACAGACCTCACAATCTCTGAGAATGCCTGCCACAGATGTGGGTGAAACGTCAGGAGAGAATGCTTCTGGAACATGGCCATACAGACCAGAAAACTAACAGCAACAACAGTAAAAGTTTTCTGAATGCCACCTAAAGGCTGTTTTAGGCATATACGTGAATCTGTTGTGTAGTATTTACAGTGGACTCTGCAGAAGATGCTTCAGCTGGACTTCATAACATAAAATCAGCCTGTTTAGCAAGCCTTGCAAATGCTGATTTGTTGTGAGTAAATGCTTAATTTTATACCTATTTCATAGACAGACAGACAGACAGACAGCTGAGGCTACCTAAAAGTTTCCTGGGTGAAAGCAGTTGCGGGTAGGAAAAATTTATGAAGCCCTGAGATAAACAATTCCTGATCAAACACATCCAAGAACGAGAAGGTGGTCTTTGTTTCTAGTGTCATTTCAGTACACTTTCTGGAATGCCTTCTACATCAACATCAACTACCTTTTCCATTCCATGTCAATTTATTTATTTTACATTCCAGCACCTGGAAGGACTTCATACTTACTGTGACACTGTCCTTCACGCCTTTCACTTTGCTGTCTCGTTCCTTCACCCGACACAGTGTTCCTGTATTCTGAACATTTCCTACCTGCACCTGGAGTTTGGAGGGAAGGAAGAAAGGGAAAAACACAAAAGCATCTATATCAAAAGCATCACATCCAGGACAAAATCAAGATCAGAAAAGTCACTTTGTGGACTACCAAACCCAGAATTGTGGACATTTTCCAGATCTGTATGTAAAAGCCAGAGAACACAACCGTTTCAGTGAATATGCTCTGGAATTTATTTCAGACACTTAAGCATTTGCCCGAGATGCTGGACCTATTTTGACGATAAGGTCCAGCACCTAGGACAGGCCTCTTGAAGCGCATTTAAAATCTAATGTGAATTCACTAGCTAAGAAATAAAGAATCCAACTCAATCCCAGTTGCTTACATGGAGGGAAAAGCCTTACATGTCAAGTTTAAATCTGAGCTGCATGAGGCCACTCTCAAAACATGATGCTGTCACCCACTCATACTCAGAAATTTAACACTCCAGAGAAAATGTTACCTGTTCTGCTGACTGAGCAGCTTGGAGGATTTTCCTTTCTTCATATAAACACTTGGAGATCATCAGGGCCATGTACATGGGGTCTTCCTCGAAAGTAGTCTAAGATCAAACAGCAAAGGACAGAACCGCATATTCTAAAATTAGGCAATTAGTATATGTCTGATTTGTATATCTATTTTATATATTTATATAACTGGGGCCTGTAAAACATTCCTGAATACAAAGGCGTTGCTTTCCACTCTGATTTAGACAATATATCATGCATTGCTTTAACACACTTTTAGGGCTGAGTGTGATGCTCATGGGGGCTCTGTGTGCCAAGTTTGGTCCAGGTCCATCTTTGGTGGAGTTCAGAGTGCTCTTAGACTGCAGGTATAAATCCCATTACGTACAACTCCAAAATGTCCAGGCCAATTCCCCTCAAAACCCACCAGTATCCAAATTTGGGCATATCAGGTATGCATGCCAAGTTTGGTCCATATCCATCATTGTTTGAGTTCATTGTGCACTCTGGATGTAGGTGAAGTACAACTTCAATAAATCCCTCCAAAGACCTCCAGTATTTTTTGTTGGTCATGGGGGTTCTGTGTGCCAAGTGAGTTCCAGGTCCACCATTAGTGGAGTTCAGAGTGAACTATACATCCCAGTATCTACAACTCCTATAAATCGAAGTGAATTCTCCCCAAACCTCTCTAGTATGTTCAGTTGCTGATCAATTCCTCTGTTTGCTGTGTGCCATAGAAAAGAATAGGAAAGGGTTATGGGAGAGTCAGAGGGCGGGGTCATGCAAATTCCACAGCAATGGAGAGAGTAAGAAACACTAGGTTGTCTGTGGTGGAGGAAAAACAGAAAATCTAGAATGAAATTGTCCCTGTATGAAAACCACCACTTAGATCACTTGGGTGATGGGCAGTATGGTGTTTGTGAAAGACATTGGCAGGGCTCTTGTATATATTTACGACACTTGCTATAACCTGTAATGTCACTGGAGGGAGGGCCATTGGTGTCTCCTTAGTAGTGGGAGCTATAGCTGTTTGTGGAGGAAGGAGCTTGTTTGTGTATTTCAATTTTATTATGTGTGTGTATGTGTACACGTGCATGTATGTATGTATATGTCTGTGTCTGTGTGTGCGTGTGTGTGTATATACACACACACACATACATACATACACAGTAGTCTCACTTATCCAACATTCATTTATCCAACATTCTGGATTATCCAATACAGTTTGCCTCCCTCCCAGATCCACAGCTGTTTCTCTAGACAGCAAGGATTGAACTTTCTATGGATTTAATTTCTGACAATGTTGTTATTGTAAGTTTATTTTACGCAATTCTTTTTTTTTTTGAAATGTAATCTTTATTAAAAGAATTTTTTTTCCATTAATACATTGACCTATCTAAAGGAAAGGTTGGGGTGGGATGGTCGAGGTAAGTGGGTAAGGGAGGAGGTAATGGGTGGTGAAATGGGTAGTCCTATCCTGTATTTAGGGGGATGAGGAGGCAAAAAGGTGAACTCTCTAGTGGGCCAGAGATGGGTTCTGGATTGGGAAGGGACAGGGGAATGTTCGGGGAAGAATAGGAATGGGGGCCGACATTCGACTCCCGGATTGATACCCTATCTACAGTGGGGGGAGGGGTTGATTAGATGGAGGGGATGGACTTCCACTCTTCTTTCTTCCTTCTATTCTCGTGCTTCATTTTCCTTTCATTTCTTCTTGTAGGTAAATTTCCAATTCAGACCAGTCCGTTTGTTTCATTGGTTTCCCTGTGCTTCTTCTTGTCAGATAGGTTAATTTATCCATATTTTTAATGTCTAGTAATTTTTCCAACCACATTGTTACCGTGGGGCTCTCTGGGTTCTTCCAGTTTTTTGCTACTACCATTCTTGCGGCAGTTACTGCATATGTAAAGATTTTTATCTTATTTTCTTTTTCTTTTAAGGAGTCTAATGGATCCTGCTCTTGCATTTCAAGTAACCCTAATAAAAAATATTCAGGTTTACATTCTAAATTAATTTTTAGCATTTTTTTACATTCTAAGTGGATTGATTTCCAATAATTTTTAATATTTTTACAATTCCACCATATGTGGAAATATGACCCAATTTGTTCTTTACACCTCCAACATCTTTTGTCTCTGTTTCGATACATTAATCCCAGTTTTTTGGGGGTTAGATACCATCTATGGATAGTTTTTAGCCAATTTTCTTTCAAGTCAATTGAATAGCAATATTTTATTTTTTTATTCCAAATATTTTCCCATTCATCCATTGTGATGGGTCTGCCTATATTCCTAGACCATTTTAACATTGATTCCTTGACTATTGCGGATTCTGTATTCCATTCTATTAATTTGTTATATAGAATCGTTACCAATTTCTTGTTTTTCTGAAGTATATTGTCCCAAAAATTGTTATCCAAATTGAAACCCGTTTCTTTATCTCTGTTATAACTTTCCTTTATTTGGTGGTATTGGAACCAGGATATATTCTTGTATTTTTTTTGAACTTCCTCTATTTCTTTGATACCTACTATTCCAGATATTAAATTTGATTTTTTTAAGATTTCTTTATATGTTGGCCAATTGTTCCAGCCCAATAATCTACGTTGGTTAGCCTCTAAAGAGGAAAGCCACAGTGGAGTTTTCTCATATAAATATCTTCTATATTTTACCCATATTTTAATCAAGGATGACCTCACAAAATGGTTTCCAAAATTTTTATCAATTTTCATTTTATCGTAGCATAGGTAACCATGCCAACCCCATCGCAGATTGAATCCTTCAATTGTCAGTAATTTTTTATTTTCCAATTTAACCCAGTCGATTACCCATTCCAGAGCACACGCCTCATGGTAGAGTTGTAAATCAGGCAGTCCAAAACCTCCTCTCATTTGAGGGGTGATCATCGTGCTAAATTTTATTCGGGGCTTTTTATTTTTCCAAATAAATTTTGACAGTTCTTTGTTCCAGTCTTTGAATACCTTAGCCCCTCTAATAATTGGGATGTTCCTGAACAGATATAACAATTTAGGCAAGACATTCATTTTAATAACCGCAATTCTCCCCATAAGTGAAATATTTAGATTTGCCCAATTTCCTAAATCTTTTTTTATTTCCTTCCATTGTGCCCCGTAATTCAGATCTAATAGTTGGTTGTTTTTACTAGCTATCCAGATCCCTAAATATTTCATTTTTTTTACTATTTCCAAACCCGATTTCTCCTTTAATTCCCTCTGGCTTCTCATAGACATATTTTTAGTAAGGATTACTGTTTTCTTTTTGTTTAATTTGAAACCTGCCAGATATCCAAAATCCTCTATTTTTTTTAACCAATCTTTTATCATTTCTTTTGGGTTTTCAATTACACAAATTACATCATCAGCAAATGCTCTAATCTTTATTTCTTGTTTGTCCAATTTAATCCCCTTTAAATTTTCATCTTTTTGAATTGAATTTAACATAATCTCCAATGTAAAGATAAAAATTAGCGGAGACAGGGGACAGCCTTGTCTCGTTCCTTTAGTTATTTCAAATTCTTTAGTTAATTGATTGTTTACTCTAATTCTAGCGCTTTGCTGATGATATATTGCGTTGATTCCATTTTGAAATTGATTTCCTATGTCTATTTCCTTTAATAGTAGTTTAAAAAAGTTCCAATTGACGTTATCAAAGGCTTTTTCAGCATCCACTGCTAAAAAGCCCACCTCCTTTTGATGATTTACATCGAAATATTCTATCGAATCTATTATTAATCTGACGTTGTTCTTTGTACTGCGATTGGGAAGGAATCCAGTTTGGTCATCTGAAATCCATTCTTTTAGAAATTCGGTAAATCTATTAGCCAGCACTTTTGTGAAAATTTTATAATCGGTATTAAGTAATGAGATGGGGCGGTAATTTGATACCTTATTTGGATCTGATCCTTCTTTATGTATTAAAATAATTTCCGCTTTTTTCCACGTCTCTGGAATGATTTTTTTTGTTAGGGCTTCATTCATTACCTTTTTCAAGTGTTGAATTATTTCATCTAATTGTAATTTATAGAAGCCCGCCGTGAATCCATCAGGACCTGGGGATTTATTGGCGTCTAAATTTTTGATAGCCATTTTTATTTCGTTTTCTGTAATTTCTTTATTTAAAGTTAATCTTTGTTCTTCTGTAATTTTTTGCAATTTTAGCTTACTTAAATATTCGCCAATTAAATCTAAATCTATATTATCTTTTTTATATAGATTGCTATAAAAACTTTCAAAGATGTCTCTTATCTTATCATCTATGTATATCAATTTCCCTTGTGATTCTATTTTTGTGATTTGTTGTTTATTTTTCTTTTTTCTTATCATTCTGGCCAACCATCTCCCTGGTTTATTTGCGTTCTCAAATGCGTTCTGTTTTGTCCATTTCAGTTGGTTAGCTAAGTGCTCCAATTCTAAGTTGCTTTTCTGTTTGTGTAATATTTTTAATTTTTTCATAATCTTTCCATCACTTGGGTTTTTTTTTTATTGTAATTCCTCTGCTTCCATTTCTTTTTGTATGTCTTGTAGTTTTTGATATTTAATTCTATTTTTTCGTGCTTTCTGCTGAATAAAATGGCCCCTAGCTACTGCTTTATAGGCATCCCAGGTTGTTTGTGGACTTGTCTCTTGGTTATCATTAAATTGAAAGTATTCCATAGTCATCCTTTTAATTTTTTTAATGTCAGTTTCCTGTTTAATTAAATTATTATCCAATCTCCAACTTACCGGTTTCTTTTTATAATTTATATTCATAATCAATGGGCAGTGATCTGAAAGATCTCGTGTTAAGATTTTTATCTCATCTACTTTAGGTTCTAAACTTTTAGATGTCCAGATCATATCGATTCTGGACCATGAATTATGGCGATTGGAGTAGAATGTATAATCTCTTTGTGTAGGATTACGTATTCTCCAAATGTCCTCTAGATCGTATTCATCTTTTAATTGTGAAAAATTTATTGGAAGAGAGTTATTATTATTTTTCTTTTTCTTTACCGATTTATCCAAATTATAATCTAATATTCCGTTGAAGTCTCCCATAATTACAATGTGGTCAAAATCTGTCTTCCCAATTTTGGTTCTTAGTGCATTAACAAATTTTCTTTTGGGGCCATTTGGAACGTAAATGTTACAGATTAATAGTTTTTCAATGCCTAGGTCAATTTTTACTGCTATTATCCTTCCTTCCTGATCCTTAAATATTTCTTCAGATTTAAATTTTTCATCTATATATAAGGCCACCCCACGTTTTTTCTTTGTGTCCAGAGAGTAATATAATTTTCCCAATTTAGTATGTATTAAATATTTTGAATGTTTCTGGGCGATATGGACTTCTTGGAGAGCAATAATATTATAATTTTTCTTACCTAAGTAGTTATAGGTTCTCTGTCTCTTAATGGGCGAGTTCAAACCGTTAATGTTGTTCGAAAATATCTTTATTGATTGGGTAAAACTATTCATTAAGGGCATCTTCCATTTTCTCTCCTTCCTCTTCCTCCTCTGAAAGAGCTTCTTGATCTTCGCCTAAAATTGATATGAGTTGTTCTTCCACAACTTCCTTTGGCGACTCTTGTCTTCTTTTCTTTGCCTTTTTGGGGTTTTTCTCTTCACTCGATGATTGTGGTGATAGTCTTTGTGCTAGGTCTTTTTTTAGCTTCCTATAAAATTGGTCTGCTTTTTCTTCTGTTTTAATCCAAATTTTTTCCCCTTTATAAGTTAACATGAGACCTTCTTGTTTCTCCCAGCGGAACCTGATTTGGAGGCGCTTCAATTCATCCGTTAAGAAAAAGTACTTTTTCCGTTTATTGATAGTGGATGGTGGGAATTCTTTGAGGATCATAATTCTTTTTGTGTTGTAGGTAATTGATTTTGTTCTGGAATTGTATAATATTTCATTTCTAAAACTTTTCTTTACAAAATGTGCGATGACATCTCTGGCCACTTTATTTTTTTTTGCATAATTTGTATGTAGTCTGTAGACGCTATCGATTTGTTCAGCTGCCTCTCTCTCACTGCATTGTATGACTTCAGCAGTTATCTTGGTTATAATTTGTTTAATATTTTCCTTAGGGTCTTCTTCTATATTTCGAAATCTTAGTTGGTATTCTGCTTCATTTTGTTCAATTTTTTCTTGCATTTTTTCCAGTTTGGTGTTCTTGAATTCCATGGTTTCCACTTTTTGTTGTAATTTTAACTGTGTCCTCTCTATTCTTATGTTGTCTGTTTTAATTTCTTGAATTTCTTGTACGTTTTTTGCCACTTCCAGTTTAATGGTGCAAATTTCCTCTTTTATTTCTTTCTTTAATATAGTCATTTCTTCTTGCAATATTTTTTGTTGCAAGTCCTGTTTTACTGCGATCCCGTGGATCTCTTTTTGAAGCAAGTCTTGCTTATCTGAGATTTTCTGCATCTCTTTTAATAATTCACGGAACCCGGTATCTTCAGGGATTGAGTTTCGTCTTTGTAGTGTCTTAGGGTCTCTAACATCCTTTTCTGTTTTCCCCCTAAGGGTCGTTGTTTTGAAGTCCATTTTTCCTTAGTAAAGATTTACTTAAACAAGTTGTTCTTTTGGGTTGCAATGGCCTTTTTGTCTCTGGGTTCCTTATTTGCCTTCTATCTTAATATAGGTAATGGGAGGATTAGATCCTGGTGTCTCTTTCTTAATGCCCCTCTTTCCGCCTTTTGCCAGAACTCTATGGTTTGTGTCTCTTGAAATTAGTCCCTTCGGCTTCCTGTTCCACCAGAAGCGCGTCTCACCTCCTAGCCAGCTCCGGTTGCGGACTCCTCCCCAAACTTCGCTTGGCTGGGGCAGGGACTTACATAGACAAAACAAACTCCTTCTCAAGGTCAGTTAGGTCTTGCTGGCTTCTGATATGGCGGGCGTCTTTTCGGTCGCCAACTCCTCTGAGGGGGCCTTCTTCCGTTAGTATAATCCTCCCGTGGTTATATTCTGCAGTATCAATTTAAGAGCCTTGTTTAAATTACAACACTCCCCAGTGCTCTCTGACTCTTTTTGCCAGTTTCCTATCAAGAAGGCTGTACCAAAGGTGCTGTTTCCCTTCCCCCTTTGTTTTTAAAGATATGCAAAGTAATGCCTTTCTTTTCTCTTTCTCTTTCTTTGTTACTCGTTAAATAAGCTTTCGCCCACCACAAGTGGTTTCTTAGATTGCTCTATTATACTCTTAACTCTTATTATCTCTTCTGTTTTCTAACGTATAACGATCTGGCTCTGTGAGGGTTACGTGATCCCCCCTTTATAATTCTTTCTTCCCTTTGCCCATTGTTAGAAGAAGAAGATCCAATTCTCTCATTTGGGAACTTAAGTTCCTGTATCCGGAGCCCCCCGTTCCCCGGAGTCTCTTTTTTCTCTCACTTACTCTTGCTCTTCATTGAGATGAGCGTGGCGCCCGGCTTGTGCAGAAGCCCTCTTCTGCTTCACGGGTTGCTCCCTGCTTCGTCAGACTCCCGGACCCTCTCGATCATCCGCCCTTGAGGGACGGACGATTTTTGGGGTCGTCGGGACGCTAACTGACTTGGCAACCTCGCCCGCTTCGATCCGCGAGGCGAGGGGCAGCCTAAGGCTCGCTCTGGATGCAACCTCGGGCGCTTCTCCCAGAGCCCTGGGGAAGCATGTCCGTCGCCATGAACGCTCACCGGAAGTCCTCCCTGCTACCTATTTTACGCAATTCTACCTTTATTTGTAGTCAATTTGTTAGTAGCCAATTTTTTTAGTCAATGTTTTCAATTCATTACCATGTTTTGGTGCTAAATTTGTAAATACAGTAATTTACTACATAATGTTACCGTGTATTGAACAGCTTTTTCTGTCGATTTGTTGTTAAACATGATGTTTTGGTGCTTAATTTATAAAATCATAATGTAATTTGATGTTTAATAGGCTTTTCTTTAATCCCTCATTATCCAACATTTCCGCATATCCAACGTTCTGCCGGCCCGTTTATGTTGGATAAATGAGACTCTACTGTCTCTGTGTGTGTGTGTGTGTGTGTGTGTGTGTGTGTGAATACTTTCAAGTCTGAGGACATGATAGGCCATCTGAGGACATGATAGGCCAACTGTAGTTCAAAGAAACTGGGAGAGGAAGGGGGCAGATAATAAAATAATTATCCTTTGCCAATAGACGGATAGATACAAACCTGTAGGTTCCTTTTACTTTTTCGGATGTTGTGCTGCAACAGAAAGTTGTTCTCCTGTGTGAACCGGCTGTATTGGTCATCCAGCTGTGACAAAAGGTTCTGGAACAACAAGGTTGCCAGCGAAATATCACTGCTGGCATGGTCCCTAGACACAAGACATTTTGATTTCATTATCACTTTCAATCTTCCATGAAGCAAACCTCAGCATTATTTCTTTCTACAACTGAGAAACTTACAATATCATCACAATATCCACAATCCCAATCAATTTTAACATAACATTTGCTGCCCCATAACTAAGAGAAATAAGCTCAGCTAATAAATACAGCTGAATGTTAGGCTGGATCTACACTGCTATATAATCCATTGCTGTTGCACTGCAATTCCCAGATGTCTAAGACAATGTAACAACATTTGGAGGGTTACATTAATCCAGTTTCCAACTTTAAAGAACGTACAGCTTTCTTTGGTCCCACAATGAGACTGTGGGACCTTCTACACTGCCATATAAGCCAGATTATCAAAGCAGATAGTCCACATTATCTGCTTTGAACTGGATTATGAGTCCACACTGTTATATAATCCAGTTCAAATCAGACAATCGGGATTTTATATGGCAGTGTAGACGGGGCCTGACATCTCAGCGTTTTAGCTAAATGGGTTGTTTTTTAGGCATTTACTATGTAATATATGCATTTATGTACAATTATGACTATTATTATTATTACTACTATTGCAGGTCTCCTTCATATTTTCTGTTTTGACACCTGTGGATTTGTTTAACAACAATTATTTCTCCTACTTTCCAGGATAGAAGCAGCACTTGCTTCTCGTGATGATCTCACAGCTCAAGCAGCTCATGCACACAGCCATATAACCCAGAATATCAAGACAGAAAATCCCACAATATCTGCTTTGAACTGGGTTATCTGAGTCCACACTGCCATATATTCCAGTTCAAAGCAGATAATGTGGGATTTTCTACAGCTGTGTGGAAGGGGCCACCATCACCCAAATAGCTTGGATCTCAGCCTTATAGGACTATAGGTCACAACCAGCACTTCGATGAAATTTACTTCCTTGCAAGTCGTGTAGTCACGTTCTACAACTGTCTTCAAAAAGAGGCTGGGAAGTTACTGATGGCTCATAAGGCCCCTTCCACTCTATGATTCTACAAATCAGGCAAAGATCTATACTTTTATTTCTCCAAGGAAGGAATAATATAACAGTATGAACAACTGGATCTCCCCACAACCTTAATTGGAACCACAGCCTTTCACATCTTACTCAAGTTAGGCTCTTACCAGTCTTGGCCCTCCAGCCACTGTGCCAGGTATTGTCTGATTTCCATCGGAAAGCTATCATCATAGAGCTGGTGCACTTGTTCCAAAAATTTGGAATCCAGCTGCTGTAGTTTATACCACTGACTCATCCTGTGGAAACAAAACAGATATGTCTGTAGGGATTCACATTCTCTGCCATACCTCCAGTAAAGTATCCGGATCTGTTGAAATGTCATGCTCTGGGGCACACAACACCCCGAAACACACATAAACTTGACCTTTCCTTTTGATTACCTACAGTTCACTACATGCCAGAATAGTCTCAAAATTATCATGGGCCAATGGTATCAGCTGGGGTTTGGTTCCAGGACCTCCTGTGGATCCCAAATCCACAATGTACACAATGGTATGGTGTTTTTTTAAAAAAAAACAATGTACCTTATGTCAGAATTCAACCCCACACTGCCCAAATCTGCAGTCCTCAATGAGGAGGAGTTAGATGCCGAAAGATGGGAAAGATTATATATACTTCTATCTGTTGTGTGTTTTGTCATTGTTATAATTGGCATTGAATATTTGCTGTATGTGTGTTCTGTGATCCACCCTGAGTCCCCTTCGGGGTGAGAAGGGCAGAATATAAATACTGTAAGTAAATTAATAAATAGATCTTGCCAGGAGTAACCTGTTTTAAGACTAGCCAAAGGTCAGACTGGATTTGAAGGCACATAACAACAACAACAAAATTGAAACGAGAGGGGAGGAGGGGAAAGACATATAGATGGGACCTTTAAGATCAATTGATTTCTATTTGTCACATGTCCTTGATGGATATCTATGAAATCAGTCCAAGGGCCCTTCCACACAGCCCTATATCTCAGAATATCATGGCAGAGATATTCTGCTTTGAACTGCAATATATGCCAGTGTGGACTCAAATAACCCAGTTCAAAGCAGATATTGTGGGATTTTCTGCCTTGATATTCTGGGATATAGGGCTGTGTGGAAGGGCCCCAAAAGATTCTGCTATGTACCACTTGTCCTAAGGTAAAGGTTTCCCCCCGACGTTAAGTCCAGTCGTGATGTCCAGTCCAGTTGGTGCTCATCTCCATTTCTAAACCAAAGAGCCGGCGATGTCCGTAGACACCTCCAAGATCATGTGGCTGCATGGAGCGCCATTACCTTCCCGCCGGAGCGGTACCTATTGATCTACTCACATTTGCATGTTTTCGAACTGCTAGGTTGGCAGGAGCTGGGGCTAACAGCGGGCGCTCATTCCACTCCCGGGATTTGAACCTGGCACCTTTTGGTCTGCAAGTTCAGCAGCTCAGTGCTTTAACGCACTGTGCCACTATTCCTCCCTTTCTCATTTTTATGCTGCAGCAGGCTGACACAGCTGCCTCTCTGAAAACAGTAACATGCTTTTACAAGGCTGCTCAACTCCATAATGCTGCACCTGTCAGCTGTCTGAAATATGAAAATATGAAAATTAAAAACAAATGTATGGGTTCAAAAAAGTTGGATTTGGCAATAAAGTGCAACTGGAACAGAAGAAAGTAGAACATAGGAAAGGCTGGGTATTCGTTACTGTGTTTTAGGAAAACATGTTTAAGATGTTTAATCTTAAACAGGCAGCCTGGATGAAATGAAAATGCAGCTCTACATTGAGAGCCAATAGATCCGAGGTTCCTTCTACACTGCCATACAAAATCCAGATTATCTGCTTTGGCCTGGATTATATAGTAGTGTAGACTCAGATAATCCAGTTCAAAGCAGATACTCTGGATTATCTGGATTATTAGCAGTGTAGATGGGGCTTGAGCAAAGTCTAAGGCCCCTTCCATACAGCTGAATAAAATCCCACATTATCTGCTTTGAACTGGAATATATGGCAGTGTGGACTCAGATAACCCAGTTCAAAGCAGAAAATGTGGGATTTTCTGCCTTGATATTCTGGGTTATATGGCTGTGTGGAGAGACCCTGAGTCCACACTGCCATATATCCCAGTACAAGGCAGATAATGTGGGATTTTATTCAGCTGTGTGGAAGGGGCCTAAGACTGGTCCCTCTTCAGGGCTGCATTCATTCTGCATCAAGCAGTAAAACAAAATGTTTAATCAGCAAGTACATTTTGGCAACCCAGGTTTCAATGAGCAAGAGTGAAGAATATATACTTCCACCTGGCTTGCAAGTACAGTAGAATCTCACTTATCCAACATAAATGGGCCGGCAGAATGTCGGATAAGCGAATATGTTGGATAATAAGGAGGGATTAAGGAAAAGCCTATTAAACATCAAATTAGGTTATGATTTTACAAATTAAGAACCAAAACATCATGTTATACAACAAATTTGACATAAAAAGTAGTTCAATACGCAGTAATGCTATGTAGTAATTACTGTATTTATGAATTTAGCACCAAAATATCATGATGTATTGAAAACATTGACTACAAAAATGTGTTGGATAATTCAGAACGTTGGATAAGCGAGTGTTGGATAAGTGAGACTCTACTGTATTTGTGTTGTATCACTTGCAAAGTGCCATGCAAGCTGATGACGACTTGTAATAAATGAAGGTAGGGTTTAAAAAAGACTTGGGACACCCTTCAACACAACAATATAACCCAGAATATCAGGGCAAAAAATCCCACATTATCTGCTTTGAACTGGGACATATGGCAGTGTGGACTCAGGTATCCCAGTTCAAAGCAGATATTGTGGGATTTTTTGCCCTGATATTCTGGGTTATATGGCTGTGTGGAAGGGCCCATATTAATCTGCCGCCACCCAACTGAAAATGAGAGGTTTCATAATACTAAACTTGGGACTGGACTAAATTCTCTGTGTAACTACAGAAACTCCCCACAAGGATGAGTGCACCTACACTGTAGAATGGATGCAGTTTGACACCACTCTTGGGCAGGGAAGGCTGAAGACCTTGCAAAGCTACAATTCCCATGATTGTATAGAATTGAGCCATGACAGTTAGTGCCCTTCCACACAGCCCTATATCCCAGAATATCAAGGCAGAAAATCCCACAATGTCTGCTTTTAACTGGGTGATCTGAGTCCATACTGCCATATATCCCAGATCAAAGCAGACAACGTGGGATTTTATTCTGCTGTGTGGAAGGAGCCTTAGAGTAGTGGCAAACTGCATTCTTCCTCCAGTGTAGATGCACCCCATGGCAATCAAAGGAGAAGGGGGTCAAACTGCATGAATTCAGGAATGTAGATGCATTACTCACCTCGCAGTCAAATGGGACACTACCACAGCCACAAATTCCCCTGCCTGCCTTCTCCGCTTCTGCAGAAAACGAAACTACTTCTGACCGGGAAATAGCAAACTGCGAAAGGCAGGCGCCCAATCAAAGAGAGGCTGGTCGCTGGCTTAACCAATCCGAGAAGAATGCCCCCTCTTGATGGAATACCGCTGTTCCTGCAACTTCTTCTCCTCCCTCCTCTCTCTGGTGATGGATGCAAACAGCAACGTTGTCATTTTCATTTCGTTTCATTACCTTTATTGCCAAAATCCCAGGATCTGATCCCAGACTATTTTTTTTTAATTCCAGATTTTCTGGTAGTGTAGATGCAGGCCTCTTCCACATAGCCGTTTAAAATCCACATTGAATCAGTGTGGACTCAGATAACCCAGTTCCATGCAGATATTGTGGGTTATCAGCCTTGATATTCTGAGTTATAGGGCTGTGTGAAAGGGCCCTCCTTTAATTCAGTTCAAAGCAGATAATCTGGGATCAGATCCTGAGATCTAGGACTCTTCCAGACAGGCCATATAACCCAGGGTGTGATCCCAGATTATCTGGCTGTGTGGACTCATATAGTAAAGGTAAAGGTTTTCCCCTGACATTAAGTCCAGTTGTGTCCGACTCTGGGGGTTGATGCTCATCTCCATTTCTAAGCAGAAGAGCCAGCATTGTCCTTATATACCTCCAAGGTCATGTGGCCAGCATGACTGCAAAGAGTGCTGTTACCTTCCTGCCTATTCATCTACTCACATTTGCATGTTTTCGAACTGCTAGGTTGGTAGAAGCTGGGGCTAACAGCAGGTGCTCACTCCGCTCCCCGGATTCAAACCTGCGACGTTTCAGTCCACAAGTTCAGCAGCTCTGCGCTTTAACACGCTGTGCCACCGGGAGCTCCCACGGATTCATATAATCCAGTTTAAAGCAGAAAACCTGAGATCAGATCCTGGGAAATAGGGACTGTCTGGAAGGGCCCATAAGGTAAAGTTAAATGTAAAGATTTCACGTGACGTCAAGTCCAGTCGTGTCCAACTCTGGGGGTTGGTGCTCATCTCCATTTCTAAGCCGAAGAGCCGGCGTTGTCCGAAGACACTTCCAAGGTCATGTGGCCGGCATGACTGCATGGAGTGCCATTACCTTCCCGCCAGAGCTGTACCTATTGATCTACTCACATTTGCATGTTTTCGAACTGCTAGGTTGGCAGAAGGAAGGGCCCACAGAGCAGTATATATCCGTCCTAAGTAACATAGGACCTCCAATGACACATGAACGAGAACAGATGTAAAACAACTACAATTTTCTGTTGTGTTGTTGAAGTCTTTCATGGCCAAAATCACCGGATTATTGTGAGTTTTCTGGGCTGTATGGCCATGTTCCCAAAGCATTCTCTCCTGACGTTTCGCCTGCATCTATGGCAGGCATCCTCAGAGGTTGTGAGGGCTATTGGAAACTAGACGAGTGGAGTTTATATATCTGTGGAATAATGTCCAGGGTGGGAAAAAGAAGAACTCTTGTCTGCCTGAAGCAGGTGTGAATGTTGTAATTGCTTGCAGCTTCAAAGCCTGGCTGCTTCCTGCCTGGGGGATCCTTTGTTGGGAGGTGTTACCATATACCATACAGTTGTGGACAAGTCTACATAGGGACCACCAAACACAGCATTGCCCAAACACAAATCAAGGAACATGAAAGGCACTGCAGACTAATTCACCCAGAGAAGTTAGCAGAGCACTTGGTGAACCAACTTGGACACATCCTATTATTGGAGAATACAGAAATGCTGGACCACTCTAACAACCACCACGTCAGACTACACTGATAAGCCATTGAAGTCCACAAGTATGTATTGTGGACAATTTTAACAGAAAGGAGGAAACCATAAAAATGAACAAAATCTGCCTACCAGTATTTAAAAACTCTAAAATCAGGACAGTCAATAAAGAACAACACTCTGAAAACGGGAATTCCAGACAAGAAACGATCAGGGCCAGCTAACACCTCTCAACAAAGGATTCCCCCAGGCAGGAAGCAGCCAGGCCTCGAAGCTGCAAGGCTTTTCAGTGCCAATCAAGGTGATTAATCACAACCTTCACACTTGCCTCCAACAAACAAGAGTTCTTTCTTTCTCCCACCCTGGATCTTCCACAGATACTCCACTTGCATTGTTTCCAACAGACCTCACAACCTCAGAGGAAGCCTGCCATAGATGTGGCTGAAACATCAGGAGAGAATGCTTCTGGAACATGGCCATACAGCCGGAAAACTCACACCAACCCAACAATATTTTTTGTTGGATTGCAACTTCCATAACTTCCAATACAGACAATGATTCAATGCTATGGAGTCCTGGGATCTGTAGCTCTTGTAAAATTACAACTCTGGTGAATCCATAGCATTGACCCATGGCGGTTGATGTCAGACTACTATGCACACAATAATAATAATAATAATAATAATAATAATAATAATAATAATAATAATAATAATAATAATAATAAAAAAACACAGTCCTAGACATTTGGGAAGTGTTTGACTTGTGATTTTGTGATACGAAATCCAGCATATCTATCTTGTTTGCTGTGTCATAAAATAAAATAATAATGATAATTCATTTATTATCCACCTCTCCTTAGGGCTCAAACTCACATTAAGGAGCTGTCAGGGTAAACACAAACCGCAACAAGTCCTCCTGGCCTTAAAACAAAAATAAATCTCCTGATTTTCCTGGGGGGGGGGGGGGGGGGGGGGGGGGGAGAGAGGCTACACAAAATAAGAGCGCGGAGGGAGGGAGGGCAGTGGCCTCAAGGGCAAGGGAGGGAGGTTTGCGCGTTCCAGGGAACAGCCGCCGCCACGTGGTTTCTGGGAAACGGAGGCTTGTACAGGAAAGACAGCAGGCAGAGAAAGCGAAAGTTAACAAGGATCTTCCTAAAGGGGAGGAGGGAGGAGCTCTCTTTAGATCCGGCACAGCATTGGCTTCTAGGCTCAGAGCCCTTTTCTGAGAATACTCCTGAGTTTCCTTTTTAAAGATTTATTAAAATCTTCGGGGAGAGGGGTGGGATATAAAGCTATTATTACTATTATTATTATTATTACTATTATTTTATTGTATGACACAGCAAACAAGATAGATATGCTGGATTTCATATCACAAAATCACAAGTCGAACACTTCCCAAGCATTTAGGACTCTGAGATGTATTTTCGGATGATGCGTGCATATCCCAGTAGGGTGGCCTTTTGCAGCTGGCAGATCGTAATTTTGTCAATATCTATTGTTTCCAAATGCCGGCTGAGATCTTTTGGCACGGCACCCAGTGTGCCCATCACCACCGGGACCACCTGCACTGGTTTCTGCCAGAGTCTTTGAAGTTCAATCCTGAGGTCCTGACAGCGGCTGAGTTTTTCCTGTTGTTTTTCATCAATCTGACTGTCACCTGGTATGGCAACATCAATAATCCAAACCTTTTTCTTTTCCACGACTGTGAGGTCTGGTATGTTGTGTTCTAGATCTGTGTCAGTCTGGATTCGAAAGTCCCACAGTATTTTTGCATGTTCATTTTCCACTACCGTTGCAGGTTTGTGGACCCACCAGTTCTTTACTGCAGGGAGGTGTTACTTGAGGCATAAGTTCCAATGAATAATTTGGGCCACATAGTTGTGCCTCTGTTTGTAGTCTGTCTGTGCAATTTTCTTACAGCAGCTGAGGATATGATCAATGGTTTCGTCGGTTTCCTTGCACAGTCTGCATTTATTATTATTACTAGCTTGGGGACCCGGCGGTGCCCGGGTCATTTGAGAAAGACATTGTTTGCCTGTGTTCGAAGTTTAGTGTAGATCCAGTGTCAGCTGGGATCAGTTGGTGCAGGGAACTACAACTCCCATATGCAAGTTCCTTCATACACAGTCCATCCCCCTCACAACACCGCCCGGATGTAAAGTAAGTCATGGGGGCTCTATTTCTGTGGATGCAGGTGAACTATAACTCCCTTTTCCCCAAACTTTGCAATATGTTGTATTGGTTATGGGGGTTCAGTGTGCCAAGTGTGGTCCTGGTGTATCATCGGTAGGGTTAGAAGTGTTCATTCATTGCAGGTGAACTATAAATCGCAGTATCTACTACTCCCAAATGTTTGGGGCAATTCCCCTCCAAAACCCACCAGTATTCAAATCTGGGCATATCAGGTATGCATGGCCAGTTTGGCCCAGACCTATCATTGTTTGGGTGCATAGTGTTCTGGGTGTAGGTGAACTACAACTCCTCTAAATTTCCCAGTAGGAGTCACAGTGGTGTGACTTGTTGCAGGGTGAACTACAACTTCCACCATGTGCAGTCAATCCCCAAACTCCTCCAGTAAGTTTAGTCGCTGCTCGGTTCTGGTGTGTTTGTTCTGCAGACAGATTTGAAAGAGAAGGGCAGTGGGCGGGGCCATGCAAATTCCACACCAATGGAGAACCCTGGGATGCCTGCCTGTGGTGGAAGAAAAAGCAAAATCTAGGATGAAATGGTTCCCAAATGAAAGCATTCCTTCGGTGGTGGGTCGTAGTGTTTGGGAAGGACATTGGCAGGGGCTGGGCTACATGTTCATGGAGTTCGCTGTAACCGCAATGTCAGTTAAAAGGGGTGACTTGCTGGATTCTGAGCCCTGGGAATTGTAGCCTGTTTGTGGAGGCCGGAGGCTATCTGTATGATCACTCCATTTCAGATATCGACTGGTTTCATTTATTGATCTGTTGCCCCTTCTACATTGGCATATAATCCAGATTTTTTTTCGTGTCAGGAGCAACTGGAGTTGCTTCTGGAGTGAGAGAATTGGCCATCTGCAAGGACGTTGCCCAGGGGATGCCCGGATGTTTTGATGTTTTACCATCCTTGTGGGAGGCTTCTCTCATGTCCCTGCGTGGAGCTGGAGCTGATAGAGAGAGCTCATCCGCGCTCTCCCCGGGTGGGATTCGAACCTGGCAGCCTTCAGGTCAGCAACCAAACCTTCAAGTCACAAGGCTTTTATCCCCTAGGCCACCGGAGGCTCCTATAATCCAGATTATTAAAGCAGTTACATTGTTCCCTCACTACTTCGCAGTTCACTTTTTGCGGATTCGCTGTTTTGTGGTTTTTCAATAAACTATAAAAGAATATTATAAATCATAAAAATTACAATTTACAGCCTAAGGAAGGAGGAAGGAGAAGCCAAAGGGAGAGAAAAAGAGCCCAAGCTGCAATGGGAGGAGAAGGAGGTGATTTATCAACACACGATTGGTTGATAAAGACTTAAAATAGTGTATAACTACTAAAATAATGTACAAATATTACAATAAATATAATGTCCCCTGGTTGTGGCGCAGTGTGCTAAAGTGCTGAGCTGCTGAACTTGCAGACCGAAAGGTCCCAGGTTCAAATCCTGGGAGCGGAATGAGAGCCCGCTGTTAGCCCCAGCTCCTGCCAACCTAGCAGTTCGAAAACATGCAAATGTGAGTAGATCAATAGGTACTGCTCTGGCAGGAAGGTAACGGCGCTCCATGCAGTCATGCCGGCCACATGACCTTGGAGGTGTCTACGGACAACACCGGCTCTTCGGCGTTGATGAGCACCAACCCCCAGAGTCGGTCACAACTGGACTTAACGTCAGGGGAAAACCTTTACCTTTACCTATAGTGTCCCTGCTTCATGATTTTCATTTATTGCGGGTGGTCCTGGAACGTAACCCCAGCAATAAGTGAGGGAACACTGTAATCCAGATTTCAACTGAATTATATGAGTCTATACTGCCATATAATCCAGCACATAAACTAGATTTTATATGGCACTAGAAGGGGCCAGAAAGAAGCAAATAATTTGGCTAACAAAGAATGGAAGTTCATGGCCCTTCAGAGCACGGCACAGGAAATCAGAGGTTGGGACTTTCCAGCTCAAAACTTTTGTTTTTACATGCCATGCTAGACCAGTTCTTTAGCCAGACAGTGCAAATCCATGTGGGAAACAGATTATATTAGTTCCAGAAGCAGTTTTTGTAGGTAACAAGACATTTTTTCTTGTGTGAATGGCTGAGAGTGGGTCTCTCTTAGTTTTGATAGATCCAATCTGAAAACTGCAGAAAACTGTTTTTTGGTTCCCAATACAAGTGGGGCATCCCTTATTTTGAAATACTCTAAAATTCAAATTTGTCCACATGGACGCTTGCTTTCTGATGGCTCAGTGGACACAAACTTAGCACAGTAGGCTAAATTGCTGTGCTGCAGAAAAATCCTGCTGATCAAAAAAAGTTCGAGCCCGCATCGGGGTGAGCACCACCGTTAGCCTCATTTCACCTGCCCACCTAGCAGGGTCGAAAGCAGAAATGCAAGTAAATAGGTACCGCTTTTAGTGGGGAAATAATAAAGGCATCCTTAAGGACATCGATTGGAGGAAAACTCCTCAGCATGGAAGATGGAGCGACAACACCCCTCCCCATGGCCAGAGTCGAGTACAGCCTCCAAGATGCTGGAAATAAAATGGTAAAAACTGCCTTTACCTCTGTCTGTGTTGTCTGTCCTTGTTAATTGTATAATCGGCATTGAATGTCTGCGTCTATTAGCTATTGGTTTTGAGTATGTTTAAATGTATTATATGTTTTATGATTTTATGTTTTAAATGTATTTAGGTGATTGTATTTTACTGTGTATTGCTGGGTTTGGTCCCCATGTGAGCTGATCCGAGCCCCTTTGGGGAGATGTGGAAGGAAATAAGAATAAAGCTGTTGTTGTTGTTATTATTATTATTATTATTATTATTATTATTGCCATATATGTGTTCTGTAAGCCGCTCTGAGTCCCCTTCGGGGTAAGAAGGGTGGGGTATAAATACTGTAAAATTACTTTCAGATTATGTGTACAAGGTATATATGAAACATAAATGAATTTCATGTTTAGACTTGAGTCCCATCTCCACAGTATCTCTCTGTGTGTGCAAATACAGATATTCCAAAAATTTTAAAACACCCAAACTCCAAAACAATTCTGGTCCTAAGCATCTTGAATAAGGGATACTCAACCCATCATTACTTTTTCTGGTTGGTTTCTCCTGAGGGTCTTGAGCAAAGGTCCATTCTCTGATGCTGTCACGTGGAGCTGCCAGTCATTGAACTTGGGATCTTCTTTCACAAATAAGCAAGAATCACCAACTGGCTTACAGAATACAATGACATGTATTAAAAGTCTGTCAGTGAGGTTTAATTGCTTTTGGTACTTGTACACTTTGGAAGGTGCTATCACACATGGCTTGTAGCATGAATTTGAAGCTCCTGGGCTACAAACAGATGCTGCTGTTGTTATTCTATTTATTTGTATCCCATCTCTTCCCCAGTTCGGGATTCAAAGTAGTTTACAATAATTAAGAAGACATTGTTTAAAAAAAATCAATAAAATACAAGAAATGAAACTTAAGCAATTAGAAAATTTGGGTTTCTACCGTGTTTCCCCAAAAATAAGACAGTGTTTTATATTAATTTTTTGCTGTGCTGGGTCTTATTTTTCCATGAAGAAGAATTCACATTTATTATTGAACAAAAAAAATGAACATTTATTGTGTACTATACAGTAGCTGTCATCACAAACCAGCATAACCAGACAAACTGTGAATCCTATCAAGAATTTCTTGTTACTACCATTATTTCCATGTACAACAATCTATGGTACGTACATTTACCAATCCTACATGCTCTAGTGTTCTGTTTGGCAGGCATGCTTCCAAACAAAAACTTTGCTAGGTTTTACTTTCGGGGGAGGACTTATATCTAGCAAAACCTCTACTAGGTCTTATTTTCAGTAGATGTCTTATTTTGGAGAAACTGATGTTACTGATGGGTGTGATATAGTTGTGCTTTCTCAGAGATTGCATAAGTGTGAACTTCAGTGCAGCTGATGTTTCTGTAAACACACGTATACTGGTAGGAACATCCACAGTTCCTATCCACTCTGGGTGGATAGAAACTGTGGATTGCATAACAACCACAGTACAGCATCTGTATCACAGTTGTTGCATTCTACACAACATTAGTATGTAGCTAAATTATGCGAGGATTGTATAAGGTTTTGTCTTTCATGCTAAAACATCTTGGACTCTTATGGATACTTGAGGAGGACACAGGCCCCATCTACACTGCATATAAAATCCAGATTATCTGTTCTGATAATCCGGATTATATGGCAGTGTAGAAGGGGCCACAAAGACTGGCAAAGAGTGATAAATTTGGGGATGATTTAAAGCAGGCTTTTTCAATCATTGCTTCCCAGAAGTTGTTGGAATACAATCCCCATCACTCCTGACCAAAGTCTTCACTTGTTGGGTATGACTGGAAGTGTAGAACTGGGAAATCAAAGTTGAGGAAGGCCACTTTTAAACATTATAGTCAATTACTTCTCCATTTTATATCATTTTATTATTGCAGCTGAAAATACTATGAAGAATGATTACCAATAATTGTAGACAAAGACAAAACTGACAGAGTGAAGCAAAATTTATGAAGTGCTGCAAAAATTCAGCCAGGGTGATTTAAATTGGGTGACATGCAAAATGCAGTCCATAGGCTGCATGTGACCTCCCAGTTTAAGGATCCATCTACACACATACAGATTTTCATTTATTGCTGTCCAGGAAGCATGGGCGACAATTTCAGTGGGTCAGCACCCAAACTATTTTAGGTCCAAGGTGTTGTTTCCGCCCTCCGGAATTAGAACTGCCTCCGTTTTTTAAAGAGAAGTTCCTTCCTGTGCCAAATCATTTGTAGCAAGAACCTGGAAAAAATCCTAAGGGACCTTTTGAAAGACAGGAAAGAGATGGTGTCTTCCTACATCAGGCGGACATGTATGTGACCCCCCCCCCAAGACTTCAAAAAGGTGTCCACCCCCATTTAAAACAAGATTGTTCAACCATCAAGAAAAAGGTTAAATTTTAATCAATGATGTAAGATATGATTCCTAAGATATGTTAATTTATAACTCAATAGAACAGGTTACAGCATTTAGGTGGGTATGGCAAAAGGCATTATTTCACCCAATGGTAACGTATGGAGGTCCTTCTGTTGTCGAGCCACGATACCCCCTCCCCCCCCTCCCCAAAGATTTCTAGTTCACCAAGGGCTCACAAATAAATACTGTATATAATTTTTCCTTTTAAAAAAATCCTTTCTGGACCTGTGCCAGTTCAAACCATCAGAAGAGCGAGACCAAACCGCAGCAGCTGTAAACCCTTATCATATCTAACTCTTTAATACAGTGTATCTATCTTTCTTAACTTTTTGCGTAACTTGCATCTTTCTGTGTACTGTATCTATTTCTTATATGTATAAAACTTATTTACAAAATGTAACGAGATGTATCCCAGAAACAGTCATCTCTCTATTACCCTGCTGAGATAATCCCTTGAGAATAAGAAAGTTGGGCAAATCCCTATGGCCGTTTCCCAGACCAAATAATTACCAAAATCCATGTGTATGCAGATATAGGTGACTTCCTGTGTCAGACCAGAAAAACCTAAACCTGTTATATGGTTCACTTGAATCCAGAGCCGGCCCTAGGTATTTTTCAAGTGTAGGCAAACAGAATTTTGGCGCCCCCCCCCCCAACCAATCACTGAAAAATAAAAGCGTTGGATAAGCAAAAATGTTGGATAATAAGGAAAGATAAAGGAAAAGCCTATTAAACATCAAATTACATTATGATTTTACAAATTAAGCACCAAAACATCATGTTTTACAACAAATCAATAGAAAAAGCAGTTCAATACATGGTAATGTTATGTAGGAATTACTATATTTGTGAATTTAGCACTAAACATTGAACAGGGATATAGGGCAGTGTGGACTTAGATAACCCAGATAGCCCTCAATATTTAAAAAAACTCTAAAATCAGGATAATAAATAAAGAACAACACTCTGAAAACAGAAGAAATCCAGACAGTAAACAATCAGGGACAGCTAACACCTCCCAAAAAAAAAAGATTCTCCCAGGCAAGAAGAAGCCAGGCCTTGAAGCCACAGGGCCATTAAATGCTAATCAATTACAACATTCACACCTGCTTCAAAGAAAAGTTCTTTCTCCCACCCTGGACCTTCTACAGATATATAAACCCCACATACCTAGCTTCCAAGTTCTCACAGACCTCACAATCTCTGAAGGCCCCAAAGGTGGGCTCCCGTTGTGCGAAGGTGGGTCTGCGCCGGCCGGAAAGCCCAGCACGGGCACCGGGAGGCCCAAAAGAGAAGGAGGTGGAGAGTGGTGCCCTCCTCCCAGGACGATGGCGCCCCTGGGACGATGGCGCCACAGGCAAGTGCCTAGTTCGCCTTATGGTTGGACCGCCTCTGCTTGAATCTGAGAGATTGCTGCCCGCAGAAACAGAGGCTCAAGAGTATATGCATTTTTCTGTCAATCGGGAGGGAGCGGGAAGTCTGAATAGTTGTCAGAATTGTATAAGACATCTTGTATTTCTTTGTATGTTTATGCTTGTACATTTCAAAGTAAATTGCTGTACTTGCATACTTTTTGGCCAAATTGAAAAATCTCTGTGGCTTGTCTTCAACCTATTGAGTTGGTTTCTCTGTTCTGCCATATCTGGTTTCGTATACACTCACCAGGCACAGATCCTCTTACCCACGATCCTCACTAACCACTTCACTTCCATCCGCCATCCCAATCTTGCTTATTTAACTCCTCTGTTTTGTTTAGCCCAGTTCCCTCCATATAAGCCCAGCCTTAACTTGAAGTCTGTTAGAAAACAAACTGAAATGTCTTGGCACAATTCTACAAGGCACCATCTCCTATCTGCACAGAGTCAACATCACATTATCACACCTTTTGTAACAGATCAGTACCCAGAATGTCAATAGTTGGTTGGTTTCTTTGATTTCCTTTCTGATAACTTTTTTTTTGTAAATAATCTGTTCCTAGGCAAAGTTTAACCTGGTGCAGCTAAGCACTGCTGCAAACACAAGACTCCGGTTTATGCTTCCTCCCTCGCCACTTTATGTGTGAGGCAAGGAACTGAATGCTTCCACTTTCAGATTTGAATAAACAACTGTTTCCTGTTACCTTCAAGCAATTGTGACATATATGGTACATGATTATTTCAAACAAACAAGGGTCAAACTGCAAGGAGGAGTGGGATATAAGTGAGTCCAAATCTGGCCCCAGCTAGTTCTTGGAAGGCTAAATCATGAAGACAGGTATGTTGCTGGATTTCAGGTTGCACCAGCCCTAGCCAGCATAGCCAATAGTTGGGAATACTGGGAGATGCAGTCAAACAATGTCTGAAGGACAAGTAAAGAAACAATGTGTGAAAGTAGATGTAGAGCCAAGAAGATAAAGAGTGTATACAAGGGCATATTGATATTTACAAAGGAAACAAGAAAGAAATTGATTTTGATGTTCCTCTTTTGAAATGTATCTACATCAATCCTTTAGATTCTTCATCAGACGAATGTTAGTCAGTTGAATATGGAGAACTCATCTAGGAGAAAAGAAGACATCAGTTCATTCACTACTGTTTGTTTTTCAAAAATATAAGCTAGAGCTGGCAAAAACAAATCAAAATACCAAATATGCAAACACTGAAAAGTGAAAGCTGGAGCAAGCAGTTGGTACTTTTCCACCCAGTTAAAACAAAAAAAGCAATTTAACTTTTTATAGTGTGCTCTTGTGGCGTTAACCTACAGAGGCACAATTACTCAAATAAACATGCCAAATACACATGCCAACCTTTTAGGTCTTTTCCTGGAGTTATTTGGAGTGCTGATTCAGAAAATTGCATTGGATAGACCATATCAGCTCTAGTTTCTTAGATATAGTGTTATCATATTCTGTGGGTGAGCAGATGCCTACTACTGTGTTTCCCCAAAAATAAGACAGTGTCTTATATTAATTTTTGCTCCCAAAGATGCGCTAGGTCTTATTTTCAGGTGATGTCTTATTTTTCCATGAAGAAGAATTCACATTTATTGTTGAACAAAAAAATGAACATTGATTATATACTGTACAATAGTTGTCATCACAAACCAGCATAACCAGACAAATTGAATCCTATCAATAATTTCTTGTTACTACCATTATTCCCATGTACAACCATCTATGGTACGTATGTTTACCGATCCTGCATGCTGTAATGTTCTGTTTGGCGGGCATGCTTCCAAACAAAAACTTTGCTAGGTCTTACTTTTGGGGGAGGCCTTATATTTAGCAATTCAGCAAAACCTCTACAAGGACTTATTTTCTGGGGATGTCTTATTTTAGGGGAAACAGGGTATTATATGATATATATTGTGCATTTCAATAAAATGAGCTGATAGGGGAAAACTGGTACCATTTTTGGAATCAGAAGGTCAAATATATCCAGAAACAGGGCTAACATTTGAGGCACCCAAATATGTGTTGGCCAATGTTATCCATTATTCAAAATATTATCCCACCCATGGGAAAAAGTGGGAATTAATAATAATGGTGATTATGATGATGTTTTGGCAGCGAGTGCAATATGCATTTGACAAAGGAATAGGCAATATGCAAGCTTGTGAGTTATACAGAACTACGTATCACACAAAATTAAATGTTAACTTTGGACGGACTTCAGACACAAGACGTTTGTTACAGTTGTAAATTATTCCATCCCTCCAGACACTGCATAACTGCAAAGCAACATGAATTTCACTTAAAAACATAGTCCGCTAAACATGGTTTCTTAGTTATGAAATGAGTAATTTCTGGAACTGTAGGGCAGCAAACATGATTCCATGGCATACTTACAGAAGGGTCTCCAAAACTGTAACAAGGGTTTAATTTGGAAACTGTGGGGCTTATGGCCTGCTAAACATGTTTAAAAATGCAGCCTGTATGCATCTGTAATGTCACCTGTGTTCTAATACAAATATTCCTACATTTAGCTCTAACATCAATAGCTCCTAGGACAGCGTTTCTCAACCTGGGAGTCGGGACCTCAAGGGGGGGGGGGGGGTTGCAAGGGGGTTGTCAGAGGGGTCGCCAAAGACCATTGGAAAACACATATTTCTGATAGTCTTAGGAATCCCTTTGGCAGAGAAGGTTGAATATCTCTTCACCTGTCCTTCTCTTCCTTTTTGGAAACAGATGGCGAATCCTCCGACCAAAAGCCCAATTCTATCATTGGTGGGGTTCAAGGGGCTCTTTGATTGTACGTGAACTGTAAATCCCAGCAACTACAACTCCCAAATGTTTTCCCCAAACTCCACCAGTGTTCACATTTGGGTATATTGAGTATTTGTGCCGATTTTGGTCTAGATCCATCATTGTTTGAGTTCACAGTGCTCTCTGGATGTAGGTGAACTCCAACTCCAATACTCAAGGTGAATCCCCACCAAACCCTTCCTGTATTTTCTGTTGGTCGTGGGAGTTATGTGTGCCAAGATTGGTCCAATTCCATCGCTGGTGGAGTTCAGAATGTTCTTTGATTGTAGGTTAACTACAACTCCCAAATGACAAAGTCAACCTCCCCCCACAATCCCACCAGTATTCAAATTCAAATTTGGGTGTATTGAGTATTTGTGCCAAATGTGGTGCAGTGAATGAAAATATATCCTGCATATCAGATATTTATATTACGATTCATAACAGTAGCAGAATTACAGTTATGAAGTAGCAACGAAAATCATTTCATGGTTGGGGATTACCATAACATGAGGAACTGTATTAAGGGATTGTGGCATTAGGAAGGTTGAGAACCAATGTCCTAGGCAATGATAACACTATTCAGATGGTTTTTTTTTTGAATGGTAATGGAAACCCAGTCTTTGTGTTTCATGATCCAGCCAGCATCTAGCAGAGATTTGGTTACTTAGTACATATTGGACCCTTGTTTGTTTAACATTAGTTTGTAAGTTAAAAAATAACCTGTTCACGTACAGCAGTTTCCATTACAGTAGGACTTAGGTGTTCTCTCAAAACAGCGTAGACACTGGGAGACATGGGGAGAAGGTCTGATGGTGAAGGTGGGTCTGTTGAATCATTCAGACTTCAGAAAAAAAAACCAGACAAAATTGATGTCCTTAATGAATTATAAATGGCAATAAATCATGTTACTTGGCATATGATTTAATAATAAAATAATCAAAAACTGTTATAATGCTTGTCAAACACAAAAAAAACCTTACTACATAGTCTATTCATACCAGAGGCCAATTTGCCACAAGCCTCCAACTGGCTTTCCTGGTAGGAAGCCTTTTTGTGGCCACCGCTGCCTCTCCCTCCTCTGTCTCCAGCTGGGATCTCTTGTCCAACAGCACAAGAGATTTGGGTGTGCAATTTTAATGTGCCATTGAAATAATAATAATAATAATAATAATAATAATAATAATAATAATAATAATAATAATATATTAACGTAATTATTATTAAATAAATAATAATAATAATAATAATAAACCCGCTATCAGGACCTCAAGATTGAACTTCAAAGACTCTGGCAGAAACCAGTGCAGGTGGTTCCGGTGGTGATGGGCACACTGGGTGCCGTGCCAAAAGATCTCAGCCGGCATTTGGAAACAATAGACATTGACAAAATTACGATCTGTCAACTGCAAAAGGCCACCCTACTGGGATCTGCGCGCATCATCCGAAAATACATCACACAGTCCTAGACACTTGGGAAGTGTTCAACTTGTGATTTTGTGAAACAAAATCCAGCATATCTATCTTGTTTGCTGTGTCATACAATAAAATAAAACTTTATTTATACTCCGCCACCAGATGGCGGACTTGGAGCCGTTTTCATGGGGCAGAGGCCCAAACAACATTGATGAAATAAACAATATAAATACAATTCACAGTATAAAAGATAAAAACAAGAATACAATGTAAAACAAGAATAAAACAGTTGATAGTATCAGTCAACCACCAGGCGCATTCTATCATCTACTTAGGTGGAGAAACTGGAGCAGCAATGCAAGAATAGAATGATAAGTGCATAGACAGTAAGGACCTAATAAAATACAGAATAGAATTGGCTTACATAACGAGAACCTCCCCAAAACTATGCTGACACAGCTAAAGGATAACCGGAACATACATCCACAGGTGGTGGGATTGTGAAAAAATACAAAAGTTCCATAAAATAATTAAGAAGGAAATGGAGGAGCTATTAGGGCTAAAAATAGATTGGAATAGGACACAATTTTTCGTCCAGAAAATTGAGGGCAATACAAGCACTCCTCCATAGTCTGAGTTCTTCAACCTTTGTGCATGTGACTAGTATGTCTGAAATGTTACTAGTTACAGGTAACAATAGACTTACAACCATCTTACTTTCAAGCTCTCAGGAAGTCTTGTTTCCCAGCAGCATTTCCAGAAGGCTGTCATAACAGAACATAGACATAGAATTGCACTGGAGGACCTAAATATTCCTAGAGAGATCACTGTGGGAATTGCCAGGTCTTCCTATGGCCAACATCTGGCAGAATGTAACAGAGTTGAACTGGAGGACCTAGAGATTCCAAGGGAGGTCTCAAGTTTAAAATAATTGGTTTACTATCACCATTTTCCCATTTCCGCAGGAGTCTTTTGCCCCTAATCCCTGCAGAAGCAGAGGGCATACTGTAGTAGATATCCTTTATTAGTGAGTTTAAGACAGTCTTGGATATTAGGAGTGGGTGTTGAAATGCAGCAGAGCAAGGAATTTCACCCTGTTCAAAAAGTTTCCCAGAGCATTGATTCACCAGACTTCCCAAACAAAGTTGTATTACTCACATTTTGGAGACTGGAATAAATACAGAAGGAACATAGCCTGTTGTCCCTCCTTCTGTAGGTCTTGGAACTAAAAATTGAACAAAATTAAATATGATGGATATTAAACTTGCAAAGAAAACTGGATTTACTGAGCAGGTTTCAATAGACAATGAGATACCACTTCATGTAGTTCTCAACCTGGGGTCCCCAGATGTTTTTGGCCTACAACTCCCAGAAATCCCAGCCAGTTTACCAGCTGTTAGGATTAATGGGAGTTGAAGGCCAAAAACATCTGGGGACCCCAGGTTGAGAACCACTGTTGTACATGCAGAAGGGCAATTTAATGTGTTTCCTTATGGTTTCTCCTGCCTACAGTCTTCAGTGATGGTCTAGTTCTGGCAGCTAGATTGGCAGCTAGATTGGCAACTAGATTTTACAGAAAGCAACCTCCTACACTCCTGTGTTCCACACACAGCAGAGTTGCACATTGAACAGCCATGCTTTGTATCCACAATGCTCCCACTGCTATTGTACACAGGAAAAGGTCACAGAATCAAGGTGAAACTATCCATGGTGAAACTGCCCAGTAAACCATCTTATTATACAATTTTTTCTATCTCAGCCGTCAGGATCTGGCGGTCCACAGGAGACAGAGTTTGACTCAGATTCTGATTTGGATTTTGGGCCTCTCCAGGACTTGGGTCAAAGCCCAATGGCTTTGCAGGTGCCCGAAGTTGTGCTTCCAGAAGAACTGCTAATTGGGGAACATTCCGATGTTCAGTCAAGGTTGGGTTCGCCAGATGGTGTTGTTGCAGAGGAGGATGTGACTTTTGATCGGAGACAATCTTTTGCAGAGGATAAGAGTCGAAGGGAGGGCGTGAGAAGATGCCAGCGCTTGGCTCTTAAGTGCACTAATGAGTAACTTTCCCATGTGAAGTTGTAAGTGTCCTGACTCTCACTGCCTTGTAGCCTTTAACCTTGTAGCCTCTCACTGCCTTGTAGCCTTGTAACTCCTTAAAGGTGCCTTGTTCCTTGTTCTCATTGCGGTGTCAACATTACCATCCTTGGGAGAAGAATCTCCGTTCCAGTCTCTTGCTCCTTGCTTCGTTTCCGTGCTGGTTCCAGGAACTCCAGGTGGAGTTCGTGCCTTGTGACTCTTTAGTATATCTTGCCTTGTTAACCTCATTTCCTTAGTGGATGCTTTCCATGTGGATTACAGTTGGTGGATTTACCGTGCCTTGTTCCTGATCCCTGCAACCTCTGGCTGTTTACTGACTTGACTTCTTGGTGGAAATATCGAGTTCTGTTTGTGGATTACAACTTTGAAAAACTTTGTTGGGACTAACTATTGAACAGTTGCAGACTTTACATTATGGACTATTCACTTTACTGACTTTTTACACTATTTGCTTGCATATATATATATCATTCAGTAAACTGCTTTGCTTATGATTCTAGTTCTAGTGTGGTTTTCAGAGTGCTCTCGCAGTCTTGGGGTGCAACACAATTGTTAAACATTCCCCATACTTGGTACTACAACTCAATCAATTTTACCCCAAACTTGTTAAACTCTTTTCTTCCATCACATGGTATGTTTACTTAACAGTTTAAATATATTTTCACATGCTTTCCAAACAATCACTAATAGATTTGTTCAACTTTTCCTAATTAAAGGAAGTGAGTCAAATTTGTCTTGGGATCAAACAATGCATGTCATGCATGCCATGAAACCCACGCTCTTTCTACAATAAACACTCATATGGGACTGTAACTTTTCCCCTTTTCTTTTCTTTCCTTTCCTTTCCATTCAGTTCCTTTTCTGACTTCTCTCTCCCTTCTTCTTTTTTAAAGAGATAACAATATTTTCTTTGCTAATTGAAAGATGCTAATAATAATTAACTTTATTCATATATTGTCCTATCTCCTTGAAGGGACTCAGGTCGGTATATAAAGTTGGTTGTTGTTGTTGTTGTTGTTGTTGTTGTTGTTCTTCTTCTTCTTCTTCTTCTTCTTCTTCTTCTTCTTCTTCTTCTTCTTCTTCTTCTTCTTCTTCCTCCTCCTCCTCCTCTTCGTGACTACCCATTCACCCTACTATATTCTTCCCAAGCACAAAGAATTTTCTCCCACTGCCCTTACACTCAAAACTGCCACCTCTTGGGGCTACCTTAAATGAGAAGAACTTACTACATTTACTCCTGTAATAAGAAAATAGTCTACTTCTCTTATTACACACTAGCTGTGCCCGGCCACGCGCTGTGGCGAAGTATGATGGTATGGAAAATAAAGTATTGAGGAATTGGTGGTAGTTAAGGTAAAGGGTCCCCTGGGCTGAGTGAGTTGGTAGGAGACCAAGTGAGCGGAGCTTAGCCTTCTAACTGGCAGCAATTGGATAAAAACAATTATTCCTCTCCCTCTAATTAGGACTTTATTTTTCTTTTCTTTTTGTTGTATCAACCTAGAGGCATGGATGAGGGGTTGTGCTGTCAATTTTCGAGGTTGTGGGGTGTTTACTTTTGTTGTTTTGTCCGCTGCCGTGATGCCATCACTCTTTTATATATATAGATTTCTCCTTCTGTCTTTCTATACCTGCTTAAAACATACAGGCTTTGTATACTTGTTAAAAATGTTTAAACGTTCTTGGGAGACACTGGTATAATGATGCCTCTGGAGTTCTAAACAGTTTAGTATCAGAATATCCATGTGATGAGGTCCATTGTTGCTATTAACTAGCCTCTGTGGCGAATCAGGGTAGCACCATGGCAATCCCAGAGCTCTGGCCAGCAGCTAACACTTCCCCATCACACATGGAACACATCCCAATGGAACACAGGTAGGCTACTGTATTGGCGGCGCAGCGTCCTACCACACTGTTGCCCAAGTTTAGCCATGGAAGTCAGACTACATTGTCTGATGGGTGGTGTGGGGCTCAGTAAGTGAACTGGGACAGTAGCATTCTAGGATGTTATTTTTTCATGTGTAAAGAAGTTGTATATCAGGACAAAGGAGTCTGTGGCCCTCCAAATGTTGTTGACGACAATTTCTATGATCCTTGATATAGTAGCTATGACTGGTGAAGGTCTCATCCTGACTTTGATTTTGACCAGCTCCATGACATTTATCATATCAGAAGCGAACCAAGAGTACAGTTGTAATGTATTTAAAAACACAAAGTTAAAAACTTGGTATTATATTACAAGTCCTTTGACCAGTAGCTGGCCACTTGGCATGCCTCTGGTGTTGCTATAAGAAGGTCCTTCATTGTGCATGCGGCAGGGCTCAGACTGCATTGTAGTATGTGGTCTGTGGTTTGCTCTTCTTCACACTCATATGTCATGGACTCAACTTTTTGGCCCCATTTCTTAAGGTTGGTTCTACATCTCATGGTGCCAGAACGCAGTCCGTTCAGCACCTTCCAAGAATTTTAGGTTAAGTCAGGTTAATCTGTTTGGGCCCTATGTTAGGAACAAATGGGGGAAGTTATTGATATTGTCTGAAACTCTGTGGCAACCCCACGGCTTGGGGGCAGTGCGGACAACAGAATTGGGTCTAGTTGAGCAAAGGGGAAAGAGTAGATCATGCCCACGTCACTGCTATTGCCATTCCTGGCTACCACAAAAACTTCTACTGAAGTCAGAACAAGACTCTCGCAACAACCAGGAGGTCACACAGGGCCCTCCAGCCATTTGGAAGTGGCCATGGTGAGAGGGATGGTGAGTGGGTCTTGCGAGGCTGATGCAATTTTGCCTGGCTGGACTGTGCAGTCTCCCACCTGCTATCATAGCCTTTAGAGTGTTAGCCTGTTAGGCCAGTATAGAGCATGTCTGCACTAGGCTAGATCCACTGTTTTCCTTTCAAATGCAAAGACATTTCTCTCACTGTCCATATATGCCACTAAACACCACCAATGTGCAGTGGTGATGTTTGGATAGGCCATACAAGATTTTATTAATTAAAAAAATATGGAAAGCAGCCCCCATTTTAAGTACAGCACCTCTTTCTTTCAAAGGTAAAACTGTAAGAAGGAAATCTTAACAAGAGAAGGTATTCACAACAATATCTAACCTTCACTTGGCTGAGAGCTGTAATGCCTTCCGAAGGCCGTGTCTTTGGGGATATCTGGATAAAGATATTTCAGTGGGTTTTCGGGAACATTATCTTCCGTAATAACTTTGTAATCTCGTAAAATGTCAGCAAAAGGCAATGCTGTTAAGCGACCCTTGTTATATGGTTCCACAGAATGGAAATCCACTTCCCCTGTGGAGAGAGCATCCATGTTAATAAGGAGACAGATATTTTTTTTGCAGGATTTAAGGGGAAAATGAAAGCAAACCACAGGGAGCTTTTTAAAATGAGCGTTCAATGTACAAAATGCTGTCAAATTTAAGATATGCTATAGAGCCATTGTTTTATTAAAGTGCTAAAGGACGCAAAATAATTTGCTACACAAAAGATTATGGTGCAGTGTCTGGTCCAGATGAGCTCTAAATCTGGTATAATGGTTCTTATTATAGTTTATATTCATAGTTTACATAAAATTTGTATTTTTAAGCCAAAATCCAACTGAGCACTAGCAGAGAATAACGCTGTGCTACCATACATACATTGGGAGTCTGATGGCAACATGTTTACACTGGAGGAAGGTTAATAATGTCAGCTGGCTAGGCAATACTAAATAATAGTGTCAAATCAAAGAATGGCATGTGCACATATTTCAGGCATACACTCATATTTGTTCCAATACTGTTTTTTCCAGAAAGCCCATTGTCATAATTTAGATAAGTGGTTCTCAAACTGTGGGCCACGAGAACAAAAATCTGGTCCACGAACATCCTTCTTTTTTATTTATTTAATTTATTTTATTTCCGCTCCTTTCTGAAGCTGACTATTGCATTGCATAGACCACATCAGCTCTAGATTATTAAATATGGTTTTCTGTGGGTGAGCAGATGGCGACTATTGAATGTCATATGTTCTGTATCAGAAACTAGAGCTGATGTGGTCTATCCAATGTAATTTTCTGAATCCGCACCCCAAATAACCAAACCAAATCTAAAGTTGACCAAAAACTGATTCGTAACCCTTTTAGTACTAATGATGCAGAGTGGTCCCTGGTCAAAGTGGACCCTGTTCACGTGGACCCTGGTCAAAGTAGGCCCTGGTCAAGTGGGCCTTGGTCCAAAAAAGGTTCGGAACCACTGATTTAGATAGTGCTAAAGAAGTGGAGGAATGGGCAAGGAACACAGTATGAATTGCAAGTATAGAACCACAAAATTGCTTCGAGTTGTTGTTGTTGTGATGTATTCTGATTATTTAAAATAAAAAACACAATCTGAATGGGAATAAAATGCTGATGCTTTTGTGGGAGTTGCCACCAAAGGCCTATTTGTTTTTTTCAAAGCAACAACAAAATAATACAGACCACAGAAACTTCACAATTGTACCCAAGTCATTCCACTGCTTACTCCCAATAACTACTAAGGGTTAATAACAATGGGAACACTGAAAATTGGAAAAAGCAGTTTGCCACTGCCAATTGAGTGGTGGAAAGGCCATAAATGTGCACTATATTTTTGGTACTGAAGTTCCATACTGCTGCTTCTGTGAAGTGTCCGATAGCCTTAAAGCAAAAGCACCTACCATTTTCTGACTGGGATACCCATGTAAATGTAATCCCTCCTAGGTTGCTTTCACTGAATCTCAATAAAAATGTCCCTGGCATCTTGTCCTTGAGCAAACTTCGCTCCTTCTCTTTGCTCACAAAGCCCATGATACATCTGTAAATGAACGGGAGAAGACATGACAAGTTTTATGTAAACACATCCCTGATATACATTTTCACCTGGCAAAATGTTATGCAGCAGTCCCAGATAATTGACAATCTAAGACAGCCAATCTGCATATTATTCAGGATCAGTCAATGTTGTTTTGTGAACACACTAATTTTGATTAGGTTTGAAAAAAGTACTTGAATGTGTTTCCTGTTATGTTTCATCACTTTAAATGCTTCCCCCATCCAGCAATTAACCCTACTGGAACAGAAAAACATCAGTAAAATAATTTTCCTTTCTTCCTAGCAAGGCAAAGAAGAGAAATAAAGAATATTTAAACACTCCATAAAGAAATCATTAGATACAGTACAGTCTAACTTATCCAACATTCGCTTATCCAATGTTCTGGATTATCCAACGCATTTTTGTAGTCAATCTTTTCAATATATCATGATATTTTGCTAAATTTGTAAATAGTAAATAACAGTAATTACTATGTAGCATTACTTCATATTGAACGGCTTTTCTGTCAAATTTGTTGTATAACATGATGTTTTGGTGCTTAATTTGTAAAATCACCACCTAATTTGATGTTTAATAGGCTTCTCCTTAATCTCTCCTTATTATCCAACATATTCACTTATCCAACGTTCTGCCGGCCCGTTTATGTTGGATAAGTGAGACTCTACTGTAGTTACAAATGCATGGCCTACAGTTATACATGTATTAGGCTTGTGCAATTCGGACAAAAGGCATGCTGTTCCGGGCTCCATTTTTGGCTAACCCATCCTTCTGTATTCCAGGAAGTTACTTGTATCAGAAGGAGTGTTGTTTTCATTCAGCAAAGATTCGCCTTATTGGCTACAATGGGAAAATTCAAAGTTTCAATCCTCAGTCATTGTAAGATCTATCTGCATGAAACCTACCTCAGTTTTAGACCTCGTTTACAACTTCAGGCCTGCCAAGTTTCCAAACAATTCACAAATCTACTGATTTTTAAGAATTATTTTAAGTATTTACCATAGCATTTTATTAAAAATTAAAACAAACCACAAAAGAGGGTTCTGGGAATTGTAGTCACTGGTTGTGTCCATTGTCAGCCAATCAGATTATGGACACAACTAGACCTTTTATTGGCTGAGAAACAGAAAGAGAGAAAAACTTCAACTCCCATCATGCTCCTAGAGGAACCCAGATACTTTTCAATAATAATAATAATAATAATAATAATAATAATAATAATAATAATAATAATTTATTTTTCTATCCCGCCTCCCTCTCCTCGAAGGGACTCGAGGTGGCTAACATGGGGCCAAGCCCAAAAATGCCCGCCTTATGCAAGTGTTGCTGGGAAAGTGAATTCCCAGCTGGGTCCTCTCCAGAGGAGGAACCTAGGGAATTTTTCCAAAAGAAATGGACAGTACACTTGCTGCAGGATCTTCTGCAGGGGTCCCTCGGCAGACCGCTGCCTCAGGTATATTGCAGACTTAACTCCATCCTCTCCAGTAGCCAATAAATCCGGCTGTCTTGATCCGTTTTGCCCAACTTTTCGGTTCCCTCCTCCCTGTTGTGTTTTTGGAGGATTACATGAAATGGACTGGCGAATATTACAAATCACTTTTGGTCAAACTGATCTGGGCCCAAGCCTAACATATATAACAGGTTCATGTATACGATCATTATGTATTCACTACACTGAGAAACGCAGGGATTGTGAAAGTACCCAAATCCCTATTTATTAGACAGTCTCTACTGCAATTGATGAAAGTCAATTACCGACTGGAAAACAGGTAACGGATATTCCCACCCACCCCTTATGAAAATTATATCAATTGTGGGGTGGAATTGGAATAGGGGTGCTGCTTGTGGCTATCATAACAATAACTGCTCATGAACCGGGGTGGGAACATCAGTCAACTGCTTCCTGATTAATAGGGGATCAGATCCTTATTTGTTGCAGTGGCTGTTGCCCAGTCAATGAGGATTGAATGAGTTGGGGTTGGGAGATGATACACAACTAAACTGGCTATGTTTTAGGGCCCTTCCAGACTGACCCAAAATGTGGACTGATCCTAGATTATCTGCTTGTCCCAAATTATATGGCAGTGGAGACTCATATAATTCAGTTCAAAGCAGATAATTTGGGATCAGATTCTGGTCAGTGTAGATTCAGCTTCAAAAGATGTGGTTTGGCTCCAGTTCCTAACAACTGAGATAAACAAATTGCTTGGAATGATTCACAGAACTCACAACACAAAAAAGAAAGAAATATAACTTCTTTCCCGCACTTGCCTTGTCCCCAAGTGCACCATGAATGGCATAAATTAAATGGGACTGACTTTAATAGGCTGTTTTGCCTATGAATCATGATTTAGAAAAACACTCAAGCTATCACTTTTAAGATAACACAACTGTTGGATCAGCGCAACCCCACTGTGCAAAGCTGATATGCAGACTTAGAGAAACAATGTTGGCAAAAAGTATTAGCAACCTGGCATCTACTGGGTGTTTGGTTTACAATTCCCAGGATCCCTAACCATCGTGACTAAGATCAGCTGCAAGTGACAATGGTTCTAGATTAGGTCCCTTCTACATTGCCAAAGGAGCTCCCGGTGGCACAGCGGGTTAAACCGCTGAGTTGCTGAATTTGCAGACCGAAAGGTAGGAGATTCGAATCCAGGGAGCAGAGTGAACTCCCGCTGTTAGTTCCAGTTTCTGCCAGCCTAGCAGTTCAAAAACATGCAAATATGAGTAGATCAATAGGTGGGAAGATAATGGCACTCCATGGCCTTGGAGGTGTCTACACACAATGCTGGCTCTTCGTCTTAGAAGAGAGTCGGACATGACTAGACTTAACGTCAGGGTAAAACATTTACCTGTCTACGCTGCCATATAAAATCCAGATTATCTGCTTTGAACTGGATTATATGTCAGTTAAACACAGTTCAAAACAGATAATGTGGATTATCTGCTTTGATAATCTGGATTATTTGGCAGTGTAGAAGGGGCCTTAATGTGCCCAGAAATCATAAAGTGCGGGAAAGAACCCTAAATGCCCATCTCAACTACTTTGTTAGAAGCTGAATTAGCAATGCATTACCTCCTCTTACTCCCACATATGCTTAATTTGTTCAAATCAGAGGGAGTTAAAAGTCCTTTAACTTGGGCTGTACCCAGTAGAGGTAGTTTATTGCTGTTTCTGCTGCTGCTGCTTCTATTATTATTATTATTATTATTATTATTATTAGTAGTAGTAGTAGTAGTAGTAGTATTTTATTAGTACAGTAGAGTCTCACTTATCCAAGCTAAACAGGCCGACAGAAGCTTGGATAAGCGAATATCTTGGATAATAATGAGGGATTAAGGAAAAACCTATTAAACAGTAAATTAGGTTATGATTTTACAAATTAAGCACCCAAACATCATGTTTTACAACAAATTTGACAGAAAAAGTAGTTCAATACGCAGTAATGTTATGTTGTAATTACTGTATTTACGAATTTAGCACCAAAATATCACGATATATTGAAAACATTGACTACAAAAATGGCTTGGATAATCCAGAGGCTTGGATAAGAGAGGCTTGGATAAGTGAGACTTTACTGTAGTAGTATTTTTGAGGATTGAGACTCAAAGCAGTACAGCATTCTTTACAGGCAATGATGTATAAATATCAAAATGCTACTCACCCATCAATCCAAAGAGGAAGAATATGTTTTTTAATCAGCTCCAAGATTGCTTCAAGCCATGCCCAAAATGTAAATGACTTCCCAGGCAAGTGCTCCTGTTTATAAATCCAATTAATGTTTTAAGGAATGTGGCAATCTATTTATTGATTTAGTCTTATTCCAAAGAGGCACAATATATAATCATATATAAATATGTTGATAACTAAAAATAAATATGTGTATGCTTTAGCAGGCTGAAAACCTGCATAGACCTTTTAGGAGTACAGAAAAGATGGAACGTGGAATCGGATAATTCTGCTTATCCAAAAATTGCTGTAAATTATGCAATTTGTAATGAGCACAACAGAGATTTTCTTCACACATGCTCATCTTGTGAATATGTATTTTTCCCCATAGGTTGTTCCAGCATATTTTCAAAGAACATATTGAACCATAGTTAGCCTTTTGCAAAAGAGATTTGAAATTTTCTTTTTTTTTTTCGAAACATTTTTTTAAACTTTTTCTTGCATTACCAGTGAACTATGAAGCCGTGTTATATCTGAAGCCGTGTTACATCTGCACTGTAGAATTAATACAGTTTGGTACCACTTTAACTGCCATGGCTCAATGTCATGGAATCTTGGGAATTGTAATTTGGTGAGGCACCAGCACTCTTTGATTCCATACCACTGAGGCCTCTCAAAGCAGATAATCCACATTACCTGCTTTGAACAGGATTATATGAGTCTACACAGCCATATAATCCAGTTCAAAGCAGATAATCTGGATTTTATATGGCAGTGTAGAAGGAGCCTGAGGCTAAATCGTTATCAGACCAAATTACAAAGTAAGGGCCCTTCCACACAGCTGAATAAAATCCTACATTTTTTGCTTTGAACTGAAATATATGGCAGTGACTCAGATAATCCAGTTCAAAGCAGATGTTGTGGAATTTTCTGCCTTGATATTCCAGGTTATATGGCTGCATGAAAGGGCCCTAGGTCTTCAGTCTATGCCCACTCATTTTATTACTTTAGGAAAGGTACATGTGGAAGTTGCATGAAAAGACTCCACCGGCTTACAGAACAGACTTATCATATGGAAACTATCTATTATGCAACTAAACTAGATCCATGATGACACTCAAATAAGGAGGAAGGAACGATTTGAAATACATGAACACAACATACCTTACAGAATTTTGACCAGGAAATGTGATGTTCAGTATAGATGACTTGTTGTCCTAGAATGTTATAGGAAAATTAATTAGCAAGCATCCTTACAAAATGCTTACCAGTTTTAAGGGAAACCCTGCAAGGGCAGATTACTTAAAAACACAATTGCAATCCACATTTTGCCACATTGCTATAATTCAGTTAAGAAAAAAGAAGGAAGTCAACACAAGGCTCCTTACGTTTACCAATTAAGGAAAGTCAACGTCTGTCCAGGAACTGAAAGCCCTTCTACACAGCCATATAACCCAGAACATCAAGGCAGAAAATCCCACAGTATCTGCTTTGAACTGGATTATCTGAGTCCACACTGCCATATGTTCCAGTTCAAAGCAGATAATGTAGGATTTTATTCAGCTGTGTGGAAGGCGACTGAGTTGAACCCAGCATGTTTCAGGCTGGAAAAGCATCTATCATTCATTTACAACATTGGACATCAGCAGAATAATTGCTAGTTAGAGACCTTCTGATATTCCAGAATTGTGACAGACAGCTGTGTTGTTCACCCGCCATGCTCTGCTTCTTGTGAAGGAAAGAGATTGTGTATCTTGGAGTGTTGGATCTGCTATAGGAAAGCAGGATTCTGGACACTTGTCTCATCTCAAGCGAAGAGAAAAGTGTAATTTTTGAGCCATGATACGTTTGCAGGGACAGTTTCTGCTGTTCTAATACCCTTTCTCTTACTGGAAAATTGCAATAAAAAGAATCTATGTTTTAAAGTTATTGAAAAATTATTCATAACATAAAAAGGGCCTAAGATGCAAGTTTTTCTCCATATAAACATTTCTAAAAAGGGTGTGCAATGCATCTAAAAGCTCTTTTTTTGGGGTTGGTGGTGCGGAAATTAGTGTGTGTCTTACAATCAATGGCCTCTTAAAACCAAAGAAATACAATCATTAGAAATGAAGGTCCCTTCAACACCTCCATATAAAATCTAGATTATCTGCTTTATACTTGATTATATGGCAGTGTAGACTCAGATAATCCACTTCAAAGCAGATAATGTGGATTATCTGCTTTGATAGTTTGGATTATATGGCAGTGTAAAAAGGGTCTTTCTATTTCTGCCTTCAGTTCAAAAAAATGAGAAAGGATTTTTTTTGGTACTTTCATGGTTCTTACCTGTAAGTTTTTCTGCCAGCATCCCAAGTTGGTCAGAATTGAGTCCACGGCCAATATATGAAGAAAACTGCCAACTCAGGACCTCCAAGACCTGACTCAAGCCAACAGATGGGGGATTGTTGAAGAACGCCAGGTTCTGCAGTCAAATAAAGATTAGCACAGAGCTTTGTTAGCAACTTTTGTTATTTTTATATAATTTGAAACAGTCTATAATTCCCTGTTCCGGTGCTGTTGGAAAACACAACATACGACCATTTCAAAATTGAATGAATTTCTTTAAAGTCTTTAATGTGATTTTTTTAAAACCACTTCTTGCTCCAAAGTTTTCAGAAAAAAAGTTTTTTTCTAGTTTTTCAGGGTGAGGCAGGGGACAAACTGGTTGGTGACAAGTACAACCATTAAAAATATTGTAATTCGTTGTTGAGAAGACTAAGTTAAATGTGTTTTTCTCCTTGAGGCTCCTGCCTTCCCTGCCAATTATCTCCCTGCCAGAGCCCTGCTTCTGAACATGTTTTCTTTGAGGTCAGAACAAGATGCCCAGCCATGAGCTCAATGGTGTTGGGGTCAGTTGGTCATCACTGGCCTCATTCATAACTAGACTTAGGCCCCTTCTACACTGCCATATGAAATCCAGATTATCTGCTTTGGGCTGGATTATATGGAAGTGTAGAAGAGGCCTAAAATGGGAAGCTAGTGGTGGCCCCAAGGAGAAGGAGGATAAAATGTGATCGCAATTGGAATTTGGATATGGGAAATGTGTGGCCTTCAAAACAATGCCAATGCTGTATATTACAAATAGGTGCCATGCTAGGAGTGTGGGTGGGAGAGAGTTAGGGTCAATTTTGTTAATTTTAATATAGTGCACAATATCACAATTAAAGGTGTGCATCCACATTTTAAAAGCTGTCTACATAAACAAATCAGCATGGGTAACATGTCTGTGATTGTAGCTGGACATGAATCAGAAACATTTGCCAAAAACACCTCTGAAGTGTTTTCAACAATAAAGAAATGCTTATACAACAAAGGAAACCCACAAAGGTACCACGATTAAACTGCAAAATTGTCCAGGGCCTTTCCACACATCCATATAACCCAAAATATCAAGGCAGAAAATCCCACAATATCTGCTTTGAACTAGGTCATCTGAGTCCACACTGCCATATATTCCAGTTCAAAACAGAAAATGTGGGATTTTATTCAGCTGTGTGGAAAGGGCCCCAATTTCCTTGATTGTTTTAAAAAGAGCCCAAAGTGGGAAATAATGGCTATCCAGCTAGTGGCTCTCTCCGTCTACTCACGAGAAGTTGAATGGCCCACAATTTGGGAATTGGGAAGTGAAATGGAGAAAAGTGACACCCACAATACTATGTATTTTCCCAGTCTTGCTGCAGTAGTGCTTCTGGTGTTTCACAACACTGGAACAAAGCACCTCAGGAGGCTATTCATGTGATTCTCCTATTCTTTGAAAGGTACCACCAAACGACAAGTTTTTTTTTTCGTGTCAGGAGCGACCTGAGAAACTGCAAGTCGCTTCTGGAGTGAGAGAATTGGCCGTCTGCAAGGACGTTGCCCAGGGGACGCCCGGATGTTTTGATGTTTAACCATCCTTGTGGGAGGCTTTTCTCATGTCCCCGCATGGAGCTGGAGCTGGTAGAGGGAGCTCATCCGCGCTCTCCCTGGGTGGGATTCGAACCTGGCAGCTTGCAGATCAGCAGCCCAACCTTCAAGTTACAAGGCTTTAACCCACTACTCCAGTGAAAAACTGGTTTGCGATGCAACTGAGGTCCCATCTACACTGCTATATAAAATCCATATTATCTGCTTTGAACTGGATTATCTGGCAAGTTAAACTCGTATAATCAAATTCAAAGCGGGTAATGTAGATTAAATGGCAGGATAGAAGAGTCCTGAGACAACGTCATGCGAAAGGAGCATTTTCACTAGTTCAGAAGCTGCTAACATATGCTTCAATCCTTATGCAATAATCTCCAAAATCCTAAATCTGCATTTTTTTTTTATCAAAAAGTAGCATCACTGGAAAGATGTCCTGCTATGTTCCACACCTAATTAATGGAAAAATTGCAACATAAAACATACCTGAGATTCATTTGTGGACAGGTTGTACCAGATAATAGAAGCCCAAGCATTAGGCAATTGACTGACATTAGAAATCATCACAACTGGTAAAGATCCTGTCTGGTAAAAAAGATACATAGGCGATGTCAGTATTAATGGTGTACAGATCAGAGAATAATAACAATAACAACAACCTGCCTTTCCCTATGGATCATGGCAGGGAACAACATATGAAAATACGGCAAGAAATAAGACATATAACACAGTTAAAAACATAATCATTTAAAAGTTAATAACAATTTAAAGAACGTATATATTAGTAAAAATAATTCATAATTTTAAAACCAATTGAATGGGTCTGTCAGAAGAGACTAATATTTAATATTGTTTTAAATGCAAACAGTGTATCCAGCTGTCGAAAGTCTCCTGGTGGGTTATTCCATGTTTTGGGGGCCATTGATAAAAAAAGTCAATTCTTTGATTCTAAGACACTTTTTTCTCCATATAAACATCTCTAAACAGTTGCCAGCTTGACTCTGGTTGACTGGAGTAAATGACCCCGAGGAGACCCAAGTGTGCAGGGTAGATTATACAGGAGAAGGTGATCACATAGCCAACCTATCATGACCAACTTCCTTCAACAGGAGATCATGTAGACCTCTTGCTGCCTAAGGCAAACAACAAAATTCATTCCCTCCAACTGTAAGTATAAAAATGCAACTGAACAGGCTGCTGAATCCACTCCCAACAGTAATGCCAAGAGACTATCCTCCATGTTGCCCCCCAGGCCTGGAAATCCCTATGACCACAGCACCACACAAGAGGCCAGAATATACGCAAATATTTTATTGCATAAACACATAAAAATATAGGAAAAATCATGAATAAAGGAAGAAGTAGTATATTCCAGGAAAGGGTTAGCAACAGATGATAACAAGGCAGTAATCCAAATGTCTCATGCAAATCCCAATGTAATATAGTCCAGGAATAGCCAGAAAGTCACCAGTATAGCATAAGTCTATAAGCAAAGGTATCATTACTAAAACATGAGCAAGAATATAAAAACAAGGATGTAAAAAGCTTCCAGAAAACCAAGGCTTGACTTGAAACAAGAATGAGAGAACTTAGGCCTAGCATCTCCCTTGAACGCTACATTGCCTGAACTAACTCTTAGGCAAAACAACTTGCTAATTAATAGACAGCCATGAAGTCATTTCGCTTCCCATGAATCCTCTCCTCAACTTTCCCATGTAGATGCTCCAAACGGAGATATCTATTTTCTGCTCTAATCTGAAACGAAGGCTTTTGTTGATCTCCACTTAGTTCTTCACCCAACTCCTTATCTAATATTGCAGTTTCTGGCTCCTCTGGTTGACCTTGGAGCCTTGTACTTTCCAAATCAGGTTTTCCCCAAAGACAGCCATCATTTTTCTGACTTGAATTTTCATCACTTTGTGCCCCAGGAAATCTCACAGGAAATCCCACAATTATCTCTAAACTATCAGTGAACCATCAGTCTCAGGTTCATGCTGTACTACAATACTCCATGACACCTGAACACATCAGGGGATGCAAAATGGAATTGTATGGAACACAACTAACAGTTTACAACCATTTTTCAAAATCTGCTACCAGTTTTGCTTTATTCTGTCCCCCAAAAACGTAGTTGAGTAGATATGTCTTCATCTAGCCCAAAAATATCCCAGTTCCTCCTGGGATTAAAAGCAGTGTAGAAGTCCCCTTGGAGCCCCAGTGGCACAGTAGGTTAAACCGCTGAGCTGCTGAACTTGCTGACTGAAAGGTCAGATATTCGAATCCAGGGAGCAAGGTGAGCTCCCGTTGTTAGCCCCAGCTTCTTCCAAACTAGCATTTCAAAAACATGCTGTTCAAAAGCATGCAAATGTGAGTAGATCAGTAGGTACCGCTCCAACAGGAAGGTAACGGCGCTCCATGCAGTCATGCTGGCCACATGACCTTGGAGTTGTCTACCGGCATTGTTTACGGACAACGCCGGCTCTTCAGCTTAGAAATGGAGATGAGCAACAACCCCCAGAGTCGGACATGATAGATTTAATGTCAGGGGGAAACCTTTACCTTTAGAAGTGCCCTTAGTCTACTCAAAGTTTGGCTTTAGCCTAAGATAAGTGCATACAATAAAGCAAAAAGTGAACACAGATTGCTTTTAGTACAAATATTTATTGGCCCCTGCCTAATAAAATTCAAGTCACAGTAAAACAACAAAATAAGAATAATAAAAACAAGAAATACCAACAGTACCGAGAAAGCTTTAAAAGGAAGCATTTTAAATTGGGGAGAAACAGCTGTTCTGTGGAATTTCTGGGAATCTAGTTCTTCTAGCAAAGAGTAAATAAACAGATGTTTGGCAAATGCCTAACCTTTTTGTGTTGAGAGAATTGGACGAAAGAGTGGTGGGATGGTTGAAGAGAGCACAGAAAACGTTTACTCAGCTTCGATGTATGTTTATTGACTTTTGGAAACAAAAATGTTTGTATTTTCATTTCAGCTAACACAGGCTTGCTTTTTAAAAATATGATATACCTATTTAGTAGAGTTATTGTCAACATTTTTATAAATTAGAGGAATTCGCTACTGAGTAATAAGGATTGTTTCTATGTAAGTTCTATGTAAGACAGACAGACAGACAGACAGACAGTACTTACTTCCAAGTCTATGGTCAGTCCATATAAGCAGACCTGTGTTTCAAAAGTAATGGAATGTAATTCTTCAGTAACCATTTGAGGCCCCTAAACAGAAGAAAAATAGTTTTTAGTAAGTGAAACACATACTGGTTACTGAACGTGAGAGGGCTGGCTACTGACTCAAAATGCAATATCGAAAGATCACACGTTCTTCATTATATTTAGAAAACAGGAATAAATGTGTTAAAAAAACAAGCAACAATTATGAAGTTCAACAATGCGTTTGGGGTTTTTTGGCTTTCAAAAATATAACATTATGAATATCTTGTATGGCAGCATTATCTATGTTTTCTTTTGCTGTAAGCCGCCCGTAGTCCCTCTGGGGAGATAGAACGGGCTATAAATAATAATAATAGGTCCCAGTGGTGACTGGCGCACTGGGTGCCATGCCAAAAGATCTCAGCTGGCATTTGGAAACAATAAACATTGACAAAATTACGATCTGTCAACTGCAAAAGGCCACCTTACTGGGATCTGCACGCATCATCTGAAAATACATCACACAATCCTGAACACTTGAGAAGTGTTCGACTTGTGATTTTGTGATACGAAATCCAGCATATAGATCTCATTTGCTGTGTCATAGTGTTTCTTTGTCTCAATAATAGTAATAATAATAATAATAATAATAATAATAATAATAAGTCTTAAATTTAAAATCTCTTTCCAAGCAATTAAGACAACTTTTTTTGATATTATGGCGACCTGATGAATTTTATAGGGTTTTATTAAGCAAGGAATACACCTGTAATTTTGCCAGTTCCTTCCCCAGAAATCCCGCCAACAACACTTGGTATTCATTGATGGTCTCCCATCAAAGTCTTATCCAGAGCTTACCCTACTTAGCATCCAAGATCTGGCAGGATCTGATAAGGTATTTAGGGCCCGCTAAATATATAATATGAATTTTCTCAACCAGAGAAATCAGCCATAGCAGAGCACTTGATGAACCAACCTGGACACAGTATATTATTTGAGAACACAGAAATGCTGGACCATTCCAACAACTATCATGTCAGACAACACAGAGAAGCCACTGAAATCCACAAGCATGTGGACAATTTCCACAGAAAGGAGGAAACCATGAAAATGAACAAAATCTGGCTACCAATATTAAAAAACTCAAAAATCAGAACAGTAAATAAGGAACAATACTTTAAAAACAAAGAAGTTCCAGACATGAATCAATCAGGGCCAGCTAATGACTCTGCACAAAGGACTCCCCCAGGCAGGAAGAAGCCAGGAGATGAAGCTATTCAATGCTAATTAGGTGATCAATTACAACATTCACACTGGCCTCCAACTGACAAGAGTTCTTCTCTCACCCTGGACTTTCCACAGATATATAAACCTTCCTTGCTTAGTTTCTCCATACCTCACTACCTCTGAGGATGCCTGCCATAGATGTGAGAGAATACTTCTGGAACAGACAACGAAATAAAACTTGGTGGTTATAGCCAATATTTTCTTGTAGCAAAATAAAGCTTTCCAGTTATATTTCAAATGTTTCTTCTATATTTCCAAACCTACTATACTATACAAAACACCCAGACAATAACAGTAGATGAAAGAAGGAAGAACTTTCTGGGTTCACAATGGTTAGGGTCAGAGTTAGAGTTCCAAGGAGGGAAAAGGTATTCTGCACTTTTCATTACCAAGAAAACGTACAAGAACCCTGTGATCCCAGCCATGAAAGCCTTCGACAACACAATTTTCTTAATCTTTGTCTTCCACGAGAAAACACAATTTGATCCAGAAGGGGGAGCCCTAAACGTAATGTTTTGTTAAATGCCAACAAGAGATGGAAAGGTATAAGCAAAATCTTGGGAACACTGTAGTGCTAATATCCTTGCCATAAACAGATAATATTTTCATTCTGAATGTTCCTTCCAAGCACCCACATCAAACATTTGACTAAATTTAGTTATTCGCTTTTAATGAAATATATCATAATTGTACATTAAAATTATATTGTTGCATACCATCTAAACATTTGTGACATTGAATCTGCCTGCCACCAGTTCATCTATCATAAAGAGTGATACTTTTTTTTTCGTGTCAAGAGCAACCGGAGTTGCTTCTGGAGTGAGAGAATTGGCCGTCTGCAAGGACGTTGCCCAGGGGACGCCCAGATGTTTTGATGTTTTACCATCCTTGTGGGAGGCTTCTCTCATGTCCCCGCATGGAGCTGGAGCTGATAGAGGGAGCTCATCCGCGCTCTCCCCGGGTGGGATTTGAACCTGGCAGCCTTCAGGTCAGCAACCCAGCCTTCAAGTCACAAGGCTTTTATTCCCCTAGGCCACCGGAGACTCCAGTTCATCATAAAGAGTGATACTTAGGACCTTTGATAAATTTATTCTTAAATACTGTACAGTGATAGGCCCGTTCAAAATCATTTTACAAGTCAGCATCCCGCAGTTATAGTCTGAGAGTCTGAGTCTGAGTTGTGTGGGCTTCATGAGCCATTGAGTTCACTCTTGCCCCTTCTACACTGCTATATAAAATCCAGATTATCTACTTTGATGTGCTGTTCAAGGCTTTCATGGCCGGAATAACTGGGATGCTGCGAGTTTTCCGGGCTGCATGGCCATGTTCCAGAGCATTCTCTCCTGATGTTTCACCCACATCTATGGCAGGCATTCTCAGAGTTTGTGAAGTCTGTTGGAAACTAGGCCAGTGGGGTTTATTTATCTGTGGAATTTCCAGGGTGGGAGAAAGAACTCTTGTCTGTTTGAGGCAAGTGTGAATGTTGCAATTGGCCAGCTTGAATAGCATTGCATCGCCTTGCAGCTTCAAAGCAAAACAACGGCTTCAAACTACAGGAAAGGAGATTCCACCTGAACATGAGGAAGAACTTCCTCACTGTGAGAGCTGTTCAGCAGTGGAACTCTCTGCCACGCAGTATGGTGGAGGCTTCTTCTTTGGAAGCTTTTAAGCAGAGGCTGGATGGCCATCTGTCGGGGGTGCTTTGAATGCAATTTTCCTGCTTCTTGACAGGGGTTGGACTGGATAGCACAAGAGGTTCCTTCCAACTCTATGATTCTATTATTCTATCCACATTGACAATTCATTCTTCCTACCTCATTTCCTTTGTTTCCAGCACATGCTTTCATTTCCTTTGGTTGCTAAAAAAGTAAAAAGATTGAGATAAAAATTACAAAAAGTTTCCTCTCATAGACATTCAATGTCAGCTGACCACCTTTCTTTACCACTGGAGCAATTGATCTACCAAAAATATCACTATTATTTCTACTGCTAAGTACATAGCTTTGTGTGGAGACCATTTGAGGAGGTCCAGGGCCCTTCCATACAACCATATAACCCAGAATATCAAGGCAGAAAATCCCACAATATCTGCTTTGAACTGGGTTATCTGAGTCCACACTGCCATATATCACATGCTGGCAACATGACCTTGGAGGTATCTATTGACAACTCCGGCTTTTCGGCTCAGAAATGGAGATGAGCACCAACTCCCAGACCCAGACACGACTAGACTTAATGTCAGGGGAAACCTTTACCTTTACCTTACTGCCATATAATCCAGTTTAAAGCAGATAATCTGCATTCAGAAACTTGATTACATGGCAGTGTAGATGGGACCTTAGACTGAACTGAGTAGAGATTGTGGAGATGCTTCATGACCAAATAACGCAACAGCTCCATATTACAGAATGGCATCTCTGATACCTTCATCCAAAGTTTGGGCTTCATAAATAGTTGCGTTTGGTTTTTCTAACGGAGTACTTTTCTCAGTCAGGAGTTGACAGAAATGGAATTGTATTTGCTAAGACAAACGTATCACTCATATTAACAAGAATTTCAAGTAGTCTTTCCTTTCCCAAACATGCACTAAAGGAATTTAAACCTCTCCTCTTCTGCTGTGCTCCAAGGAAAATTAATTCTTCTCAAACTGGAATTACCCTTGATATGAAATGCCTATTGAAGCCAATAGTAGATTTTTACTTTCAAATCAATACATTCTGACACCCATATCTGTAAAAGTTCCTGGATTTCACATGGATGTGCGAAACCATGGATAACAGCGGACCCTATTGAAATGAAGGACTTCCAGCCCAAGAATACCATAGGATTTTTTTTCATGTCAGGAGCAACTTGAGAAACTGCAAGTCACTTCTGGAGTGAGAGAATTGGCGGTCTGCAAGGACGTTGTCCAGGAGACGCCTGGATGTTTGATTCTTTACCATCCTTATGGGAGGCTTCTCTCATGTCCCCGCATGGAGCTGGAGCTGACAGAGGGAGCTCACCCGCACCCTTCCCGGGTTGGATTCGAACTGGCAAACTTCAGGTCAGCAACCTGAATGTATTTAAGTGAAACCATGGTACTGATCCCACAGATACGGGGGTCACACTGGACCACTTTCAAAAGCATAACTGGCATGAAAAGAAATGGTTATATTCACAATCTGATGCAAACTTAATCTGAACCAATTTGTACTATATTCAACATTTAAATCAAACCTTTTCTAGCACTGATGTGATTCTATTGTGATGTTTTAGGGTAGTGGTGGTGCAGCTCCTAAATAAAATGAGCCCAATGCAAAAGGTTCTAACAATGCAGAAATAATGCAACTCTTCTCTGATTTGTGTGTCATAATGAATGAAGTGCTGACTTACCAGATGTCGAAACTCCACAGAAAGACTCCCATTTTCAGACTCATCCATGTTCATTGCTTTGACATGAGTACCGCAAAGAACAAATCTGCGGTTACTGGAAGAGACATTCCAATAAAGCACCAGATAAAATAAGGAATAATGTGCGCTCATTATCACAAGTACAACCATTTAAATGATCTTACCTTATAGTAGAAGCATTCCTGGGTTAAAACAAGCAAAGAGACAGAGAAAAACATGAGAATTTATTGTGTGAATCTGTATATGCTAAACATGCATTTTTAAAAAGACATAGTTCATTGTTTAAATTTGAGAATCAATAGAACCAAAACAAAACAGATTGGGAAGCTGTATCAATTTCTTCTAAAAGACTATACAATTGATGAACAAATAAATAATTCTATGATCCAAAAATATATATGCCGAGTAATACATTGAGAAGAATGGGAAGAATTCTGGAAAAAGTGACTAAAATTTACAAGGAGCTACATTTATATATAGAGGGTACCTAAGTCCAGAAAAATCTTCAAAGATATATTAAAAAGTTCCAACATATGTTGGAAATGGCAACAAATGACTGGAATTTTTTACCACATCTGGTAGACTTGCCCAAAAGTTAAAGAGACCTGGAGAAAGATTCATAGAGACATAGAGATTATTCTAAAACAGAATTCCTCTAAAAGAGTGGTTGTCAATCTGTAGGTCCCCAGATGTTTTGGATTTCAACTCCCAGAAACCCTAACAGATGGTAAAGTGGCTGGGATTTCTGGGAGTTGTAAGCCAAAATATCCGGGGACCCACAGGTTGAAAAACACTGCTATAAAACCAGAACTCTTTCTATTGGGATTAATGGGCAATCAAATACAGTAGAGTCTCACTTATCCAAGCCTCGCTTATCCAAGCCTCTGGATAATCCAAGCCATTTTTGAAGTCAATGATTTCAATATATCGTGATATTTCGGTGCTAAATTTGTAAATACAGTAATTACAACATAACATTACTGCGTATTGAACTACTTTTCCTGTCAAATTTGTTGTATAACATGAAGTTTTGGTGCTTAATTTGTAAAATCATAACCTAATTTGATGTTTAATAGGCTTTTCCTTAATCCCTCCTTATTATCCAAGATATTTGCTTATCCAAATATTCTGCCGGCCCATTTAGCTTGGATAAGTGAGACTCTAGTGTATTGAAATATCAAGAAATATTTTTTCTATATGACAACAGCAGCAAGAATTGAATATGCAAAAATATGGAAACAACATAATATACCAACATCAGAAAAGCGGATTACAAAGGTTTCTGAAATAGCCAAAATGGACAAATTTACTTTAGTACTACAACAAACGAATACACAGAAACTTCAAGAAGAATGGAAGCCCTTTATTGAATTCATGGGAAACCAGAGGACGATGACCACAGTAGGATTTGTGGACTAAAATAACAGAAATGATATATAGATGATCTCAAGGTTCCTCCACAAAAATCCCAGTGGAAATTTATTATAGAATAGCACTAGAGGACCAAGAGATTCCCAAAGATAACATTTTAATCAAATCTGCAAAAAAATAAATTCACAAGTGTGAAGGGCCAACGTAAAATGTAATTTTCTACAGAGTTCTTGCATGATATAATCTTGTCCATGCCATCGCAACTAGTGGTGTGATGAAGCAAAGCCTTAGGACCTTTGGTTAGCAAGAGTGATGGCATCATCTGCCATCCCACATAGCTTCCTTGTACCCTCTGAGCTTGTCTGCAGTAGCTCATCATGGGTGAGATGGGGTTTTCCAGCAATAATAAACTGCTGCGAGCTCCGGTGGGAAGGTAATGGCATTCCATGCAGTCATGCTGGCCACATGACCTTGGAGGTGTCTACGGACAACGCTGGTTCTTTGGCTTAGAAATGGAGATGAGCACCAACCCACAGAGTCTAACACAACTAGACTTAATGTCAGAGGAAAACCTTTACCTTTTACCTATGTACCAAGTTGCCTTTCAACCTATGGCAACCCCATGAATTTCATAAAGTTCCTTTAGGGAAGTAATCCTCCAAGCTGAAATAGCTCCACTGGCTGGCAAACCATTTTGGGCAGAATTCAAAGTGCTGGTTATAATCTTTAAAGACCTACATGGCTCAGAAACTGCCTTCTATGGAAGGTCAATTTGGCCTCATCACTACTGTCCTCCTGCTGGAAGGCATTTTTATTTATGCAGACATTTGCTTCTTAATTTGTTGTCAAAGGCAGCACTTTCAACAGGAGCAGGGTTATGTTTCTATTTCATTATGTGTTTTTTAGATTGTTTTGTTATGTGTTCTTTAAACTGTGTGCTGTTTCAGTGTTTGTGGACCTCCTTGAATCCTGGGCTAAGTGAAAAGCGGGTTATAAATAAAATAAAATTGAAATGCACCATCAGTTTCCCGTGAAATATCTGAAGACCTCCTGTTGGTGACGAACTTCAAGGAGGCTACGATTCAGTTTCAGTTCTAGAGGCAATGACGATTTTACTGAGTTTTAGATTTACACAGCAGTGAAGTCAAAGAGAACCACAACCCAATTTATGCAGCTTTGTTGTTCGGAAACAATGCCAGCTCAGGGAAGTGGAAAGTTGTCATGCTGAGGTGTTGATGATGCAGCAACCTACATTTGTGCCATTTTGCTGTTATTTTTGTAAACTAATTGGTTTATTTACCCTAATTTTTCAGGCCTATCTATAGTTTGGCACATATCAATTGTTGAAGGAGACTAAATATCTTACATGGCAAGACTTTGAAAACTATATCTAATGCAATTAATGCATTACAACTACCATGATACCATTGCAGTGAGCCACAGCATTTAAAGTGGGGTTATACTGCATTCATTATACAGCATAGATGCATCCTAACACTAGGCCTTGGTCCACAGACTTAAGAGCAAAAGATATGCGTTAAAACTTAGTGGGGTGGGGGGGAGAGAAAAAGAAACACAAAGATCTTAGAAAAATAATGGTTGATTCTGGAACTTCAGCAGCATACTGAAAAGGCAATGAAACATCATCCATCGGCCACAGGTTAACATGTTGGGGGTGAGATGCAGAATATGGATAAAATAGTGAACACTAAACAGAATTAAGGAAGGATTTTTTAATATATACCACCCTCCATAAATACACTTGTTAAGCAGGTAAAAATGGGGGAGAGTATGCAATGACATGCAGATCTTGGAGAACAATTTCCCTGAGAAATACAGAAAATAATAATCAAAATTTGTGCTTCTGTTTTGCCTGAAAGAAAAAGGGAAGGACGACAGCTAACTTGAGCATGTTGAAAGTCCTTATATTTCTGGATGAGTATTCAAGTCCTACAGTCCTCTTGAATGTTGCCTAAAATCTAATAATTAATCCTAGCTAGAGCAGCTCCATTGATTCCATGGAATTTGCATCAATGTTGTCTTAACATTGATTGATTCTATGGTCCTATTGTCATAGGAAGCACCAACTGGATTTAGGCTGCTGCTTCTGTCAACTCTGTCCATGATATGAACATATTTTGCCAATAGATCACCCAGAATTGTAGAGAGTTGTACTTTGTGCACATTACTTACTTGTCAATAGTAGCTTTCACTCTGATTTGGTAGTTCAGCTCTGGCAATTTAATAAGCAGCCTAAGAATTTAAAATACACAATTGAACTTCAGAGGAAACTACTTTATACACTTCACAGCAAATATTACTACTAGATAAATATGCAAGACAAATTGGTAAGGCAAATTAGTTCTCCCAAGAGCAAGCATTATAATTGGTTAATTTGATGTTACTGAGAGTCCTGTCACCAAAGGCATGGAAAGTACAGACATTTTCCTGTTCTGGATGAGAAAAGATGTCTCTACACAATGAAAAACCTATCAAGGAAATAGTCAACTTTCTACAAATTGCCATATAATTTTTTTGTACAAAACTTTTTTTGTGTGCAAAAAAAAAGTTTTGTGAAAAAACAATTTTTTCCCAAACTATTTTTTGCTGGATTTATTTTTTCAAACAAGTCATGAGCTCTAGCAATCAAATGGTTTTACAACACAAAAGCTAGTGAAAGTTTTGAAGCATAGGGTAAGAATTTAGTTTATGAAGCATGAAAAGTTAAAATGAGATTCTAGGATGCTACACAACTCATGTTCATGACATGTGAGACCGTTTACTCACCGAAGTTTAACAGTGAACTGAATTAATGTTTTAAGAACCAAGGGCCTCTGGGGATGAGTTGGCATGCAGGGCTGTCTCTCAACTATAAATGAACTAGTATGAAGGGAAGCAAATATTTTAGTTAATATTGTTGGTGTAAAACAAAAAAAATATATTCTGATCTGTTTTAGTGAGCCTAGTAAACTTCAATTTAACAATAGCTGTTGTCTCTTCAAGGCTTGCATTGTTTGCTGAGTTCTTTCATTTGTGTTATTCTAGAAACGTTATAATTACGATATTATGTGCCCAAGGCCCAGAACAAGAAGTTACTCTTACACAGTAGTTCTCAACCTGTGGATCCCCCAGATGATTTGGCCTTCAACTCCCAGAAAGCCTAACAGCTGGCAAACTAGCTGGGATTTCTAAGAGTTGTAGGCCAAAACACCTGGGGACCTGCAGGACTGCTCTTACAGATCCTGAGAATATCCTCTTGGACACATAATGTGCTGGTCTGTCAGGACCTTGGTGGAGGATGAGGATAATGGGGAAGAGGGTTTTCTCCCAGTAGCTGAATCAGGGACAATTGCAGAACAGCCATCTGCAAAAGCCGGACTCTTTGGAGCTCACTAATGCTGAGCAGAAGAAGGCCTCTCCAGGCTTGGAGGTAACTGAGTCAAGGCAGGATGGGGCTCTTGAGGGGAAAGAGCAGGAGCTGACTAATGGTCCATGCCATCCAGCTGAGAAGATCCAATCTGCTGGCTCAGAAGAAGGCCTTTCAACTGTAAGAGCTTTATTGGGCAGCATAAATAGCTGATGGCAGCAGCAGCTCTTTACTGGGAGCAACATCTTAGAAAGAGCCATAGCCAATATCTTTATTGGTAGACTTTGTATTTGGCTTATGACTGCATGTTTGGATCTTGACTTGGACTATTTTTGAATGTTGGTGAGTTCATATGTTATTGATCATTTGGATCAGACTCTTAGCTAAACTTCTGCTTGACTCTCTAATGCAAGATAGTTTTTAAAACCCCAGCATTGAACACTAGGTTTCCATCATCCAATGAGATTTTCAGACCTTTTTGCCACAGAATAAATATTCCCATAAATATACACAATTTTAAAAGGTACCTTTCAATTATGTTAAAATCAAATAATGTATATACCTTTGGAAAAGGCTGTATAGTAAGAAGTTTACTCTTTCCAACAAATGAGGTCTTTGCAGTGCGATGGGATCTCCATCATATGTGAGTTTGACCAAAAGCTCATCCAGTTTCTCCAGTTGCCTTTTTATTTGGAAAAGACTTTCTGCCAACAATGTGAAACTGAGCAAATGCCATAGGAAGAAAAGTTCAGGTTAATTAGACACATAGACTAGATATTTGAATACGATGCTGAAAGAAATATCATTTTTCATGTATTGTATATAATTAGTTTGCTTATGAAGACATATGAGAGTTGTCTAACCTCCATCTTTTTTTCACAAGCACATTTATGTAAGAAAGTCACTGATGATGAAGGTCCACACAAAGAGTTCCTTGAACAGATCGTGTCCATCGGAACAAAGGGACTGTTTCTCAAAAAAAGGAGCTGTCTTTCTTTTAGAAGTCTAGAAAATACCATATTGACACCATTACATCAGATTTCTAATGCTTCTCTGTGTATTAAATTTGCATGGTGTAATTATATCACTTCAACCCCAGCTCCTCTTCCCCCCCGCCCCCGCATTCACTATTCTTCTCCTTTTGAAGAACCTTCTTTCACAAATAGCACATGAGGTCTGCTAAAGTTGTATTCTAAAGATCCCTATGCCTAATGGTGTTGAATTAACAATGTCATCCCTTAAACACACAAATGAAATGTTTACTATAAATGCTGGCCTTGGGGAAAGCAGCAGCCACAAGCAACACATTTCCTGTTGTTCTTCATGAAGAAACTGTGGTGAAAAGTTTACCAGTTTTGTAGCTGATCAAGTCCACTGTGCAAAGGGCCTCCGATGCAGGCAATTTGCTGCCGCCTCTTCCAATCCAGTAATTCTTCCATCAGCATGTTATTCACAAAGGCTTCAACTTCCTTTATTATTTGTGCCATTTTGCCAAGAACCTCCTGAAAGAACCAAGCATTACATTACAAACATTTAAGAATTAAAGGTTTCCTTTGAAAAATACAGATCAATATGTTGTACCTTATTCCTGTAGCATTAATACTAATTCTACAAAACAATTTTGTAATCGATTGGTGTAGAGCTACAGACACATCTCAATAATTCTTCCTGGTTAAACGTGACTTTTTGATTTTCCGAGAGCAGTTACATTAGCTCTTTCAATAGAGAAAGACTTCCTGGAATATGAGAGATTAAATAAATATTTTTGTTTTGAATCTGCCTAATTCAGATTCAAGCGAAGTGATCCTATAATGGTTGTTATGTGCTTTCAAATAATTTTTGACTTACAAGTTTTCAGGGGTTGAGAATGTGCCACTCACATGATTCCCAGAGTGTTAGGCCTATGCTCAAACCACTATACCACACTGTTGATCACAGTTGTTTATTTTTTTATTACTTTGTTCTTCTGTCACCATGTCCCATGTCAAAATACACAGTTGTACCAAGATCTGAAATGATGGCCACTGTCTACTCATATTACTTTAATATTTAATGGTGTTGGCAATGGAACGTAGCACCATATTCCATTTTGCTTCTCAGCCCATCTGTCCTTATACCAATGTCATGGAACCTTTTGTGGCTATTGAGCATGCTTAGTCCTCACTTTTCTGTTTTGGGGTTTTGTCACTTTTTAAAATTCACTTCTGCAGACTGTTAGGTTTTTGTAGCTTTCTTGTGCGTGGCTGGTGATGCTTTCTTCACATAAGTGCTCACTTCTGAACAGTGGATGTGGAGAGAATGATTTCCATTATTTAGTATTATCTCTTGTTTAAATCTGGGGGAAATTAAAGTGCAATATCTAGCTTTTAAAAGAAAAGGGAACACTTGAGTCTGATGAGCCATTTTGGTTGCTACTGCTCAGTCCTTTAGTCGTCTCCAACTGTTCGTGACCCCATGGACCAGTCCATGCCAGAGCTCCCTGTCGGCCGTCACTGCCCCCAGTTCAAGCCAGTCACTTCAAGGATACCGTCCAGCCATCTTGCCCTTGGTCGGCCTCTCTTCCTTTTTCCTTCCATTTTCCCCAGCATCATGATCTTTTCCAAGCTTTCCTGTCTCCTCAAGATGTGGCCAAAATACTTCAGCTTTGCCTCTAATATCCTTCCCTCCAATGAGCAGCCGGGCATTATTTCCTGGAGAATGGACTGGTTGGATCTTCTTGTGGTCCAAGGCACCCTCAGGATTTTCCTCCAGCACCAGAGTTCAAAAGCGTCTATCTTCCTTCGCTCAGCCTTCCTTATGGTCCAGCTCTCGCATCCATAGGTTACTATGGGGAACACCATTGCTTTGACTATGCGGACCTTCGTTGCCAGTGTGATGTCTCTGCTCTTCACTATTTTGTCAAGGTTGCCCATTGCTCTCCTCCCAAGAAGTAAACGTCTTCTAATTTCCTGGCTGCAGTCTGCATCTGCAGTGATCTTCACGCCTAGAAATATAGTCTGTCACTGCCTCCACGTTTTCTCCTTCTATTTGCCAGTTATCAATAGGTGTAGTTGCCATGATCTTGGTTTTCTTGATGTTTAACTGCAACCCAGCTTTTGCACTTTCTTCTTTCACCTTGGTGATAAGGCTTCTCAGCTCTTCCTCACTTTCAGCCATCAGAGTGGTATCATCTGCATACCTAAGGTTGTTAATGTTTCTTCCAGCAATTTTAACTCTGGCCTTGGATTTGTCAAGCCCCGCACGTCGCATGATGTGTTCTGCGTACAAGTTGAATAGGTAGGGTGAAAGTATGCAGCCCTGCTGCACTCCTTTCCCAATCTTGAACCAGTCTGTTGTTCCGTGATCTGTTCTTACTGTGGCTACTTGGTCTTTATACAGATTTCTCAGGAGACAGACAGGGTGACTTGGTATCCCCATACCACCAAGAACATGCCATAGTTTATTATGAACCATTTTGGTAGAGTGGAGAAAAAGTGTCAGAGCTATACTGGTAGAAAACAGTTCCAGTTTACAAAGCCCACAAGAAAGGCAATCATGCACTTACCCTCTAGACTCTCCACTGTGTAGGCATGCGTGTCATGACAATGTAAGACTATATTCTTGAACACACTCAATAGTGCAAAAACCTCTGTGAAGACAGTGAATCTTCCAAACATATGAAGGTGTTCACTGTGCGGCCAATTGTTTGACATAGCAGCAGTGGTGTTTCCAGTGCACCCTTGGCCCAGCGAGCCACCCAGACACGAAAAATTCTCTAGGGGTTATGTCAGACTGAAGCAGCAGCTTATCCCAGAATATCTGGGTAAGTGTTGACACACGCCGGGTCTCATTGATACAACTGCTTTTAATGTTGATTTTAAACTACTTATGAGGGAGGTCATAAGGATGATGGGCTAGATCTCTGGATGCTGGTTCAAGCTATCTACAGAAAGGCCAAATTAAATTAAAAATCTAACAAATAAAAGGGAAAATGTTTCCAGTGTTGTGGTTGTGGTTCTACTTGGGATGTTGACAGCCTTCTAGTTTTCCCATTTTCAGGCTCTTTGGAATTTCTTGCTTCTTATGGCACATCTCAGCCTGAGCATGTAATCAAATTTGAAGCATCAAACTGCAGTGGTTACGAAATGCATGCCACAGTATAAATCAACATTTTTAAAGTGCATCAAATTTAGGAGGAAGTCTTCATGTGCTTCAGCAAGTCCTAAATCTAAACCACATCACACAGTGAAAATGGCTCTGTCACATGGAGAGTGCTTTGTAATGCAAAGGAGGAGTGCTACAAAGTATATATAAATAGCGACCCACCTTTCGCCTGTAGTCTAAGGTGTTGAGTATTTCCTGCAACATCAACATCTCTTGTTTCATTGCAGCGCTGTTTTTCTCATTCTGTTCTGAAAGGGAACATAAAAGAGTAGTTGTACAGTGCAGAAGGAAGAAAAACCCAAAATATGCCAGTAGAAATTGTGCAGGAGAATTTCCATAGAACTCTATTTATACTCAATTTGTGTCATTTCATTGTCAACAAGAATTTTTTTTAAAGTACTTTTACAAATGCAGAGTGCAAACAATGCTTTCTACTCACACATCAGTACTTACAAATGTAAATGCATTATAGGTCAAGGTTTCCCCCTGACATCAAGTCCAGTTGTGTCTGACTCTGGGGTTGGTGACATCTCAATTTTAAGCCAAAGAGCCAGTGTTGCCCATAGACACCTCCAAGGTCACGTGGCCGGCATGACTGCATGGAGCTCCGTTATCTTCCTGCTGGAGTGGTACCTATTGATCTACTCACATTTGCATGTTTTTGAACTGCTAGGTTGGCAACCCAACCTTCAAGTCACGAGGCTTTTATCCCCTAGGCCACCGGAGGCTCCTACTCGCCAAGCTGAACTGAGTGGTGAGGAGGCGCGCCTATGGCTGGTTACTAAAGGGAGGAGACTGTTTGGCCATTGCTAGCACCGTTGCTAAGGGGAGGAGCTGTCTGCTGCCACAGTAGTTAAGGGAGGAGGAGACTGATTGGCCATTGATAAGGGGCATAATTTTTCCTGTCTCAGGTGCGACAGATTTGTGATAGTAGTTATGTGAATACCTTAAAACACTCGCCAGTTCAAATGTCATGTTGCGTCTAAATTCTGTAGCAATTGGTGATGTAGTTCGGGAGATATGAGGTCCCCACAAACGGACATTAGATTTTTATTTATATAGATTAGAGACAGTTCTTAACAATATTTTATGAGGAAGCTTACCTATGCTATGCATTGTTTTGTACCGGAAGTCAAACTCCTCTTGCAAATCTTCTAAATATTTCACATCTTGTTCAGTCATCTGTTTTTCAATTTTTTAAAAAAACAGGCAAATGGATCAACCAAAAATCTAGTATTTAGCAAGTAGCAACATTCCTTGGATTTTAAGAACACATTCCCACTGCCTCACATCTACATTCATTAGCTCTGCTTTGGGTGGATAAAGCAGACAGAACAATTTTATATCTCACATTCAATGCACTTTGTAACACATACAATTGACACTCCGTTGTCCATTGGTTCTTCATCTATGGATTCAACCATCCACAATTTGAAAATATTTTTAAAATTCCAGAAATAAAATCTTGTTTTTGCCATTTTATATAAGGGATATAATTTTACTATCCTGTTATATATATTGGGGCTTAAGGATCCAAAGATTTTGTTATCCACAGGGGTGTTTAGAACCAACTCAATGGATATCAGGAGCCCACTGTACAATCAAATTGTATCCACAACTACTCAGGAACAAAATTATGAACCTTAGCTAATTTGTGACATAATATTGCAGACTTACTCTATCAATGAATTGTATTAATCACAAACAAAACATTTTGATCAATTTAGAAGGTTGTAACATTAATAGAACAGCAGGTGCATCGAATACCACAAACTGACAAATCCCACAAATAAATAGGATTCTTCCTCTCTCCTCAACTGGAACAAGAACCTGGAATATTATGATGTACCATTAAGTCATTTCCAACATAGGGAACCCGAAGGTGAAGCTATCACAGAATTTTCTTGGCAAGATTTGTTCAGAAGAAGTTTGCTATTGCCTTCTTCTGAGGCTGAGAGAACATGTGATTCGCCCAAGACCATTCACTAGGTTTTCATGGTAGAACAGAGATTTAAACCCTGCCCTCCAGAGTCTTAGTCCATAACTCAAACCATTACACTGACTCTCCCTAAGATGATACTGGATATGAAACACGAGTACATCACGCAGCATAATATGATTTCTTCTGTACAGAACTCCTTTGAAAATTTGAACACATTCAAATTCTACCTCGTGATAATTCAGACCACAATCCATTAGAAATTATTATTGATTACAAAAGACAGAATTGGAGATAGCGATTGGATAACAATCTATATGGTATGGGAAAAGCAAGGTAGAGAAAAAAAATTGGAAATCATTTTATTAGATCAGCACTATTGAGAGTTTGGGAAAAATACAAAAGAAATTTTTATACAAAAACACCAAAATGGGTTTCACCATTGGAAGCCAATCAAAGAAGATTGCTTGGATGGACCAATTGGCCATCATACAGAGATTTGGTAATTGGGACATTTCCCACATATCAATTAAGAACGCAACAAGAAATTCAGGAAAAATTCAAGGAAGTCACTTGGCTACAATATCTACAGATTAAAGAGTATTTTAATATTGATAAGAAATTAGGCTTCTCCGAGGACGACCTTTGGGACAGACTGATTAAATCTGAGAAAAAATTAATTACAATATTATATAATTAACTCCTCGAATGGTCAACCGAAACAGAACAAATTAACAATTCAATGATAAAATGGGCAAGAAACATAGGAAGGCCAATACAAATTGAAGAATGGGAAGAAATTTGGTTAAGGAAATTAAAATACACATATGCCACTGATTTAAAAGAAAACTATCTAAAAATGATGCATTGCTGGTACATGACTCCAGCAAAACTTGGAAGAATGTACAAGAATATGGACAATAGATGTTGGAAGTGTAAGGTAAATGAAGGTACATTCTTCCATCTATGATGGATATGCAAAGAGGCATTGAATTATTGGAAAACTATCCATGCCGAATGCCAAAAAATACTTTAAAAAACTTTTCCAATGAAACTGGAATATTACCTTCTCGGTATGTTTGATTTGGATCTATTTGCAGATCAAAATGTGGACAAACTGTTTACTTTCTTTACAACAGCGGCGAGGATAGTCTTCGCCAAAAAATGGAAACAGGATACTACTCCTGATACGAAAGACTGGATTATTAAAATTATGGAAATAAAAGATATGGACAAATTAACATTTCTATTAAAAGAGAATAATGGTAGTGGATTGAAGAAGACGGACTGGTCACTTTTAGAAAAATATCTTATGAAAAATTAAAACTTAAGTGGGAAAGAATTTTTATTTCTATTGATAGTTTTTCTTTCTTTCTTTTTTCTCTCCCTCCCTCTTCTTTTTTTCCTACTTTCTTATACTTATACTAGCTATGCTCAGCCACGCGTTGCTGTGGCGTTGTCTGGTGGTGTTGGTGAGAACTTGTTGAGGTAGTGGTGGTATTGAATGTCTGTTGTATGGTTGTCTTTATGTTTAGTATGCATTTGGTTGTTTGTGTACTGTGAAAGTGGTGAGGGTAGAGGGGGTCTATGTCCCTGTGTAGTATTGTATAGTATTTATACGTTGTCCATGTGTTGGGAATGCTTGGATTGTGTCCTGCTGCATAGTAGAAAGGGTTGGGCTGGATGGCCCTTAGGGGTCTCTCCAAACTCTTGTGCCTGTCCCCTGGGCTGAGTGCGTTGCTAGGAGCCCAAGTGGGCAGAGCTTATTTATTTATTTATTTACAGCATTTATATTCTGCCCTTCTCACCCCGAAGGGGGGACTCAGGACGGATCACATTACACATACAGGCAAACATTCAATGCCTTTTAACATAGAAAAAAGACAAACAAACATAGGCTCTGAGCGGGGCTCGAACTCATGACCTCCTGGTCAGAGTGATTCATTGCAGTTAATTGCAGCTGGCTTGCTCTCCCGCCTGCGCCACAGCACCGGGCCCAGCTCAGCCCTCTAACTGGCAGCAATTGGATAAAAGCAATTATTCCTCTCCCTCTAATTAGGACTTTATTTTTCTTTTCTTTTTGTTGTATCAACCTAGAGCCGTGGATGATGGGTTGTGTTGTCAAATTTCGAGGTTGGAGGGCCTGTAGTTTTGTTGTTTGGTCTGCTGCCTTGATGCCATCACTCTTTTATATATATAGATTGTTCTCCTACTTTTATGTATACAAAATATTCTTTTCTTTCAATAAAATTTATTATATAAAAAAATTGAACACATTTTGACCCCTGTATCTTTGGGAGCAGTATCTGCACTCTCATTTATCCAGATCCAACAAAATATGTCCTTTCTAGGCATTTTCTAGGATTTCCAGAATGATTCCATGGTATTCTTGGGCCAGTAATTCATTTCAATGGGATTTGCTATTATTATCTAAGTTTCATGAATTTATTCAAAGTCCAGGAATGTATTGTTTCTGGATATGTGGGTTGTATGGCACCTAATTTCTCACTTCATCTTTATCACAAAAATTCATGTGTTAAGAAACTACAATAGTTTGGTGGAACTGAAGGTTGATTGACTTTCCATTTTATCAGACGGGGTGATTTTATCATTCTAGGATGCTTTCACCCCATCTGGGAGACGGAGGTAGATGCTGGACATCACACGATGTCATGTAACTTCCAACATAGGCCACACCCCCAACTGGCTCCACGCCAATGGAGCTAGCATGGAGTCTCCCCACATGGCCAAGAGGAAACTGTGCCCAGGGCAACACATTCATCCCACTGCTTTGTTTTTCCTTTCCAGAAGTCCGGCGAAGAGGGGCGCCTTGCCAGGGCTTCATGATGAGGTCATAAATCAACTAAACCCATATGTTCAACTTGGGAAGCTGACAGTACAAATAGATCAATCTGTAAATCCAATGTGAAACAACTTTCACTATCATAATACCACTTTCTTATCCTGAAAGTGAAAGCTCAACATTAGTTAGGTTGGATTGTATCAAAACCAAAATGATGTTGGCTTCTATACCAGTGGTTCTCAACCTGTGGGTCCCCAGGTGTTTTGGCCTACAACTTCCAGAAATCCCAGCCACTTTACCAGCTGTTAGAATTTCTGGCAGTAGAAAGCCGAAACATCTGGGGACTTACAGGTTGAGAACCACTGTCCTATACATAGCCTTCTTTGCATCTAGTACACAAGTAGCAAACCATTAGAACTTGCCTGGGTGCTGTTCTTAATTGTGGATGCCTTATGCTCAACTTTTCTTTGTCTTTCTGAATCCAGGTTGTTTTGTAGAGATTTTTCTAGTGGTCCCTAAAAGATAATAAAATAAATAAATAAAAGTGAGTTCAACAATACTGTTCCACTCTGTACAGGATATCCTTTATGAAATAACAAAAAAGCAGAATCAGGACTTTACTTTTCACCTCTATAGTTGCCTACCATAAAACCACTTTATTTCTGATTTTATTATTACAGTAGAGTCTCACTTATCCAACACTCACTTATCCAACGTTCTGGATTATCCAACGCATGTTTGTAGTCAATGTTTTCAATACATTGTGATATTTTAGTGCTAAATTCGTAAATACAGTAATTACTACATAGCATTACTGCGTATTGAACTACTTTTTCTGTCAAATTTGTTGTAAAACATGATGTCTTGATGCTTAATTTGTAAAATCATCACCTAATTTGATGTTTAATAGGCTTTTCCTTAATGCCTCCTTATTATCCAACATATTCGCTTATCCAACATTTTGCCAGCCCGTTTATGTTGGATAAGTGAGACTCTACTGTACATCAATCTGAGATATCTCAGACAGCATTTATGAGAGAAAACCATTAAGATAAAATGGACCGTTTCCATATTTCTGTATGAAGAAGCTAAAAGTATAGAAACCATGTATTTACAGTAGAGTCTCACTTATCCAACACTCGCTTATCCAACGTTCTGGATTATCCAACACATGTTTGCAGTCAATGTTTTCAATATACAGTAGAGTCTCACTTATCCAACATAAATGGGCTGGCAGAATGTTGGATAAGCGAATATGTTGGATAATAAGGAGGGATTAAGGAAAAGCCTATTAAAAATCAAATTAGGTTATGATTTTACAAATTAAGCACCAAAACATCATGTTATACAACAAATTTGACAGAAAAAGTAGTTCAATACGCAGTTATGTTATGTTGCAATTACTGTATTTATGAATTTAGCACCAAAATATCACAATATATTGAAAACACTGACTACAAAAATGTGTTGGATAATCCAGAACGTTGGATAAGTGAGTGTTGGATAAGTGAGACTCTACTGTATTGTGGTATTTTGGTGCTAAATTCATAAATACAGTAATTGCAACATAACATAACTGCGTATTGAACTACTTTTGATCTTTTGATCTATGGATTTAAAAAAAAACCAGAAATTATTATCAAATATTAAACAAAATTACCTGTACAGGCATATTGGCTGAAGCCAATATTCTTCTTTCTTCTCTTAAACAATTAGAAACAACTACTGCTACATGCACAGGATTATTGTGATATTTTCCCTGGGGGGAAAAATACACAGACACACATACAAGGATATGTTAGCATAAAAAGCCAAGCTAGGAGACATTGCTGCTTGTGAGAAAATATATTAATAGTGTTGGCAGGTATTATAGATAATGTATTTTTTGTGTATCAGGAGCGACTTGAGAAACTGCAAGTCGCTTCTAGTGTGAGAGAATTGGCTGTCTGTAAGGGGATGCCTGGATGTTTTGATGTTTTATCATCCTTGTGGGGGGCTTCTCTCATGGAGCTCCCCGCATGGAGCTGAAGCTAATAAAGGGAGCTCATCCACGCTCTCCCCAGGTTGGATACAAACCGGCAACTTTCAGGTCAGCAACCCAACCAAATAATGTTGTACTCACTATAAAGTAACTCTTAAGAATTCTTTAGTATTAACACTGATACTATGAACATACACAGACCTTGTTAGTCCTAGAGACCACTGCAAAGCTATGGGTAGTTACGACAAATCAGTGAATATTTTATATCATTATATCACTGATAAAGACTATGGGGTTGAAGAATATAGAAAATAAATATATAGAACTGACTACTGCAAAAATACAGATGAAATTCTGCATTTAATATATTCTCAAAGATATCAGTGAGTAACTTAAGTAATGTTGCACCATTCAAGTCCAAAAAGGTCTCTGTTCAGCTTTCTGTTGGGCTGATGGTAAAATGCTGAAAAATTCTCTGAGAATCGGGAAATTATTACTAGAACTACTCATCTGTATTGAGTGATTATTTTAATCTAGGTCAGATAGAGGAAACTCATAAAAAAAACTTCCGTCGCGCAGTTGTAGTATTACTTTTAAGCCACAGGTGTAAATTGCTTCCCCCACCTTATCTACCCACTTCCTGAAGACTGCTAATATAGACATCTGCTAACATAATAGTCTCAAATTATAAGAAGTGCATCACAACAAGAGATAGCATGTATAGCTCTTCCTTAAACCACACAACAAATTCAGTTAGTGAAACAATGAAGGAGTGAATACTCTCACCTGAAGCATCTTCCTGATTCTCTTAAGGTTGTGTACCAAGAGGAGATTCTTTTCTTGGGAAACACGGTCTAAATGTTCATCCAGCTTTATTAGCAAGTTCTGTAGGAGAATGGTGGCCATGGGTTCATTGTTATATGCAGATTCCCTATTCAACACAAAGTGTATAAGAGCAAAATATGAATTTTAACAGTGAAAGCACAACTTTATTTATTGCAATTATGAAAAACTCATGTCAAGCTCTGCAAGAATTTTTTTCATTTGTATGGGCTATCTGTATTCTGGGAGCATCAGGGGGTGGCAGTAGGCAGGATAAATTGGTGGGCGTCACACGCCATTCGGCAAACATATCTATTTTTAAAAAACATTGACTGCTACCTACTGTGCTGCGTGCTTTATTTTATTAATAAAGAGCATGTTGATGTCATAGCTAAGATTGGCTGACGAAGAGGTAAAAAGCTAAAGGAGAATGCCAAAAGCAATGCCTACCTGGGAAGGTGGTAGCAGCAGCTTCAAGAAGAAAGAAACACTTTCCCTTCTCCTGCTTGCTCCTTAGCCAAGCCTAGCCATGAGAGCAATGATGAGTGGGTATATCAAGCCCCGCATAGTTTAAAATAAAAATATTTCTTTCTCCTCCTTAGCCTTCCCAGCTAAGCACCTCTTCTGCAGAGCCCTGCTGAAGAAGTCACTTGCTCTAAAACAGTGGTTCTCAACCTTTTTTTTTTTTTTTTGACCAGGGACTTCAACATTGAACCACTCTTCAACATTAGTACCAAAAGGGTTATGAATCTGTTTTTGGTCAAATTTAGATTCAGTTTGGTTATTTGGGGTGCTGATTTAGAAAACTGCATTGGATAGATCACAGCAGCTCTAGTTTCTGATACAGAAAATATGCCATCCAGTAGTCACCATCTGCTCGCCCGCAGAAATCCATATTTAATCTAGAGCTGATGTGGTCTATCCAATGCAATTTTCTGAATCAGTACCCCAAATAACCCCAGGAACAGGCCTAAAAACGAAGGCACTAAGGCGCCTCTGCTTCCAGGTGTTGTGGTAGTCTCTGAACGGTTAGACTCAATTTAACCCTCTCTGGGGGAGATTCCACTAAAATGCAGCAGAGTAGCAAAAGCAAAAGCTTTCAAATGCAACAGTTACTTACATGGGGCGAGCAAAGAGAAGCCTTTCAGCTTAGGATGGCAATCGATTGCAGAGTCTCAGTAAAAGTTCAAAAACATTTATTCAGGTAAAAAGAATTCCATTGTAGATAGAAAGGTTTGGGAGCTGTCTAGTCTACTCTAGACTGGTTTCTAAGGAAAAATAACAAACATCTAAATAGTTACATCTTGCCAGGAGAGACAGCAAGATGCTGCTTGTTAGCTAGAAGAACAAAGGGAGAAAGAGAGAACAAAATGGTTCCAACCTCATGGTCCAGTTTATTGGGGCCATAAAAGACATTCTGACCAATGAGAAGTTAGTGTCCCTGGAGATTCACATTTCTACTAACTTCAAAGTAAGGGATGTGACGTACACAGGATAGAGTGAAACACAGTAAAGCCTATCTAGGCATGCTTTGGAAACAGGGAAAGGATTCCCTCAATTTAACTCTATCATCTATCTAACTACATCTAGACTTGAGTAGTCCAGGATGATTCCCAACACCAGGCACCATATGGAACGGTGCTGCTCAGGGGGAGGGAGGAGGAGGAGAAGCAGCAGTCAGGAGGCTTGTTGTCGCGCCTTAATGGGTAGTCAGCCTCTCCTCTCCCGACATCCCCATTGCCTTGGCACTATAAGAGGATTTTGTGAGGCCAGTTGCTCTCGTTGCAACGGACTAGGAATGTTGAGGCAACGAGCCATATTTTAGTTCCCAACCTATGGTCCATAGACCACAGGTTGGGAACCACTGATTTAAAATCAAGCAGCTATAAGGCTTCAGCCAGGACATAGTGACCAGCCATGAGATCAATGGTGAGGTGGCAGCCCGATCACCCTTCATTTCATGGCTGGGCTTAGTTGGGGAAGGGAGAGTGGCCCCAAGGAGAAGTGAAAAAAGAGGTACTTATTTGAATTTGGGCAAGGGAAATGTATGGTTATCAATCCAATATTACATGGTGTCAACAGGTCCAATCTTAGGCAGCTCCAGAACAGACTACAGACCTGATTTGCTATGCTGGTGTTGATAGCCTCTTAGTGAAAAATGTGATAGCTAAGCTGCTAACTGGCCTGTGATAACAAGTATTCTTCATCCCAAGATCACATTGGTTTCCAGCTGTTTTCTGGGTTTGATTCAAGGTGTTGATTCTAAACTTTAAAACTCCAACAGGTTGAAGTTTGTCTGTTGGTGAGGAGGAGGAACAAGTGTCTTTGGTATGAACCTGCCTGGTTACTAAAGTCTATTCCTTCGAGTTGACTTTATGGTGACCCTATGTTATTTTCTTAATAAAATAGTTTCAGGGTGGGGTTGTCTTTGCCTTCCTCTGAGGCAGTATGACATACTGTATTTACTCAAATCTAATGCTCACTTTTTTTTTTGCTAAATTGTTGTTGTTTATTCATTCAGTTGCTTCTGACTCTTCGTGACCTCATGGACCAGCCTATGCCAGAACTCCCTGTCGGCTGTCACCACCCCCAGCTACTTCAAGGTCAAGCCAGTAACTTCAAGGATAACATCCATCCATCTTGCCCTTGGTCGGCTCCTCTTCCTTTTTCCTTCTTTTCCCCCAGCATCATTATCTTCTCCAAGCTTTCCTGTCTTCTCATGATGTGGCCAAAATACTTCAGCTTTGCCTCTAATATCCTTCCCTCCAGTGAGCAGCCGGGCATTATTTCCTGGAGGATGGACTGGTTGGATCTTCTGGCAGTCCAAGGCACTGTCAGCATTTTCCTCCAACACCACAGTTCAAAAGCATCTATCTTCCTTCGCTCAGCCTTCCTTATGGTCCTGCTCTCACATCCATAGGTTACTACAGGGAATACCATTGCTTTAACTATGCGTACCTTTGTTGCCAGTGTGCTGTCTCTACTCTTCACTATTTTATCGAGATTGGTCATTTCTCTCCTCTGAAGAAGTAAATGTCTTCTGATTTCCTGACTGCAGTCTGCATGTGCAGTAATCTTTGCATCTAGAAATACAAAGTCTGTCACTGCCTCCACGTTTTCTCCCTCTATTTGCTAGTTATCAATCAGCCTGGTTGCCATAATCTTGGTTTTCTGGATGTTTAACTGTAACCCAACGTTTGCACTTTCTTCTTTCACCTTGGTTTGAAGGCTCCTCAGCTCCTCCTCGCTTTCAGCCATCCAGGTGGTATCATCTGCATATCTGATCTTATTAATGTTTCTTCCAGCAATTTTAACTCCAGCCTTGGATTCATCAAGCCCCACATGTCTCATGATGTATTCTGCATACAAGTTGAATAGGTACGGTGAGAGTATACAGCCCTGCCGTACTCTTTTCCCAATCTTGAACCAGTCTGTTGTTCCGTGCTCTGTTCGTACTGTTGCTTCTTGGTCATTATACAGATTCCGCAGAAGACAGACAAGGTGACTTGGTATCCCCATACCACCAAGAACTTGCCACAATTTATTATGATCCACACAGTCAAAGGCTTTAGAATAGTCAAAAAAACAGAAATAGATGTTTTTCTAAAACTCCCTATCTTCCCCCATTATCCAGTAATTTTGCTAAATACTTTGCCAAAATTAAGGATGCGCATTAGAGTCATGTAATACAGTAATCTTAGTGCTGAGCCGAAGTAAAAGAGGAAGCTGCTTCAGGAGCACCTGGAGCACCTATTTAAGAGATGTTACCTGTAATTTAATTGTCATAGCTCAAAGCTATGTAATCCTGGGATTTTTAGTTTGGTGAGGCATCTGCACTCTTTGGCAGAGAAAGCTCAAGGCCTTGTAAAACTACAGCCTGTGAGACTGCATAGCACTGAACCAAGGCAATTAAAGTGCATTCATTCTATATCAGTGGTTCACAACCTGAGATCCCCAGATGTTTTTGGCTGGTAAACTTGCTGGGATTTCTGAGAGTTGTAGGTCAAAACACCTGGGGACCCACAGGTAGGGAACCACTGCTCTACAGCATAGATGCATCCCAAGGTTTTCTTTTCCATTGTTGAAAGCTTTGGGGTTCCTTCCAATTGTTTTTAAAGGAGGAATTCTAAGCAGGCAGCAACTGTAATGGGTATATTACAAAAAGTGTACATTGTCAGCAATTACTTTTTTTTGATGCGTATTAGGTTTGGTGGTACATTATACTCAAGCAAATATTTGGAATATTTTGTAGCATATTAATATTTTCCTTGCACACAACAACAAATGTGAGCTGTCATAGTCACTGCAATCAGACTTCAATAGTGTCACAAAAAAATAAATGGATAAAACATACATTACAAGCAATATTTATTTAAACAACAGAAGATAAACTTTCTAAGAAGCTATAAGTGCACAAGGAAACTAACACAGAGTGTCCAGTCTGCTTGTACATCAGCTTCCTAAGGTTTAACACATGGAAAAAAAGAAGAAATTACCAGTCTTGGTTTTCAATCCATTGTGCTAATAGGTGTCGCACTTCCATGGGAAATTTGTCGTCATAAATCTGATCTATCTGCTCCAAAAATTTTGTTTCCAGCTGCTGGATTTGATTCCACTGAGACATGCTAAAAAGACAAAGACCTGTTTCAGAGATGCAATGCATTTTACCACACAGTGAATCTAAATTTATTCTATTTCGGCTGTACACTTGCTGGTTCAGAGTGAAGAATATTATTTTGTAAACATTTACACATTTGTTGCATTGAGTCTGAAAATGTTTACTTCAGATTTTACTTTTAATTAGGAAATACAGGTTGGGCATTCTTTAGATGAATGCTTGGGACCAGAAGTATTTTTTAATTTGTAATTTTGGATTATCTGTGAAATGACAGGAATCCTAATGTAGTGCTCGATGCAAATCTATGCCTCCCACCATTTCACAGAGCCTTGCATCTCCCCACAGCTTCAGGTATTTTTTAGTCTCATATTTGGTCCGTTTGCTACTTATGTTGGGTATTAGATACAAAGATGGAAAGACAGTGAGAATATAAGAGAATGAGAATATAAGGGAGGAAAAAAAGTCCTACTCACTTCCATCATGCAAGCAAATCAGCGGCAACATTGTAGATTAAGGACACTCAATTTAGACATATATTCAGAGTGGCTAAAGTCCTTTATTTTGAATGTAGGCTCTCCAGATAGTATTTTTGGATAAAAATTCCCCAACGCCCCTGAGTGGTATTTCCACTGAGAAGTACATTAAATACAGTAGAGTCTCACTTATCCAACGTTCTGGATTATCCAACACATTTTTGTAGTCAATGTTTTCAATATATCATGATATTTTGGTGCTAAATTTGTAAATACAGTAATTACTACATAGCATTAATGTGTAATGAACTACTTTTTCTGTCAAATTTGTTGTATAACATGATGTTTTGGTGCTTAATTTGTAAAATCATAACATATTTTGATGTTTAATAGGCTTTTTCTTAATCTCTCCTTATTATCCAACATATTCACTTATCCAACATTCTGCCGGCCCGATTATGTTGGATAAGTGAGACTACTATAAAAACAATTGGTTTTCTGAGCTGTCCTAAACAGCATTTTCACAGACTTTAAAAATGTATTGGGGGCTTTCACACTGTAAGGACTATTGACATTATTCAATACAGATGTTGAGACAAAATGTGGTACAGTGTTCCCTCACTTATTGCGGGGGTTAGATTCTAGGACCACCCGCAATAAGTGAAAATCCGTGAAGTAGGGACACTGTATTTATTTTAATATTTATACATTATTTTAGTAGTTATACACTATTTTAAGCCTTGATCAACCAATTGTGTGTTGATAAATCGCCTTTTTCCTCCTGTTGCCACTTGGGCTCCTTTTCTCTCCCTTTGGCTTCTCCTTCCTCCCTTCCTTAGGCTGTAAATTGTAATTTTTTATGATTTATAATATTCTTTTAGAGTTTATTGAAAAATTACAAAACAGCGAATCCGCAAAAGTGAACCACGAAGTAGTTCTGACGATTCCTGCCATAGATGTGGGCGAAACGTCAGGAGAGAATGCTTCTGGAACATGGACATACAGCCTGGAAAACTCACAGCAGCCTAGTGATTCCGGCCATGAAAGTTTTTGACAACTCATGGGGCCTCATCACACTAGAGCATGAATCCACTTTAAATCTGGTTTCTGCCTCTTGAAGAATTCTGGGATTTGTAGTTTGGTGAGGCCCAGGACCTGTCTGGCTGAGCTGTTTAAAGCCCCCTCCCGAAAGAGGATTTAAAGTGGATTTAAAGTGGATCCAAGCGCTAGTGTGATAAGGTCTTTTGACAACACATAGAATCAGTGCAGTTTGGCACCACTGGAAGTGCCCTGGCTCAGTTCAATGGAGTCGTGAGAGTTGTAGTTTGGTGAGGTGTCAGCACTCAGAATCAGCAGAGAAGGCTAGGTAAAAAGGTAAAGGTTTTCCCCTGACATTAAGTCCAGTCGTGACCGACTCTGGGGGTTGGTGCTCATCTCCATTTCTAAGCCAAAGAGCCAGCGTTGTCCGTAGACACCTCCAAGGTCATGTGGCCGGCATGACTGCATGGAGCCCCGTTACCTTCCCGCCGGAGTGGTACTTATTGATCTACTCACATTTGCATGTTTTCGAACTGCTACTGTGTTTCCCCAAAAATAAGACAGTGTCTTATATTAATTTTTGCACCCAAAGATGCGCTAGGTCTTATTTACAGGGGATGTCTTATTTTTCCATGAAGAATTCACATTTATTGTTGAACAAAAAAATGAACATTTATTATATACTATACAGTAGCTGTTATCACAAACCAGCATAACCAGACAAACTGTGAATCCTATCAAGAATTTCTTGTTACTACCAATATTTCCATGTACAACACTCTATGGTACGTACATTTACCGATCCTGCACTCTCTGGTGTTCTGTTCAGTGGGAATGCTTCCAAACAAAAACTTTGCTAGGTCTTACTTTCGGGGGAGGCCTTATATTTAGCAATTCAGCAAAACCTCTACTAGGTCTTATTTTCTGGGGATGTCTTATTTTAGGGGAAACAGGGTAGGTTGGCAGGAGCTGGGGCTAACAGCGGGCACTCATTCCGCTACCGGGATTTGAACCTGGGACCTTTCGGTCAGCAAGTTCGGCAGCTCAGCGCTTTAACACACTGTGCCACCACCAGGGGCCCCAGAGAAGGCTAGAGACCTAGTAAAACTACAGCTCCCAAGATGTCCCGCAAAAACCAAGTTTGGGCAGTTTAATACACTTTCTCCCCATGCTTTTGCTGATAGAGTCAATTAGGAAAGGACATGGATCACGCAGGAACAACAATGGTGTTACAATGGTTGGAGACGGGACCCCTTTGGAAAGCACTATGTGCAGACCCAGCCACTGGCCAAGGAGCGGCAGCCCAAACCCATTTGCGCACCTTGGAGCGAAGCTTCTTCCCTGCGAAGACGAGTCCAAGCCAAAGCCAGCCGAGGGAGCAGAACAAGAGGCAGTTGCGGACCCCGATTGGCCTCTGCCCTACGGAGGGCCAAGGCTGCTGCTGCTTCTCCTTCGCCGAGGCAGACGGAAACCGAGCCGCTCCGCTTGGGCTTCCACTCGCGGCGCCGGGCGGGGAAGGCTTTCCTGTGCGTCAGGGGCCGAGGAGGGGACGTCCCTGCCTGGCGGGCTCTCAGGCTCAGCTCCGCGGCTGCGGCTTCCGAGGCCACCGCTCTTGCGCCTCTCCATTGCCTCCGAGCCTGCTCTCCCACGCCTGCCCTTGTCGCTTGTTGCCCTGCCCAAGGCTTCCAGGGCTGAGTCAGGATGTGGAGGACCCTGGCCTTTAAGAGTCCTCAAGCTACCACTCAAAGGCCACTTTCTGCAGTCATAATAGTGGGCTAATGCGAATGTAGCAAGGCCCGGGCTGTGGCGCAGGCTGATGAGCAGCCAGCTGCAGCCAGCTGCAACAAATCACTCTGACCAAGAGGTCATGAGTTCGAGGCCAGCTCGGAGCCTGCATTTGTCTCTGTCTTTGTTCTATGTTAAGGCATTGAATGTTTGCCTTATACAGTAGAGTCTCACTTATCCAACACTCGCTTATCGAATGTTCTGAATTATCCAACGCATTTTTGTAGTCAGTGTTTTCAATCTATATATATAAAAGAGTGATGGCATCACGGTGACCCACAAAACAACAAAACTACAGGCCCCCCAACCTCAAAATTTGACAACACAACCCATCATCCACGCCTCTAGGTTGATACAACAAAAAGAAAAGAAAAATAAAGTCCTAATTAGAGGGAGAGGAATAATTGCTTTTATCCAATTGCTGCCAGTTAGAAGGCTAAGCTCCTCCAACTTGGTCTCCTAGCAACCCAATAAAAAATAATAAAAAACACTAAAAAATAATTAAAAACACTAAAAGATTAATACAATAAAATACTATAATAACAGAAAATAACTACAAATAATACAAAAAAATAATAAAATATAATAAATAAAAAGATAACTTACAATAAAATATTAATACAATAAAATACTATAACAGAAAATAACTAAAAATAATACAAGAAAATAATAAAATATAATAAATAAAAAGATAACTTACAATAAAATTAATAAAAAATGCAAATAACGTCAAATAAAAATTACACAACCATTTTTAACCAATACCACCACCACTTTGCCACAGCAACGCGTGGCCGGGCACAGCTAGTCTATATATATAAGAGTGATGGAATCCTGGCACCGAGCAAAACAACAAAACTAAACACCCCCCAACCTCGAAATTTCACAACACAATCCATCATCCACGCCTCGAGGTTGAAACCACAAAATATCATGTCACGAACCTCCACAGGGCCTAAAAAACCCCAAAAACCGGAGCTATTCAGTGCAATTTCAATAGGCCACAGCAACGCGTGGCAGGGCACAGCTAGTCTATATATATATAAAAGGGTAATGGAATCATGGCACCAGACAAAACAACTAAACACCCCACAACCTCGAAAATTGACAGCACAACCTGTCATCCACGCCTCTATGTTCATACAACAAAAAGAAAAGAAAAATTAAGTCCTAGCCACAGCAACACGTGGCCAGGCACAGCTAGTACGTGATACTTTGGTGCTAAATTCGTAAATACAGTAGTTACAACATAGCATTACTGTGTATTGAACTCCTTTTTCTGTCAAATTTGTTGTATAACATAATGTTTGGTGCTTAATTTGTATAATCATAACCTAATTTAATGTTTAATAGGCTTTTCCTTCATCTCTCCTTATTATCCAACATATTCGCTTATCCAACATTCTGCCGGCCCGTTTATGTTGGATAAGTGAGACTCTACTGTATTATTTACAGCATTTATATTCCGCCCTTCTCACCCCGAAGGGGACTCAGGGCGGATCACATTGCACACATAAAGGCAAACATTCAATGCCATGGCATAGAACAGAGACAGAGACAAAACGCAGGCACCGGGCTGGCCTTGAACTCATGACCTCTTGGTCAGAGTGATTTGTTGATTTGTTGCAGCTGGCTTGCTTTCCAGCCTGCACCACAGCCCGGTCCGGTTTTTGTAGTCAATGTTTTCAATACAACGTGATATTTTGGTGCTAAATTCGTAAATGCAGTAATTACAACATAGCATTTCTGTGTATTGAACTACCTTTTCTGTCAAATTTGTTGTATAACATAATGTTTTGGTGCTTAATTTGTAAAAATCATAACCTAATTTAATGTTTAATAGGCTTTTCCTTCATCTCTCCTTATTATCCAACATATTCGCTTATCCAGCATTCTGCCGGCCTGTTATGTTGGATAAGCGAGACTATTGTATGTGTAATGTGATCTGCCCTGAATCCCCTTCGGGGTGAGAAGGGCGGAATATAAATACTGTAAATAAATACATAAATAATGAATTGCCCAGTTTCCTCTGAGACTGAGAGCAAAGCGACTTGCCCAAACTTCCCATGGCTGAACCCTGCTCTTTCAGAGTCCTGGTCCAACACTCAAGCCATTACTTTACTCCAGATCCATAGGTAAAGGTAAAGGTTTCCCCCTGATATTAAGTCTAGTCGTGTCCGACTCTGGGGGTTGGTGTTCATCTCCATTTCTAAGCCAAAGAACTGGTTGTCTGTAGACACCTCCAAGTTCATGTGGCCAGCATGACTGCATGGAGCGTCCTTACCTTCCCACCGGAGCGGTACCTATTGATCTACTCACATTTGTATGTTTTTGAACTGCTAGGTTGGCAGAAGCTAGGGCTAACAGCAGGAGCTCCTCCCGCCCCTGGATTTGAACCTCTGACCTTTCCGTCAGCAAATTCAGCAGCTCAGCGGTTAAACCCATTGTGCCGCCTTGGGCTCCTGTCAAAAGCATATTGATGAGCTAATGAATTGCTCACTTTTTTCTTTTGGTTCATATTTGTTGGGAATCATCATGGACTGCTCAAGTCTAGATGTAGTTAAATAGATGATAGAGTTAGATTGAGGGAATCCTTTCGCTGTTTCCAAAGCATGCCTAGACAGGCTTTACTGTGTTTCAGTCTATCCTGTTTACATCCTTTACTTTGAAGTTAGTAGAAATGTGAATCTCCAGGGACACTAACTTCTCATTGGTCAGAATGTCTTTTATGGCCCCAATAAACTGGACCATGAGGTTGGAACCATTTAGTTCTCTCTTCTCCCTTTGTTCTTCCATCTAACAAGAAGCATCTCACCATCTCTCCTGGCAAGATGTAACTATTTAGATGTTTGTTATTTTTCCTTTCTTATTTTTCCTTAGAAACCAGTCTAGAGTAGACTAGACAACTTCCAAGCCTTTCTATCTACAATGGAGTTCTTTTTACCTGAATAAATACTTTTTGAACTTTTATTGAGACTCTGCAGCCATTGCAATTCTAAATAGATAAAGGCTTCTCTTGTTCGCCCAGTGTAAGTAACTGTTGCTTTTGAAAGCTTTCCTTTTGCTACTCTGCTGATTTTTGGTGGAATCTCCCCCAGAGAGGGTTAAATTGAGTCTAACCACTCAGAGATTACCACAACAGTATTTATTTTTTTCCACTGCTGAACAGCTCTTATAATAAGAGTTGGAAGAGACTGCATGGGCCATCTAGTCCAACCCCCCACCATGCAGGAAAAGCACCCCCGACAGATGGCCATCCTGCCCCTGTTTAAAAGCCTCCAAGGAAGGAGCTTCCACCACACTCCGAGGCAGAGAGTTCCACTGCTGTACAATTCTTAGAGTCAGGAAGTGCTTCCCAATTTTCAGCTGGAATCTCTTTTCTTGTAATTTGAACCCATTACTCAGAGTCCTAGTTTCCAGGGCAGCAGGAAACAAACCTCCTTTCCTTGTTGGTTTCACACACACACACACACACACACACGTACGTTGAAGGCTTGCGTTACAGATGTTTCTGAATTTCCCTATGACATTTTGGTTAGAAAGTGGGGGAACTGAATGATGATACCACCAGGTAGATTCCCAAACCATTACTCACCAGTGGTTTCTTAGTAAACTGATGAGTGCTACCAGTCATTCTGCACTTCCGGGGACAAATAGGTAGAGGTTTCAAGAAAAACATATGCCTAGGAAATGCTTTACACTGAGGTATGATTTCACACACACACACACACACACAAGATTGCTGAGTGCTTATTTTCATCTGTTGCAGTACCTACTTTTAATAACAAGTACAGTAGAGCCTCGCTTATCCAAGCTAAATGGGCCGGCAGAAGCTTGGATAAGCGAATATCTTGGATAATAAGGAGGGATTAAGGAAAAACCTATTAAACATCAAATTAGGTTGTGATTTTGACAAATTTAGTACCAAAACATCATGTTATACAACAAATTTGACAGAAAAAGTAGTTCAATACGCAGTAATGTTATGTTGTAATTACTGTATTTACGAATTTAGCACCAAAATATCACGATATATTGAAAACATTGAGTACAAAAATGGCTTGAATAATCCAGAAGCTTGGATAAGCGAGGCTTGGATAAGTGAGACTCTACTGTACCAACATTTGCATGTGCATGTGCTGTCAAGTTGCCTGTCGATTTATGGCAAACCATGAACTTCATAGTTTTTCCAGGCTGCATCTACATGAGGGCTTTATCCCAGTGTTGTTGAAGGTTTTCATGGCCAGAATCTTTGGGTTGTTGTGAGTTTTCCAGACTGTATGGCCATGTTCCAGAAGCATTCTTTCCTGACCTTTTGCCTGCATCTATGGTAGGCATCCTCAGAGGTTGTGAGGTCTGTTGGAAACTAGGCAATTACTTTACTGCCACACACACTTGTTTTAATCCAAACTGAAATAAGTTTGGAAAGCCACATGTGATGCCAGTGTGCTTTACTGTTTACATGTGTTCTCCTCATCAGTTTATGTCTGGTGGCATGACCACACCAGCAACGGATATGTGTGAGGTTTTCTTGGACACAATCATACATTTGTATATTTACTTAATTAGTAGCCTTTGTTTTCCTTTCTTTCTGATTGCTTACCTATGCTTCCATAAGGTGAAACTGGTAGGAAAAAGGGGGGGGGGGATGAAATGCTGATCTATAGATGGTTTAACTCCTTCAACCTCCCTCCCTTCAGAAGAAGACAATGGCAGACTCACTCTGAACAAATCTTACCAAGAAAACTGCATGATAAATTAACCATAAGATGGAAACAATTTGAAGGTACACAACAACAATAATAATTCAGCTATCTTCCAAAACAGTGCAGAGAATCTAAGTTTGATATCTGGATTCTTCAAGAGACTATTTCCTTTGAAATAACTGTAAACCTCTTCCCAACTAGCTTTGTGTGTGTGTGTATATATAAAGTACTTGTATATAAAGTACTGTATATACTCGAGTATAAGCCTAGTCTTTCAGCCCTTCAGAAGATTGGATTAAATCTACATACAGATGGTATATGACACCAAAAAACTGGGAAAATGTTACAAGAATACCAACACAAGCTGCTGGAAATGCAAGCAGAGACAATGAACATATTTCCACATATGGTGGACATGTGAAAAGGTGAAAAAATTCTGGAAAACAATATATAAGGAGCTTCAGAAGATTCTAAAAATTGCTATACCATGGAAATCGGAAACATTTCTACTAAGAATACATGAAATAAAGATGGAAAAAAATACAGACAAATTGTTATTCTTACTGACCACAGCCACAAGACTGTGTTATGCTAAGTTATGGAAAAATCAAGATATACCTGATGATTACAAAAAATCTTAGAAATTAGAAATATGGATAGGCTTACCTTTCTCATGACTAAGAATAAATGAATGAAAATAAAGGAAACCAACTGGAAACAAGTAAATGAATATCTCATGTTAAAGAATAAAAAAATAATGATATGATAAGAACTATTTGTAAAAACAAAACTATGTACAAAAACAAAGGGGAAGGAAGAAGAAAGGGAGAAAAGAACAAGAATAGAACAGAAAAATAGAAAAGGAACAGACCTCTGCAAGATACCAGGAAGTCAAAACAACCAATCATTTTTCTATTTTTTCATTTTTCAACCAATTCATTGTTTCTCTATCCTGATAATTTTAACCTATGTTTATATTTCCATTTCTTCTTCGCCTATGCGCTCTATATAAATATATTCTTCTATATACTGCAATTAAGTAACTATAACAATAATAACAAAAAATTAATTTTTTCAAGAATATACACAATTTAGTGTAGGTAATACACATAGTAAAATAGATACTCTAACTTGCAGTCTTAAATCTGTTCTATTTATGTCCCTTTTTCATATCTGTATATTAACCTTTCTTTTTCTCTTTTCTTCTATCCTTTTTTCTTTTCCCTTTTCTTCTTTATTACTATTATATTATTATTGTATTATAAAAGAAATCTTAATTAAAAGTATTAAAAAAAAGAAGCTCCCCTCGGCTTATACTCGAGTGAGGGTCCTGGCTGGCTTTTATTCAGGTCGGCTTATACTTGAGTATATAGGTATTCAGAGTTGGACAGTCTTACCTTATTAAAGTCTTATTATTATCTTAAATTACAGTTTTATATAAATATTCTAAGATATTTAACCTACTAATGCAATTTTATTGATATCTATTTTTATTTTTGAATTCGACCCATAGCTGCTGCATTTCCCACCCTTGTCTTATACTCGAGTCAATAAGTTTTCCAAGTTTTTATGCTAAAATTAGGTGCTTCGGCTTATATTCGGGTTGGCTTATACGATAAGTTATATACAGTAAGTTTAGAATCACAAGGCAGTCACCATTTGTTTCTGCACCCCATTCCCATAGGTGCACGTGATTAGAAAGTAATGACAAACATCAGCTCCTCACTATTTATTCCAGCTTCTGTTGTTTACAATATACAGATTTGTTACTGTTATGCTGTCAAATCAACTTTGGTTTATGAAGACTCTATGAATGAGAGACCTCCAAGTCATCTTTCCATCAACAGCTCTGCTCAAGTTTTGCAAACTCAGGGCTGTGGCTTCCTTAATTGAACCAGTCCATCCATAATGCAACATTCCTCTTTTCCTACTCTGCCTTCCATTTCACCAAGCATTTTCTCGTGAGTCACGTCTCCTTGTGTTATGGCCAAAATATGACAGCCTCAGTTTAGTCATCTTGCATATACTTATTACTAACTTAGGTTACTATTGTGGCTTTTTAATTGAACCATCATCATCATCATCATCATCATCATCATCATCATCATCACCACCACCACCACCAACAACAATAGAAATGGGTTGCTGTGAGTCTTTCAGGCTGTATGGCCATGTTCCAGAAGTTTTCTCTCCTGACGTTTTGCCCACATCTGTGACAGGCATCCTCAGAGGTTGTGAGGATGTGTTACCTTGTGTTACTTCACAACTTCTGAGAATGCCTGCCTCAGATGTGGGCAAAACGTCAGGAGAGAAAACATCTGGAACATGGCCATACAGCCTGAAAAACTCACAGCAACCCAGTGATTCCAGCCATGAAAGCCTTCGACAATGCAGCAGAAATAATTTAAAATATATCATATACACGGTGAGCAAAGTTATCACTAATCAAATGCCTCAGATTAAAAACTTATAATTCAGAATCCATGACAAAGTTATTCTGCTATAGGACACCAAGTTTTCTAATAGTTAAAATATGTACAGTAAAAGGTAAGGCAATGAACAGCCCATTGCATTTTATATGTGCTGGAATATTTTTACTTCTGCATTTGTTTTGTATATTAATCTGTGCACCGTGCATAGATATTCTTGCCTAGGCAGGGAGCAAGACAGATTGCTTATGATATAGATTTGCCTTAGGGTACAAAAGGACTTTATTGTGCATAATATCATACACAAATGTGTCCAAATCCACCTAGCTAGCTATAAAACAAATTGCCAGCAGAGGGCTCATGACACCTGATAATGTGGAGAAAAAAAATACTGCCAGAGGCAATCCTCCTATTGAAGCATATGTAGTAGAAAAATAGCTATAAAAATATTGTCTCATCTGTTGCCAGAATTATTGTTTATTATGTTGTGAGAAAGTAGCTGAAACCCAACAGAAGAAAAGAATCTGAGGTCACACTCGCCACTTAAATTAATGTTGTAACACTTTCATAGGCCTTGTGTAATATACATCCATGCAAATGTGATGGGAGTTTCTTGGAAGTCTAGAAAGAGTTCAGGCTTGACTGGCACTAAGACCATTTATTTGTCTTTTTGGCAGTCTGTGACATCTACAGAAAGCCCCTTCTACACTGCTATATAATCTAGATGAGCAAAGCAGATAATCTACATTATCTGCTTTGAACTGATATGAGTCTACACTGCCATATAATCCAGTTCAAAGCAGATAATCTGGATTTTATATGGCAGTATAGAAGAGGCCGAAGTCTCCTCTAGCACTTGATTTCAAACCAACTGATTCACTTCTTGTCAATGTTATATATCATTCTATGATTTATTTTCCAGCTTTTGCAAATGCACATGGAACTACTATGACATGAATGATCTTGATTTTGATGCTGCTTTGCACTTGAGGATCTTATCTAGAAAGGATCTTAGACAAGTCCCAACATTGACCACCTGTCTAAGGACCTGAAAACCTGGTTGTTTCAGCTTGATTTTGACAACGCCTAGTCCCTAGTCACAAATGTCCAGTCCCTAGGTTCCACAAGATTAAGCTGCTATTTTATATTATTTTATACCTGGCCCTATCTATGCTGCTTGCACTACCCCATGCCTTTGCCTGGCCCTTGTATATCCTGATCATGCGCATTGTACTACAGCATTTCATTTCATTGAGTATTGTGTATTGATATTTGATATTTTGTTTGATATTCTGATACTTTATTGAAACTGTTTTGTTATTTTGTACTGTTTTTATTTGATTTATGTTTTTACTTTGATGGGTCATTTGTATTGTGTCTATGGAGATTGTCCCATATGTAAGCTGCCCCAAGTCCTGCTTGGGAGATGGTGGCAGGATATAATAATAAAATTATTATTATTATTATTATTATTATTATTATTATTATTATTATTTTATTATGACGCAGCAAACAAGATAGATATGCTGGATTTCATATCACAAAATCATAAGTCGAACACTTCCCAAGTGTCTAGGACTGTGTGATGTATTTTCGGATGATGCGTGCAGATTCCAGTTGTTGTTGTTATTATTATGGCTCTTTACTAGAACTTTTAATCTATTTTAATTTTTATCAATATTTGTATGTATGTATTTTTATCCTTTACAATTTTATCTTGTAAATCGCCTAGAGCATCGTGGATGGAGGGCGATTAATAAGTAATTAAATGATGATGATGATGATGATTATTATTATTATTGCCTTCGTAACTGCCTTTTCAAGTTAGTAGTGTTCTTCCGATTTCTTGACTACTGTCTCCATTTTGATTGATGACTAAACCAATGTGTTGCTTTTTAAAATTTTGATAGTTTTATCATGCATTTCCAAGTTTAAAAAGGTAAAGGTTTCCCCTGACGTTAAGTCCAGTCATGTCTGATTCTGGGGGTTGGTGCTCATCTCCATTTCTAAGCCGAAGAGCCGGCGTTGTCCATAGACACCTCCAAGGTCATGTGGCTGGCATGATTGCATTGAGCGCCGTTACCTTCCTGCCGGAGCAGTACCTATTAATCTACTCACATTTGCATGTTTTGAACTGCTAGGTTGGTAGGAGCTGGAGCTAACAGAGGGTGCTCAAGCCGCTCCCAGGATTTGAACCTGGCACCTTTCGGTCTGCAAGTTCAGCAGCTCAGCGCTTTAACGCACTTCTCCAACGGGGCTCCTATTTCAGTATTCCTTAAAATACTGGCCTGCCAGGTATGCAAACGATTGACTACCAGTCCTTGGCAAGTTTCTAGAAAACAAAGAATCAATGTAACCAATGGCCACAAATATTGCACCAGCAGAAAGCCGAAAAAGACCTGGTGTAAACCATCTTGGAACCTGTAATGGAGATTTAAAATCTTTTTTACATGCAACCACCTGCCCAGCCTTTTGCTATGCCTTGTCAACTGGCTGTATACATCAAATATTTGGTTTTTGATGGTATGTAATTTAAATTTAAAAGCTGGCAAATGATCTGACTGATGTGTTGTTGAAGGCTTTCATGGCCAGAATCACTGTCAAACAGACAGAGTTCTTTCTCCCATCCTGAACCTTCTTCAGATATATAAACCTCACTTGCCTAGTTTCCAACAAACCTTGCAACCTCTGAGGATGCCTGCCACAGATGTAGATGAAACGTCAGGAGAGAATGCTTCTGGAAGATGGCCATACAACCTGAAAAACTCACAGCAACCCAGATCTTTTTCATTGTGCAATAGAGTTCTTGTGAAGAAACCCACTTGCATTGTGTTGTCAAAGGCTTTCATGGCCGGGATCACAGGGTTGTTGTATGTTTTCTGGGCTGTATGGCCATGTTCTAGAAGTATTCTCTCCTGATGTTTCGCCCACATCTATGGATGCCTGCCATAGATGTGGGCGAAACGTCAGGAGAGAATACTTCTAGAACATGGCCATACAGCCCAGAAAACATACAATAACCCCACTTGCATTTTCTGCTGCCATGAGACCCTCACATCCTTCAGTTTTAGGCTTGAACCTTTCCAGAGGGATAGGGAGCTATGCATGCAATGGAGACCTTTGGAATGCCATTCAATACATTGAGTACATTTGTCAGTGGAATCTAATGTAGTTTGCCCAAGCACAAGGTTGAAGGTGCATGAAAGCAAATAATTTCTTACTTTTGTGTCTTCCTGTAACTTTCTATTTTGTAATTTTCTAGAAGCTACTTTAGGATAATGTAATGGGAAAAACACCTGTTATCACTTGTTTTTGAGTGACGCAAGGATCTTCAAAGGCCTCATTCATTAGTGAGAAAATGATTTCATCTATATTTGGAAAGAGGCTACTATTTGCATGCCAAAGTGTTACAGAGTTCAGGTTGGTAATATCACTGTTTGGTTTGTTGAGCTACCCTGAATTATGGTCAATTTTGATTATTAAAATTGGGTATAACTTTGCTTTCCTAGACACTTTATTTTGATTGTGTGAAAACTGTTGCGTGCTTGGAGATTTGGGCTCTTGTTCTGATATGTGTGAAAACTGGGGCAGATCTGCTTTCCCTGTCTTTAATTTTCCAATATGTCTGTTTTGTACAAACTAACATAGGCACTGGAATGGCACCCTGTAAACTAGATCTGGCATTTTTCCATCTTATTGAGGTCATCAGCACTTAACATCTCATTCCTAAAAAGTACATATTTTTTTACATTTGCTGGTGTTCACAAAGAAACTTAATATTCCAAGTTTTTAAACCGGGAGCACAAGATTTCCCTTTCACACAGCCATATAATCCAGAATATCAAGGCAGATAATCCACAATATCTGCTTTGAACTGGGTTATCTGAGTCCACACTGCCATATAATCCAGTTCAATGTGGATTTGATACAGCTGTGTGGAAGGGGCCTGAGATGTAGGCCCCTTCTACAGTGCCATATAAAATCCAGATTATCTGCTTTGAACTCAATTATGTGGCAGTGTGGACTCACATAATCCAGTTCAAAAGAGATAATTTGGATTTTGTGCTTTGATAATCTGGATTATATGGCAATGTAAAAGGGGTGATAATGAAGTCTCTTTTCTATTTGATTCAATGACTGGGTGAACAGTCCATTTAACGATCAATGACCTGAAATTTTAAGAAAATACACACATACACTATATCTATATCTATATCTATACACATACACATAATAAATAAACAAATACACATAATAAAAGTGAAAATCTGTATGTGTGTATGTGGCACAGATGTCCGTTCACACAGACAACCTCCGGCCTCCACAAACAGGCTATAGTTCCCAGTGCTGAGGAGCCACCGTCACTCCCTCCCAGGACATTGCAGGTTACAGTGAGCACATCCCAGTGTTCCTTTCTCTCTCCATTTGCATGATCCCACCACTGCCTCTCTCTTAACCCTTCCCTAACCTTTCCTATGGCACTCAGCAAACAGAGGAATTGATTAGCAACTGAACATACTCCAGAAGTTTGAGGAGAATTCACCATGATTTCTAGGAGTGGTAGGGACTGGTATGTTTAGTTCACCCGCAATCTAAGAGCACTCTGAACCCCACCAATCCAACATGGCCTCATTTGCATATGGGTGGGATTTGGGGGTGATTGACCTTGACATCCAGGAGTTATAGTTCACCTGTACTAAAATAACATTGAACCATTTGATGATGAATCTGGACCAAACTTGGCACACAAATTCAACATGGCCAACTGCGAACACTGGTGGACTTTGGGGGTGATTGACCTTTAACTCTGGGAGTTATTGTTCACCTGTATTCTGCGACTTCTGTTATTGAAGTCCTTGGCCTTGATTTGCTAATATGAAGTGAAGTCCTTTAAGATTTTTTCCTGTTTTCCTTAGATGTACCCTATATTTATCAGTTTCTATACCTGTCATTTCATGACTGCTTCCTATTGATCGGATTAAGTGCTGTATCTCAGTCCATTTGTAGTTTTGATCTGAATTGCTGTAGCAAACTCCTTACTGACTCTTTGAGTACTGGGCGACTTTTGTTCTTAGCTTTTTAGCCTTTGTAGTGCCTCATTTTAGATCACTAGCAACTCATTCCAGACAAAAACATGCTGTGATCTTTGGGTGGGAAAGAAAAAAGTCAAGTTTAATTCCACCAATTGTTCTGCAGTTTAATTCCTTTATCCAAGATTATATCTTGGTGAAAACAGAGATATTTAAAGGGGACTGTGTTTAGGAATTCATCTGTAAGAAAATATCCTGTACTTCCAAAAGAGAATGTGCAATGTACAGAACATTTAAAATTTAAGTTTCCTACAATCTCATCAGATGGGGGAAGAATTGGCGGCATGCTCCACTTCACTGCCGCTTTAAGCATGGAGCCCAATGGTTTCTATTACACTACACACTACTACTTCCAGCAGGGCTACGTGTTTAAAGGGGCAGTGAAGTGGATTATGCACAACACAAGAGGTTTCCCATGTTGACTTGAACAATGGGGGGAAGCCAGATGGTCACCCTTTCTCCTCCGAGATCACCCTGTCGGTAAGCCGGACGATGTGGAGCATGGGGTTCAACTCTACAACTCTCTTGTCAACTCTACATGATTTACTGTGGTTAAAGACTTAGATTTTCCTGGGTGCAGAATTTGCTTTGTACTAAATGTAGTAGACAACAAGATGAACATGAGCCAATCATGTGATATTATACAACTTAATTTATAATGATATATAATAATATAATATATTGTATATACATATAATATTGATAATATTATAATGTATTATGATATAATACTGATAATAATACAATTTAATAATATTAATTATATATTATATATTAAATATAATATTACTAATAATATTACAATGTAATGATATAGTACAATATAGTAATTTAATGCTAGTATTGTACTATGTTAATAATATAATGTATTATATGTGAATGTAATATGTAAGCCGCTCTGAGTCCCCTTTGGGGTGAGAAGGGCGGCATATAAATGTAGTAAATAAATAAATAAATATGGTAGCAAAAAAACCCCCTATATGATTCTAGGCTGCATCAGTAGGAGTACAGTGTCCATATCAAATGTGTCCATATCAGTGTCCATATCAATGTGGTCACTGGATTTGCCACAATATGTGGTGATTCAGGCAACCAGTGTAAAGAATTCCAGGATGATGCTGTGATTTGACCATTGAACAAACTCTGGAGGCCATGGAAACCCAATTCCGTGGCAATTCACTCTCAGAAGAAGTCAATGGCAAATTTAAGAAATCTTGCTAAGAAAATGTCATGATAAATTGACTTTAAGGACACCATAAGTCAAAATGGACTTAAAGGCACACAACATTGGCAATGGCAGCAATATGTTTCCTATGTCTATTGTGATGGGTTGATATCATTCCAATGCATATACACATTGTGTCTTTGCAGATGTAGAAGGCTTTGCCCAATTTTATACTAGCTAGCTCTTTTCTGCAAGCCCAACATCCTAATTGATGTTGATGGAAACAGTAGAAACAGTAGAAAAATCAATTAAATCTTGGCCACAGTAGTAAGTACAGGGTAGAGAGTAAGGGAAGATAGTATATGTGAAGTCCTCGGACAACAGACTGAATACATTTACAGTGTTGAAGAGGCCTCACTTCAGGTCTCTCATTGAATTTTCTTTGTGCCTATCCAACTTCTGATCTGTGTTAACGAAGCTCTTTCAACTTCTGTTATGGCATTCTGCTGTAAATGGAGCATATTGAACTCTAGATGGGATTGTGTTTGAAAATTTCTCAGAATTTGTAGTCAGTTCTACAAAATACAGCTGCTGGATTATTGCAGCCAGCAGCAGGGAATGCATCTGCCAAGTTCTTCAGCTAGGCTGACTGTTGGTCTGCTTCTGAGAGTAGTTTGAAAGGGTGGTGCTTAGCAGGTTATGTTATGTTATAGGTATATGTTATTTTGGCATATTAGGCAGAAAAAAACTGCAAACATTTCTCCTTATCCTTAGAAGTTAAAATACAAGTGTAGTGACAACAATAATGTTTTATTATTTTTTGCTTTGATATTTTATGTGTTGCCTAAATCAGACATCCCTTGGGTGACTTGCAACATAATAATAACTATGTTTCTCAAGTAGATGTGAGAAGAAAAGACTCAACAGTAGTGGCTTAAATACCCCAAAGGCACCAGATCCCACATGATCTTGGAAGATAAGCAGGATCAGCCCTGGTGAGTATTTGGACAGAAGACCACCAACAAATACCAGGAGGTGTTGGATCTTTTTCAGGGGAAGGAATCAATAAAACCGTATCCATGTTTAAGAAAACTCTATGAAATGCCTTCGTTGATGAGCAGCATGAAGACATATGTACACAGAACAGAACCAGACCTTTTCCTTCAGCTGAGAGGTGCTGCTGACATGGGATGGTAGTGGAAGTCTCACCACCTTATCCGACTGGGTAATTTTAGTGTCCTAGGATGCTTCCTAGGTTTAGAAAAGGCAGAGGAAACAGAGACCAAATTGCCAATATCCGCTGGATAATGGAGGAAGCCAGGGAGTTTCAGAAAAACATCTACTTCTGCTTTATTGACTATTCTAAAGCCTTCGACTGTGTGGATCATAATAAAATATGGCATGTTCTTGGTGGCATGGAGATACCAAGTCACCTTGTCTGTCTCCTGAGAAAGCTGTATAAAGACTAAGTAGCCACAGTAAGAACAGATCACGGAACAACAGACTGGTTCAAGATTGGGAAAGGAGTGCAGCAGGGCTGCATACTTTCACCCTCCCTATTCAACTTGTATGCAGAACACATCATGCGACATGCGGGGCTTGAGGAATCCAAGGCCGGAGTTAAAATTGCTGGAAGAAACATTAACAACCTTAGGTATGCAGATGATACCACTCTGATGGCCGAAAGCGATGAGGAGCTGAGAAGCCTTATCACCAAGGTGAAAGAAGAAAATGCAAAAGCTCGGTTGCAGTTAAACATCAATAAAACCAAGATCATGGCAACTACACCTATTGATAACTGGCAAATAGAAGGAGAAAACGTGGAGGCAGTGACAGACTCTATATTTCTAGGCGTGAAGATCACTGCAGATGCAGACTGCAGCCAGGAAATCAGAAGACGTTTACTTCTTTGGAGGAGAGCAATGGCCAACCCTGACAAAATAGTGAAGAGCAGAGATGTCACACTGGCCACGAAGGTCCGCATAGTGAAAGCAATAGTATTCCCCATAGTAACCTATGGATGCGAGAGCTGGACTATAAGGAAGGCTGAGCGAAGGAAGATCGACGCTTTTGAACTCTGGTGCTGGAGGAAAATCCGGAGAGTGCCTTGGACAGCAAGAAGATCCAACCATTCCATCCTCCAGAAAATAATGCCCGGCTGCTCACTGTAGGGAAGGATATTAGAGGCAAAGCTGAAGTATTTTGGCCACATAATGAGGAGACAGGAAAGCTTGGAAAAGATCACGATGCTGGGGGAAATGGAAGGAAAAAGTAAGAGAGGCCGACCAAGGGCAAGATGGATGGACGGTATCCTTGAAGTGACTGGCTTGACCTTGAAGGAACTGGGGGCGGTGACGGCCGACAGGGAGCTCTGGCGTGGACTGGCCCATGAGGTCACGAAGAGTCGGAAACGACTAAACGACTGAGCAGCAGCAGCAGGATGCTTCCACTTCATTTGGAGAACTGATGGTTTCAATACCCATCAGATGATGTGAGGGACCTTCCTGTGGAAGTACCACTCCCAAATGGGGTGAAAGCATCGCCAGAAACTTTCCCGGCAACACGGAAGGCCTCCCGTGTTGTGCTGGCTCCCATAGAGCTACCATGGGGCATCCTTGCAGTGGCAAAACTTTCCACATATGATGGGGAAACTGTCACGGAGAGGGAGCTGTGTGCAGGGTGACAGATTCACCCCACTCCTCCCTCTTTCCTCCCCAGAAACCCGGTGAAGCGGGGCACTTTGCCAGGACTTTATGATGAGGCCATAAGAGCTCACCGACATTGCCATATATTGCAATTTCACAATGTAGTTTAACTGCATTGCATGGCAATATGGACTCATATGATGCAGTTCAATGCAGATTAACTGCATTACATGGTTGTGTAGATCGGGCCTCTGGGACCTTTCACACTACACCATTCTAGCACTATAATTCCTTTATCTACCATGGTTGCATTCTCGGAAGCATTTCTTTGCCCTCTTCTGAGTTGGCTCCACCACATTTTAGTCAAGAAAGGGGTTCCTGAATGGGAAGAAAAAATATATGAGGGGAGGAAGAACAAGACTTTTCCGTCTCTTTAACTTTAAATTACTCTTTAAATTATAACTTCTCTATATATAAAAGAGTGATGGCATCAGGGCAGCGGACAAAACAACAAAACTACAGGCCCCCCAACCTCGAAATTTGACAACACAACCCATCATCCACGGCTCTAGGTTGATACAACAAAAAAGAAAAGAAAAATAAAGTCTAATTACAGGGAGAGGAATAATAGGTTTTATCCAATTGCTGCCAGTTACAAGCCTAAGTTCTGCCCACTTGGTCTCCTAGCAACCTACTCAGCCCAGGGGACAGGCACAGTTGGACTTAATGTCAGGGGAAAACCTTTACCCTTTACCTTAACTACCACCAATTCCTCAATACTTTATTTCCCATACCACCATACTTCGCCACAGCAACGCGTGGCCGGGCACAGCTAGTATTTTATAATGTAAATGTCCTGGTTGCATCCTATAGAATATTGGCATTTTGGTTTGCTGGAACATTAGAAGACCTCTTTATGCATCCCTCCCTAAACTGCAAATACAAGGATCCCACAGAATTGCACCATGGCAGAAGTTGATGATGAACCCATGGGATCTCCGTTCAGGGATAGGAACAATTCCTGTCTAAAACCTAGAGACTCATTGATGACAACACTGGGTTGGGCGAACTATTGCTATGACTCAGGCCTCCTTTACACTGCCATATAATCCAATTCAAAGCAGATAATCTGGTTTTTATATGGCAGTGAAGAAAGGGTCATAGAATAAAGAATTGCTTGTATTCAGGGGCACTTTTTTCTGCAATCATGTTTCTCTATTCTTATGCTATTCTACTGCATATGACTCTGTTAGGTGAGATTTGGGCTTCTAGTGAAGGCAAAATGTTTAGAGAGGACATACCAGTACTTTGTTGGACATGGAGAAATGTAATTGTGGGAACTGATCCTGCTGTATATAGGCTATATTTATTTATTTATTTTGTGTCAAAAAGCATTGCATAAACAGATATGTTTAAAACTGATAAAATATAGGGATCACAAGCTGTTAGATAGTTTTAGACCCAAAACGGACAACAGTGACTGCATTGTCTGTAGCTTTAAACAGTACTTCCTCTGTGCATGAGGCAGGGCATTGTGGGCAAGCATATAGATGCTGAGTTGTTTGTTCTGCTACACAATTGCACAAGGTGGAGGATTCTTCTATGTCAGTAGTTCCCAACCTTTTTATAGGAGCCTCCGGTGGTGTAGAGGATTAAAGCCTTGTAACTTGAAGGTTGGGTTGCTGACCTGAAGGCTGCCAGGTTTGAATCCCACCCGAAGAGAGCGTGGATGAGCTCCCTCTATCAGCTCCAGCTCCATGCGGGGACATGAAAGAAGCCTCCCACAAGGATGGTAAAAACATCAAAACATTCGGGCATCCCCTGGGCAACGTTCTTGCAGATGGACAATTCTCACACCAGAAGCGACTCAGGTTGCTCCTGACACACACACACACAAACAAAACAAAACAAAAACCCTTTTTATGACCAGGGACCACTTGACCAGGGACCACTTGGCAATGTCAGCTAGCTTATAGAGTCTATCAATAATAATAATAATAATAATAATAATAATAATAATAATAATAATAATAATTTATACCCCACCACCATCTCCCATAAGGATTCGGGTGGCTTACAAAACAGCACACAAAGATGTCATACATAAAATACATAATACATAAAATATATCAACAAGTGTAGGTTTAAGACATCCTGTGATTATTCTACATGTCTCATTCAGTTCTATATTCACCTGCTTCACATGGGCAGATTTATGTCAGACGGGGCAGACATACTCAGCAGTTGAGTAACACAAGTCCAGGTCTGATGTTCTTATTAATTTTGGATCTGCACCCCATGAACTATTAGTAAGTTTCCACAGGATGTTATTGCATGCAGCTACGTTGTGCTTGGTGTTCACACAGTGTTTCCTAAATGTTAGCATTCAGTCTAAGGTGACGCCGAGATATTTAGGGTGGGAACAGTGTTCCAGCTCTTGGCCTTCCCAGGTAACCTTCAGTTTGCTGTTGGCTTCACGATTACGAATCCAAACATAGGTTTACCAAAGGGATTTCTTCCTTTGCCAGAAACCCCTCCCCCCCATTCAAGATCTCATTTAACACTGCCGGGGCAAAAGTCTTGTCCAAAACTAGAGGCCGAAGAGGGCAACAGCTGCCAGCTGGGCATTGACAGAATGGAGCTCTCCTGGCATGCACCTTGGTCAGTCAATGGCAATTTGGGTCAGGACAGGAACTGTTACTCAGCCAAGGAAAAACATTGTGCTCGGAGGTATACAATAACATCTGAAAAAGTACTTATTCTAGTACAATGCCAGTTATGCCACTATAAATCACCAAAGGAGTTCTTGCCAAACAAACCTGATTACACTTTTGGGGACTATAGCCTAGTTTATCAGATGATGATCCACCAAGACTAAACTCTGCCCACACCTGCCTTGGGAGATATCGGGGAGGAAGGTAAAGATCTCTTGACCTTCATCCCATGAATGACTAATTGGAATGTAATCCTCTCCATCTCAGAAAAGCACACTTTGATCCAGAGGCTAAGGTGAGTGTGATGTATATACCCTCAGACTGTATTTCAAGTAAATGCTGGAAACACAGTGTCTTTCTCTCATGCAGCAGACAACCAGACAATATTCATTTTGCCAGCACCCTTCTCTACAGCCAAGCCAATGTTCTTGGGTCATTTCCTAACATTAGAGCCCCCTAGTTAATCAGGTGTAACATGAAGCTTTGACATGATTTACTGCATGATGGTAGCTCGTACTGTAAGGGCTTTGTACTGCTCTATGTATTGTATAATAGTGTTAAGCTGTCCCTGGACAAGACTCCATTGTAAACAAGCTATCTAGCTCAACTGGGATATCCTGTAAAAATATTATAATGAAAACAGACTCTGACATCACTCTAAAGAGCCTCTGTTCAGGACTCCCAAAACCACCCGGCAACTGTCTGTAAAGAACATTAACTGCAGCTATTTAACCCCAATGGTGCTGAATGAATTGTCTGCTCAGAAAAATTAATTTCTCACTGGTTGGCTCTTCGGCCCCTTTCCCACAAATGCAGGCAATACTTTATGAGAATTTTCAGTTCCCCCACAATTTCCAGCAGCTTCAAGATACATAGAGGGACCTTCCACACAGCTGAATAAAATCCCACATTCTCTGCTATGAACTGAATACATGGCAATGTGGACTTTCTGCGTGGATATTCTATGTTATATGGCTGTGTAGAAGTGCCCAAAGTTTCTGATGGTGGCAAACATACTCAGGACATTGCAAACAATAACAGTGAGAAAGTTAATCAGCTACAGGCTCCAAATTCCGTATATACTCAAGTATAAGCTGACCCGAATATAAGCCAAGTGATCTGTTTCTCTTGCTGCTTTAACCATGTTGTACCTCACCTTGAGCCACAAGAGGTGGGTAATAAATTATTATTACCGTATATACTCGAGTATAAGCCGACCCAAATATAAACCGAGGCACCTAATTTTACCACAAAAAACCTGGGAAAACATTGACTCCAGTATAAGCCGAGGGTGTTAAATTTCAGAAATAAAAATAGATACCAATAAAATTACATTAATTGAGGCATCAGTAGGTTAAATATGTTTGAATATTTACATAAAGCTCAAATTTAAGATAAGACTGTCCAACTCTGATCAAATCATTATTCTCATCTTCTTCAATGTAAATGTGCTTATGTATCCCTTTAATAATAATAGAGTAAAATAATACATGTAATAATAATAATAATAATAAGATCAGAGTGAAATAATAAATGTAATAATAATAATAATAATAATAATAATAATAATAATAATAATAATAATAATAATCTGGCAGAAACCAGTGCAGGTGGTCGCGGTGGTGATTGGCACATTGGGTGCCGTGCCAAAAGATCTCAGCCAGCATTTGGAAACAATAGATATTGACAAAATCACGATCTGCCAACTGCAAAAGGCCACCCTACTGGGATCTGCACGCATCATCTGAAAATACATCACACAGTCCTAGACACTTGGGAAGTGTTCGACTTGTGATTTTGTGATACGAAATCCAGCATATCTATCTTGTTTGCTGTGTCATAATATAATAATAATAATAATAATAATAATAATAATAATAATAATAATAATAATAGAGTAAAATAAATGTAATAGTAGCAACAATAATAGAGAAAAATAATAAATGTAATAATACCAATAATAATAGAGAAAAATAATAAATGTACCATATATTCTCGAGTATAAGCTGACGCAAATATAAGCCAACCAGGGCCCTCACCCGAGTATAAGCCGAGGGGGGCTTTTTCAGTCTTAAAAAAAGGGCCGAAAAACTAAACTTATACTCGAGTATATACAGTACATTGTGGGAGTAAAACAACCATTGGTCGAAAGTTATTAATTCACAGAGGATGGTTGTTTCACTTCGACAACAGTTTAATCTTTGAATTAATATGCTGGATATTTCAATAATGTTCTGGTTAAAAGCCACAATAAAATTCATTGTGTCCATTGAGTAATATCTTTACTAGAACTATTTTTATAGTGTCTATGTGAGATTTTGAGTTACTGAGAATGTTTTCTCAGATTTAATATTCAAGGAGAACATATAGATGTTTGCCTATGAGACTGGGTTTGGTTTAAGATATTGATTCAGTATTATGATTCACACTTCAAAATTAAGGATGCTTTTGTCAAGTACAATTCCTGTGTTATGATGTTATGAGCCGTTGATCCCAGAATAGGGGATCATAGACTCTTAGAGTTGAAAGAGACCTCATGGGCCATCCAGTCTAACCTCCTGCCAAGAAGCAGGAAAATCACATTCAAAGCACCCCCGACAGATGGCCATCCAGCCTCTGCTTAAAAGTTTCCAAAGAAGGAGCCTCCACCATACTCGGGGCAGAGAGTTCCACTGCTGAACTGTTGGATTATGGTTGTATGTATATGAAATGTAAATCAAGTGTTTTCTGCTGTTTTGCAAGAGTGTGTGTTTCAGTAATGAAATAGTTAACAGCAGGCTAGTTTGACTGACAGCCTGTTGTGACTGCTATGACCTATCAGGCATGGTTTCCGGTCTTGGAGGTTGGGAACTTCCTTCGGACTGAGGAATGTGTTTTTCTTATCTCTCTGTGTGTTGAGCTGTGCTTGCCGAGCAAAGAGGCTATAAGAGAAATGCCAGCTCAGAGAGATGGCTTTTGCTGTGCTTTGTAAATATGTATTATAGATATAGAATAAATGTTTGGACTTCAGACTACGGATGTGTTTGAGTCTGACATTGAACAGAGGAATTGGTGAGGCAGACGATTGTAACCAATTCATCAGGGTGCTGGAGAAGATGATTGATGGAGCTTGAAGAAACCCACCCGGCACGCATCCTGACCACCACGCTGTCATGAACAGCTCTCACAGTGAAGAAATTCTTCCTCATGGTTAGGTGGAATTTCCTTTCCTCTAGTTTGAAGCAGTTGTTCCACATCCTAGTCTCCATGACAGCAGAAAACAAACCTGCTCCCTCCTCCCTATGACTTCCCCTCACATATTTATACATGGCTATCATGTCTCCTCTCAGCCTTCTTTTGAAGGCTAAACATGCCCAGTTCTTTGAGCCACTCCTCATAGGGGTTTTTCTTACAGACCCTTGATCATTTTAGTCGCCCTCCTCTGGACACTTTCCAGCTTGTCAACATCTCCCTTCAATTGCAGTGCCCAGAATTGGACAAAGTGTGATTCCAGGTGTGGTCTGACAAGGCAGAATAGAGGGGTAGCATGACTTCCCTGGATCTAGACACTAGACTCCTATTGATGCAGGCCAAACACAAGACTGCAGAAGAAAGGAAGGTCACATTTCAAGTAGATAGACTCAATCAAGAGCGCCACAACCCTGAGTGTGCAGGACTCGGGCAGAACTATTGAGGATGGAGTGTCTTGGAAGTGTCTTATTCACAGTGTCACCATAAGTATAGGCATAGAATCATAGAATCATAGGGAAGAGAAAGGGGTCTCTACCATGATTATAGGTAAAGGTTTCCCCTGACATTAAGTCCAGTCATGTCTGATTCTGGGGGTTGGTGCTCATCTCAATTTCTAAGCCGAAGAGCCGGCATTGTCGGTAGACACCTTCAAGGTCATGTGGCAGGCATGACTGCATGGAGTGCCGTTACCTTCCCGCCTGAGTGGTACCTATTGATCTACTCACATTTGCATGTTTTCGATCTGCTAGGTTGGCAGAAGCTGGAGCTAACAGCGGGTGCTCATGCCGCTCACGGGATAGGCTGGCAAAATTGGACCTCCAAGAGGTCGAGCCACATTTAGAATTATCCATTAGAAGTGTTCTACATGATGTGTTCTACTAAGAAATATCTAAACAATCCTTTTGAGTTTTCCCGTGAATAATAAAGGCTGCCCCTCCTCCATGCTGTGTAGACATATAAATACCACTGAATGCATGGAAGTCACTTGTAAATAGACATGGTGCTTATAAGAGGCCTCATTTTAAGAATGTTTGAATGTTAATGAATGGAAAAACAATTTGTCCTCCCACGCCAAGTATCTGCAAGTAGATGAAGTTAATCATGTCCTGCCTGCCAAGGTTAAGCCGCCACCACTACCATCTTAATAACACTTCCGGGGTCCCTGGTATGAGCAAACCTATAGCGAAGGCTTATTTTACATCTTAAATATCATTATATTTATATATAATTTTAACAGCATATCATTGTATGTCAGAAACATTAGGTTTCAAGCTGCCAAGGCCTTGTCTGCTCTAAACCACATCTTGTGTCTTGCTCATGCCACTCTGAACAACTGCCTAACCATAGTCTCTGTGCAGACCAAACTGGAGAAGGAATTGGCTCCTGAAGAGAGGCCAGATCTGTTCTAACAGACATTTGGAGACATGGTGAGAAAATAAAAGAGAGATGTTGCATAAAAGTAAAAACTGCAGGCATTACAGAAATAAATTATGCAGTGTTCTTGGGCTTCAGTGGAATTAGCAATTCTGGACATATTTGTTACCTCAAAGGCATAGAGTCTCTCTGGATCAAGTATAGTAGGAACAATTTGCACTGTGTGCTTTTTTTACCCATCCCTGCTTCACAGACATGTAAAGGTAAAGGTAAAAGTTTCTCCTGACGTTAAGTCCAGTCATGTCTGACTCCATTTCTAAGAGGAAGAGCCTGCGTTGTCTGTAGACACCTCCAAAGTCATGTGGCCGGCATGACTGCATGGAGCGCCGTTACCTTCTCGCTGGAGCGGTACCTATTGATCTACTCACATTTGTATGTTTTCGAACGGCTAGGTTGGCAGGAGCTGGAGCTAACAGCGGGTGCTCAAGCCGCTCCCGGGATTTGAACCTGGCACCTTTCGGTCTGCAAGTTCAGCAGCTCAGCGCTTTAACGCACTTTGCCACCGGGGTGTTAATATGTGTGGCCTGACTACTTAAGCTAGATCAGTAGTTCTCAACCTTCCTAATGCCGCAACCTCTTAATACAGCTCCTCATGTTGTGGTGACACCCAACCATAACATTTTTGTTGCAACTTCATAATTGTAATTTTGCTACTGTTATGAATCGCAATGTAAATATCTGATATGCAGGATGTAGTTTCATTCACTGGTCTAAATTTGGCACAAATACCAGATACGCCCAAATTTGAATACTGGTGGGATTGGAAGGGGATTGATTTTGTCATTTGGGAGTTGCAGTTGCTGGGATTTATAGTTCACCTCCAAGCAAAGAGCATTCTGAACTCCATCAATGATGGAATTGAACCAAACTTGGCACAGAGGACTCCCATGACCAACAGAAAATACTAAAAGGGTTTGGTGGCATTGACCTTGGGTTTTGGAGTTGTAGTTCACCTACATCCAGAGAGCACCGTGGACTCAAACAATTATGGATCTGGACCAAACTTGGCACAAATACTCAATATGCCCAAATGTGAACAGTGGTGGAGTTTGGGGGAAATAGCCCTTGATATTTGGGAATTTTAGTTGCTGGGATTTATAGATCACCTACAATCAATGAGCATTCTGATTCCCATCAACAAGAGAATTGGGCCAAACTTCCCACACTGAACTCCTATGGCAGGCAAAGGGATCTTCAGCCTTTCCTTCCGAGGGGGTAACTAAGGCCATCAGAAATATGTGTTTTCTGATGGTCTTTGGTGACCCCTCCGACCCCTAGCTTGAGAAACACTGGGCTAGATCCTTTCATTATTCTCCCATGCCTTCCTGTCTTGCTCTGTTTCTGTCCCATCTGTGTCTCATAACTGTTTGAAATGATGATCCCATAATGTATGTGCCAATAGTGACTGTAATTCAGCATACTTAACTGGGATGATGTTCTAAGTTAGCACAAAGCACTGACATGTTGCAACTGAGAATGACACAGCATCTGCTTATGTTGGCAGCATTGTATGACATTCTAAATGCTGGGCAAGCAGTTGGTTGTTTTAATTCGAATTGCAGTCAGCTTTCTATACCTACATGTTTGTGCATCCATTGATTCAACCAATCATGGCCGAGCACTATGCTGATGTGTAGGCAGAACCTTGTGTTGCTTCCTGCCATTTCACAGATACTCTGGCTCTCTCTGGCACTTGTTTACATTGTTCACCGTTTTATATATACATAGTATATAATGAGACTTGAATATCCACAGATTCTGTGGCCACTTACTCTGCAGAATGCTTTGTCAGAGGGAGATCCAGCAGGCTTCCGCTTTGATACTGTGTTCTTTTTAGGCTGGATCTACACTGCCCTGTATCCCAGAATCTTATTCCAGATTATCTGCTTTGAACTGCCAGATAATCTGGGATAAACAGATAATCTGGGATCAGATCCTGGAATATGGGGCAGTGTTTAGCAAAAACATGTCTATTTAGTACTGAGCTTGGAAAATTGCTTTGTCAATTACTTTGTGGTCACTGGGATCAATACTGGTGACTGTGGTTTTGACATCTTCAACACGGTGGTTTGGTTATTATTTTCTGACCATTTTAATACTGTTTCGTTTCCAGATTTGTTTTTATGATCTGTTATATATTGGATGAAGCCATTTTGTCAGGCTTGAGTCAGCTATTCCACTGTAAGAGTACTGTAAAAGGAATGCAAATGCTTATATATCATTGATAGACAAGATGAGATACTCAAATAAGGAACACCATTAGGACTCTTGGATTTACATATAGATTACAACCAAGGGCTCGTCTCCACCGACCAGTTAGGCCAGCTCAGAACCAGTTTGGTAGAAACCGGTTTGGCTGTGCATATGATTAGATGGACATTTCTGGAACAGGTTTAAGGCTAGGAAAGTGATTACATGAACCATGGAATGTGGCCTCAAACCTCTTCTAGAATCTGCAGTATCCAAAGTTGCAGAAAAATGTGTCCCCCATCCCCCCCCCCAAATTACTTGAGATTTGCACCAGCTCCCCCGAGGCATATAAGGAAGTAAACAAGAAAAGAAAGTAACACCAGTGGAACCTCCTACTGCCCAGCTATGCCTTTGAGGTGTTTTTTAACAGCCCCTGACCCCACATTCTGAATTTTACAAAGTGTTTCAGTGGAGGCGGGTATCTATGATGCATTTTCCATTCTGTTGAACCGATTTTGACATCTGATGTGCTTCACATTTGGAGCTTGCTGCTGCTCATTCAGAGGTGTATCTCAATACTTTCCCTCAACTTTGGTGAGCTTTAAAGGCCTTAACCCTCCTTGCAGTGGGCTTTGGCAGCATGCATTTTCTAGCCACTGCAGAAGTCATAATATTTCAAATTGTATGATATGGGCATGACATCTGTTTCGACTTAATGTTTAATATAGACATACAGTGGAACCTCTACTTAAGTGTCCCAACTTAATAGCATTTTGAGTTAAAAGATGTTGCTGAGCCCAGGTTTTGCTTTGACATAAGAGCAGAATTTTGAGTTAAGAGCTAGCACTAGAGGGGACACTACCGCAAGGGTACTGGGCTTTAGGGCTTCAAGGGAGCAGCCTCCGTGCCTAGTGCTCTTGTCCGCTTTGGGAGATTGCTGTTTGCTTTGCTCTTGTCTGTTTTGTGGAGCTTTGGGTTAGTTGATTTTGTGTGGTTTTTATTCCTGGTATGTTTGGCTTCATGAAGAGGGAGAGAGAGAGTGAGTGAGTGAGAGAGGGAGGAGGCTGGAATGAGTCCAGTATGAAGAAAATGATGCTTCTGCCTCTTCGCTTGGTTCTTCCTTGTCACAACTTTGTGCTTCTAACATTTTAAAGTTGATCTTTTTTCTTTGTTCCACATGAATGTGCATTTATACTCTATTTGTTATTTATAAAGTACATTTTCTTACACATAATAAAATGGGGGGTGCCTGGGTTCAAGGGACCGGAACCAATGAACATCACTTTGATGTGTTTCAATATGCTTTGAGATAAGAGTGTTTTGAGAAGAGCTTGGCCATAGAACAAATTACTCTTAAGTCAAGGTGCCACTGTAGAATACCTTTTAATAAATTGCAGCAGGTTTCATGCCGGTGAATTTGCAATTTAGGGACGGATGTTTTAAATTCTAAAATAGAGAGCCAGATTCTATTAGTGCTCATATTTTAAAACTTTATTTTACAGTACGCATTACATACAGAGTTAAACTGTAGCTTTTCATAGTAATATAACCATTCTGGCTGAAATTATTTTAATGAAAGCAGTATTTCTATGGCTTTCCACCACAACGGTCGGATTTCACTCCTCATGGCATCATCACAGCTATAAGGCTTCTGAACTTTTTGTCATTATGAAATTTAATCTCCCAACAGAGGTTTCAGGAAATGTACCAGATCAGATGTTGAAAAATGAGAAAAAAGAATATGCAAGGGAAAGAAACAACACTGTATAGAGCAGTATGGTACAAATAAAATACTGGGATAAGGAACCTCAGTTAGCAAGACTTTTTTCCTTTGTTATGTTCTAGGAATAATATGAGTGCTGATGAATAATAAACATCCAAAGCTTTGAAGCTCTTTCAGATAACTGTTTAGCACTTCATCTGTTTAAAAGAAAATGCAATAAAATATAAAATTGGAATGATTTTCCTTTTGAAATCAAAATATAAGTATAACTATATGAAATATATCAACAAGTTGACCACCAGTATTTTATATCTAGTATAGTTTAAACCAGCACTGGTGACATCACTCCTTCTTTTCTCCTTCCAGCTCATTGATTCTTATGATGTGATGATAAAAATTCAAGGCAACTAGAACCTAGCTAGGTTACAGCTTTTACAGGAGACAAGGTAAATTCACATATCATTTAAGGCACTGTGGTGAGAAGGGGCTGGGGAAACACTTCTACTGAGAATCTGTAAACTCAATATGACTGTATCAGTGGTATTGTTTAGATCAGGCATGTATTTTCCCATCTCTGTAGAACAGTGGTTCCCAATCTGTGGCCTGTGAACCACCAGTGGCCCCCAAGAACTAAAATATGGTCCACAGCTTCATTGTTACAACACTGTGGCAACGAGAGCGACAGCCTCTTATAGTGCTGAGGGGATGTTGGGAAGGGAGAAATTGACTATCCACGAAATGTTAGACAACAGGCCTCCTGACTGCTGCTTCTCCTCCCTCCTCCTGAGCAGAACCATTCCATGTGGCACCTGGAAGCGGGGGCGCCTTTATTGGAAAGTGTTTGCTGGCCCTGAGTGATTCATGTCTGGAATTTCTCTGTTTTCTGAGTGGTGTTCTTTATTTGCTATTCTGATTTTAGAGTTTTTTAATCCTGGCAGCCAGATTTTGTTCATTTTCATGGCTTCCTCCATTCTGTTGAAATTGTCCACATGCTTGTGGATTTCGATGGCTTCTCATGGTAGTTGTCCCAACAAAGGTTTCCTTCAGTCAGTAAGGAGCCAGATCTTGAAGCTGAAAGGGTATTCAATGCTAATCAAGGTGGCAAACTGAAACATTCACACTTTCTCAAACAGGCCCCACCCTGGACCTTCCACAGATATATACATCCCACTTGCCTAGTTTCCAGCAGATGTCACAATCTCTGAGGATGCCTGCCATGGATGCAAGCAAAACGTCAGAAAGGAATGTTTCTGGAACATGACCATACAGCCCGGAAAACTCACAACAACCCTGTGATTCCGACCATGAAAGCCTTTGATACTACAGGGGGTTTTACCCTTCCTTATTCAAAGTAAACATATACAGTAGAGCTCCGGTTAACCGAGGCTCTGTATTATCCGAGGTGCCACCGGGGGCGCCCCGCCTCTTCATCTCCTTCTCTTGCGCGAAGGGAGCTCGCAAGAAGAGGGAGAGGGAGGAGGAAGCATCCCGGAAGCGGGCCACGATCGCTGCTGCAGCAGCGATCGTGGCCTGGTTCCCTGGGCCGAGCCCTTGTCCCTTGTGAAGCAGCCCACAAGTACTGCTAGGCAGCAGCGCTCGTGGGCTCCTTCCAAGGGGCGAGGTCTTGCCGAGGAATGTCTCTCTGGATCTCCCTCGGCCAGGCCTTTGCTGGAGGAAACTCTTTCCTCCAGCAAGGGCCTGGCCAAGGGAAATCCTGGGAGATGTCCCTCGGTGAGCCATCGCCCTATCTGAGCCTTTCAGTCATCTGAGATTGGGCCCGCCCGTTTATCTTGGATAAAGCATTCACATACGTATATATTTGGCCGGAGTTACACTTGAAAATGTACTTGTTCCAACTTACCTACAACAAACCTATAGAACCTATATTGTTCGTAACCTGGGGATTGCCTGTACTTCTGGCTCAGGAACAGTCAAAATATCGGTTCCACTATTATCTATGATATCCACATTCTGGTTGTCTCAGAGTGTATCCCCTGCAAATACAGAGTCATACTGTATATTCAAGGTAGATAAACAGATGAATAGATCAATAATTACGTTTTTAATTGCTCTAGTAACTGCAGTGCAGTTATGCCCTTTCAAGTGAGTACAATAGCAGATTTACTTGGTAGAAAAAGGATTGAGGCTGATTTTCCCTCTTTTTCATTGTTATTTTTTTCCGGAATAGTTTACCCGCATGGCAAGTATTAGGAGTCCAGTAGCTTGCCTTTGAGTAGCCATGGAAAAAGTTTGTTATTAATGGTGGTCCCCAACCTCACTCAGCTTGTCATGCTCACTTGTTAATTGCTAAATAATTCTGCTTTTTAAACACTTTAGGAAACATCAAGAAAACATATGAAAGATTGCGCGAATTGTTTTTTAATATGATAAATATAGGTTTGCTGAAGAGATGGAGAAACTAGTTATTACAGCACGCCGAAATCTTTTGGTGAATCAGCCTAATTCCATGTTGAGGCCAATGAAAACTTTTGAAACTAAAATGCTTTGAAACCATAACAACAGAAAGGAAACATTATTAACCTCCTTTTACAAAAGATCTCACTCATTTTCTTTCTTTCTTCCCTTCTGTCTTTCTTTTTCTATAATGTCAGTCAGAAAAGCAAATCAAAAGGTCTGAATAAAAATCGCAAGGTAAGCAGTTGCTCATTTGGACCTTGTGGTTTTTAAGATTAGAATTCTTCTCTCTCTCCATTTATTACATCCTTGGAAATAACCACTTGACATTGCGCCTAAGGCAAGTAATACTTCCAGCTGGGCAAACAACCTGAAAACAAGGCTTTAAATGGAGTCACGACGCATCATAACTTTCAGCCACCCAATTCTCAGTGGTATTTATCTCCACTATGAATCCATTTTGTACAGTAAACCACAATGTGCCTGAACACATGAGGAGTCTCTTTTCCATAGAATTGCAGTGATTTTCCAGCAGTGGAGGCTAAACCCACTTCAGTGGTTGTTCCTCCCATTTGCTAGAAAGGATGTAATTTGTGGCAGCAGCAAGCAGAGGGCACAACCCACCCTCAACTCAGGATGCATGTACAGTCCGGCACCACTTTAACTGCCATAGCTAATATTATGGGATCATGTGATTTCTAGTTTAGTGAGGCATATGCTTACTAAAGAGTTTGTAAAACGACACCCCCCATGATTCCATTGCATTGAGCCATGGCAGTTAAAGTGGTGTACACCTGCATTAACTCTACAATGTAGATGCAACCTCCATCTTGCTTGTGATGGGCCTTGTTTCCTCACCGTTCTTTCTCACATCTAAAAAAAATATTTTAAAACATTGGAAGTTATTTAGCTGCTACAATAAAACATGTGAATAGTTTCTGCTCCAGGTGTCAGACTCAGGAGTAGAGAGAATCAGTGTCCTAATGTAATTGTGGCCATCATGTCTATTCAATCTGCTTCCACCAACATCTGTTCTAAGATCAGAAGGGACCCAGCTCATTCTCACTGGATTTGGAGAGTGTGGTTCTTGGAATAGTTCACTCTGGAGCTGGGTAGCCTGCATCTGCATCTATTCTGCCAGGTGGGATTCACTAGAATCTGGTTTGGCTAGAGATTTAAATGGGCCGTACTACTGAGAAAAGGTCTGCTAGCCACAGTAGTGGATATTATTAGCACCAGATGCTCCTCTACCAGTTGTATTTATTAATAACTTAGGTACCCAGCAATATCCAGGTTAGGTAATTTGTAATGCCATTTATTAGAAAAAGACATTGATAATGCACAAGAATTGTATTATTTGCTCCTTTTGAAGATGGTGTATGAGGGCCCTTCTGCACAGGCCCTAAAATGGGGAAGAAACCGGGATAAAAGGGGGGTGGTCAAATTATGTTTGCTGAAAATGCGTGCTGGATCGCACTAGCTGCTGAAAAACATGATAAGGTCCCTGAAAGATCCAGACCTTAATGTAAGGTCCAGATCTTTCCAGTTGTGGATCCTGTGGGGACTGACTCCCAGGACTGCATTCCATCTCCTCTGGAGCCCGAAGGAATTGGATGCCCCCCATTTATCCCCAAAACTTACCTGAGGGGCCTGGCAGCATACTCAGGTCCCACTGGCAAGAGGTCCCACTGGCACATTAAAATGGCACATGGGAGGTTGGGGGGGGGGGAGGAGTAAATGGGGGTAATGAGGGGCTGGGGGCAGGCTGGCTAGCTAGTTGACCCAGGAGGGCATGTATCATTACCGCCATCCCCCTCATGCCCAGGGAAAGCCTGGGGTTTGGGGTAGGCAGGGGCCTGAATTCTGGGAGGATCTGAGATTAAATATCCCAGTTGGATGGAAGCCCTTCAAGTGCCTGGTCTTGTTACCCTATCAAATGCAAATGTTGATGTCATGTGCTTTCAAGTCAACTCCAGCTACCATTTTCTCAGCAAGATGTATTCAAAGGAGATTTGCCACTGACTTCCTCTGAGTTTGGGAGAGTGGGATTTGCCCAAAGTCACTCAGTGGATTTCCATGGCTTTCATGGGATTTTGTGTCTGGTCTCTTATATTCCTACTACACTGGCTGCCAAATGCGTGTGTGTTTCATATAACATGGTTAGTAAAAGGTAAAGGTTTCCCCTGAAGTTGTCCAGTCGTGTCCGACTCTGGGGGTTGGTGTTCATCTCCATTTCTAAGCCGAAGAGCCAGCGTTGTCCATAGACACCTCCAAGGTCTTGTGGCCGGCATGACTGCATGGAACACCATTACCTTCCCACCAGAGCAGGACCTATTGATCTACTCACATTTGCATGTTTTCGAACTGCTAGGTTGGCAGAAGCTGGAGCTTACAGCAGGTGTTCACTCCGCTCCCCGGATTTGGACCTGGGACCTTTCGGTCTGCAAGTTCAGCAGCTCAGTGCTTTAACACACTGTAATTTAAATATCTAAGCTCCCCTGATACTTTCTCCTTATGCTTTTTTTCTTCTATCCCTCTCATAATATGTTGTGGTCCATAACCTGACAGTTTCCTTTCCTCTATAATTGGATCACAATCCTTTTGGATCTTTCTGTATAGGCTTCCTTTTTGTTGCTGGTATTTTAGTCCTGCCAACCTAGCAGTTCGGAAACATGCAAATGTGAGTAGATCAATAGGTACCACTCTGGCGGGAAGGTAACGGCACTCCATGCAGGCCACATGACCTTGGAGGTGTCTACAGACAATGCCGGCTCTTCAGCTTAGAAATGGAGATGAGCACCACACCCCAGAGTCAGACATGACTAGGCTTAACGTCAGGGGAAACCTTTATTTTGGTCCTTAAATGTGTTTTTAAAATAAAAATCCAAAATAAAACCAAACCCAGGCTAAAATAAGTAACCTGTGTTTTGAAACTTGTTTTGCTTCATATATCTTATAACAATATATTTTCCAGGTTTATTTGCAGGAAAGCATGGCTTTAGAGCTAGTGGAGTGGTTTGAATGTTGAACAATGACTCTGGAGACCAGAGTTCACATCCCTGCTTGGCCATGAAAACCCACTGGGTGATTTTGAGCAAGTCACATTTTCTTGTCCTCAGATGAAGGCAAGGGGAAACCCTCTCTGAACAAATCTTGCCAAGAAAACCTTGTGGTAGTTTCATCTTAGTGTTGCCATAAGTTGGAAATGACACGAAGGCACACAAAACCAACAACACATTTGAAGAAAAATATTGCATTGTGGTGGTCATGTGAGCTGATTTTGAACATAAAATCATTCTGAATCTTGTAGAATTATACCTCACTGTGACCATCTTTTGAACAGCAAATAAGAAGAATTGACTAACTGGCTTTTTCAGACCACCAATTGCTATGATGACTCTCACTTTAAATACACTATAAGCTGCCAGCCGTTGTAAGAAGAACCACCACTCATTAGTTGAGTCAGCCTAAGAGACAAGAGAGACCTTCCATGTGGCTGGGCACCATCTCAGAGACGTTGACAGGATCCATCATCTTCTAACTCTCAGGACGGAGAAGATTTGCAGCTCCAGCGATGACAATTGTGATGGTGGCCTCAACCCAGCCAGAAGCTGGTGAGTCACTCTATGATCTCCATGAGGCTGAGGCTGATTCCTTTAGTGGCTTCCTTTTCTCTGTTTTAACTTGACATCCCTTTCTTTCTCTTATTCAGAGCTCTAACAACTGACTGCATTCTTCATCCAGTCTGAACTTTGTAAGAAAACCTGAGCCTTTTACAAAGCTATTTAGACAGAAATTTTAGCTCTGAAAAAAGACATGTCTGTGAAAGGTCATTTAATAACCCTACTGCAATATCCCAGTCTTAGAAAGAGGTGTCATAGTATAATGGTTGGATTAGAGCTAAGTCCAAATCATACTTCAGTCATGAAGCTGACTTGGTACAGTCAACTGTCTCTCATCCAAATTAAGATAATGTTTTGTTTTGAGAGCCAGACAATACCTCACATGTACATCACTTTGAACTCCTTGAAGTAAGAATTGAATATAAACAAGCACAGCACAGCAGAAACTACCCTACATTTCATGTGGATCTTTCAAGTCTTCCTCAAAAGTGACCATGGACCTTTTTCAAATATAGTATGACCCCTGGACTTGCAGGACTAGTACCTGTGGTTTCACCTATCCCCATCTGACAAAATATGTTCTTTCTAGGAATTTTCTGGGTCGTCCAGGTGATTCTACAGTATACTTCTTCCAGAACTCACTAGAGTTGCATTGGAGGACCTAGCAAATTCCCAGAGAAGATAACTCTCTTGGAATTTTCTGGGGGTGTCTCTATGATAATAGTTCTCAACCTGGGGGTCCCTAGGTGTTTTGGCCTACAACTGCCAGAAATTCCGGCCAGTTTACCAGCGGTTAGGATTTCTAAGAGTTGAAGGTCAAAACATCTGGGGACCCACAGGTTGAGAACCACTGCTCTATGGTAACTTCTGACAAAAGTTGTTCATCTCAGTAGAGTTCACTATTATACACAATTTCCTGTTTCTGATGTAGGTTCAGAGATGTATCCCCCATGAATGTAGGGATCAGGCTATATAGAGATAACTTATGGCTCAAGTTATAGTGTGCGGTAATAACCAGCATGTGTGGGATGTTTTGGCTGGGACTTATGTGAATAAGACAGGATCTAAGGATTTAATGGCAATAACTGCTGGTCTTTATCAACTGAATGTAAGTTTTAGCAGAATTTGCCCAGCTGTAAAGTTGTTTCTGGGGCCAACATACATGCACACATGTACACACCACTTGCCGAAGAAAATACTGATGTAAATGCAAATCTCATGATTAATTATCATGTCTTCCTTTCACTCATCTATAGGTCCATACATGTTGTACAGCTCTGGAGGTACAACATTTCCGTGTTGATCCTTGTGTAGTCTGAATCTATACATTTTTATTCAGCATTACATTCCACTGTTCAGAAGTACATTCCCTATATGCATAAAACAGCAGCAATAAACTGGCATCCTGAACAGTGAAGCTTGTAAAGGATTTATGCAACCACCTGTCAAAATACAGCTATGTTTTTATAATGTGCTCTCATATTTCCCTTCTTTTCTACTAAAGCTTTTTAGAAGAAGCAAATCATTTTGTAAAAACCTTTAAAAGAAATTAAATTCTGAACCATCATTAGATGTTCTTACTTGTTTAACCAGAATGCAGACATCTTTATTTAGAAGCCCCACTGTAGTCACTGGACAGGGCTGCCCATGCTGATTATATTTGTGATAGAAGAAATAGTCCAAAACCAAGCATTGAACTGTGACTTGCAGGGCTTCAAGAAGAAAGGCCAGCAGGCACAATCCTCCCCTAAGACTAAACCAGGGGGCTGACAAATTTGGACCACCAAGATTCATACATAGTTGAACCATGGAAAAAAAATAACAATTAGAAGTCCATTGTTGCTTTTGTGGTACTCAGACTGGTACCACCTTCAGTTAGATGCTGATGATTATTGTTTTAATGCAATGTATTATGTTTTCAAGGTTTTGGAGATAGTTAAATCCCATCCTTTTAGAAATCCTTTTGGGAATCATGCCTAGAAGCAAATCCTTATGTCAAAGCATACCACAATGACTCATTTTTGACTGAAAATGCATAGGATTGGCTTGTTGGTCTACCAGTCATTGTAAAAACACACCACATTGTTAGAACACTATATTATTGGTATGGAATGGCATATCTGTGAGACTATAGACATGAGGTCATTATAATCTGCCTTACAACAGGATTCACAAAGGGAAGGTATTTGTGTTTTATTTACATTTCAGAGAGAGCAGGTTCATGCTTCTGCCAGAATCTCTGACCTGCTGGGAGAGATTCAACAGTCAAACAGGCTGTCTGAATTTTAAAAAGCATTAAGGAGCAATCTCTTCTGGCAGGTCTGCCCAGTTAGTTTCAAACTATGAATTTTAAATAGACATTTTATACATATGAATGATTTTGATGGCTAATGCTTTGTGTTTTGATGTTATATTTATGTGTTTTAATCTATGTGTTTTAAATGGTTTTATGAGTAATATATTGTAATTTATTTCTGTGTTTTGCTCCACCTTGAACCTTGGGAAGAGACAAGTAAGAAATAAAATTTGTTGTTGTTATTAACCTTTGTTACAACCTGAAATTGGCTTGCACCTGGCTTAATCAAATTTAAATAAGTTTGTGCAGATCCTCAGGCTGTCTAAGAGGTACAGACTTTTAGACTGTCCCCTTGTGCTTTCCCCTTAATATCACAACCATTAACATTTCACAGACAAAAACTGGGATGTGTGTGACAACACAACATCAGTGTAGTAAGAAGGCAAAATCTATTAATGATGAACAACACATAACTAAGAGATGTTGCAGCAGTTTGCTTTTTCCAGAGCCCACTGGGAAAGGCAAAATTGTGCCCTCTCTATACCCCTCTGTTGAATTATTTGAGTGCAGACTAGTTTTGCACTTTGAACTCCATATGCCACAACTGAAGAAAGCCAAGGACAAAGAGGGAAAGTGGTAGAAGAAGAGAGAAAGCAGGACACTTTAAACTCAACTTGAAATGTTGAATGACAGAAGATTAATCAGGACAGCTCCTGCAAAATCAAAATGAGAAGATAAGCTATCTTTTCCTCATTGATTTTAAAAAATTCATTATGGAGGATAGCAATTGATGACTATATAGCACTTTTCAAGAATGGTAAGGTTCTTCATAGTAAACAGCAGTTTGAGAAAACTGTACTCCTTGTATGTAGGTTTCCAAGAGGCATTTGGAGGGCAATTGTGGAAGAGCTTACTCATTGTTTTCTAAATCTGTATAATAAACCTTATTTACACCAAGATTTAACCCCCTAAAATCTCCCTTTCTGAGTTAGCTACAGCATTTTTTGCTTAAAATCTACATAATTTCTGATCAGTTTGCCATGGCCACAAAAACCTCATCAAAGTAGTGGATTATCTGGAGTTAAACTGATGTGACAAGGGGCGGTTTCTGAAGGGCACAGAACATGGGGCAGAGTTAAAGAGATTATGTGGTGATGTTTATGAACAAGACAGGTATGTGTTACATGTCAGTTTTAAAAGAGTGCTCTCTGCAGAGTCTTTTGATCTTGCTCAGTTTCAAGTACATGACATTTTATATTGTCATTAATTATCTACCAACGCACAATGCAATTCTAAGTGTCAAAACCCTGAAATGGAAGGGGTTGGAAGACATTGGGAAGAAGGAAAATATCCCTCATCCCCCAGAAAACACCTGCAGTTCCAGATATTGTGGTGAGTGGCTTTATAGCCTAACGTATCTTTGTGTGGCGTGAGCAATGTACTTATTTCGATTGGGCAGACAAAACAGCAACTTCATGGGAAGAATTCAAACCAGCTATGTCTTGGAGAGACATGTCAATTTCCCATACTGGTTACATATATGCAGGGCCATAGCCAGAAAAAGTTTCGGGAGGGGTTTTGAAAATTTCGGGGGGGGGGGGGGGGTTTGAACCCCTAGCACATACCCCTCCCCGCTACAAACCTGTCAATATCTGCTTGAGATAGTGCCTGGAGGGACTCTTAATGTTTTGCATCTCATAGACTTAGCATGGGGATTTGGTTAACCAGTTAAAATTCATGAGTAAACGAGATTTTTTTTATAACTTGAAAAATTTCGGGGTGGGGGGGTGGGGGGTGGGGTTTGAACCCCTAACCCCCCCCCCTCGCTACAGACCTGCATATGTGCTTTATACAGAGTGATTAAAAAGACTAGTCTTGGATTTTGTTTCTGTTCCTTTCAATTTTATTTTGGATATCCATACGTATTTTATTTATACCCAAATGTTTTCTGTCAGATCCTAGTGCAAGTACAGATATTTTATATAGGCTCCCAAGATCAGCCTGACTGTGCCCTCAATCTACTTTTATATGGCTCCATTTTTCATAGAATACAGTCTTTCCTTGTCATGTTTATCTTGTACAATCTTGCACAATTCAGTGAATTTTATAGCCTGGTTAAATGCAGAAAGAAGTGGGTCTAAACCCATTTCTATACATTTGTTTAGTTACATTTATATCTTGCCCTTTCTGGCACAAACTCAGAATTATGCACATACCTCTCCTCTAAGAGCAACTTAATATAGAAGGGGGAAAGCCTTACAAATATAGAATACATTTTTGCAGTTGTTGTATGTATGTATGGCATGTTCCAGAAGTATTCTCTCCTGACATTTCGCTCACATCTATGGCAGGCATCCTCAGACCTCACAACCTCTGAGGATGCCTGCCATAGATGTGGGTGAAACGTCAGGAGAGAATACTTCTGGAACATGGCCATACAGCCCAGAAAACATACAGCAACCCTGTGATCCCAGCCATGAAAGCCTTCGACAACACATTTTTGCAGTTGTCTTGGCAGATTAAATATGGAGAATGTGTGGCTTTTCAAATGTTGCTGTCTTACATTTCCCATCATTCTGAACATTAGCTATGCTTGCTAGAACTAATGGGAACTACAAGCCAACAACTCTGTTGAAGGTGCTTAAAATACAGCTATCACACAGAAGATAAGAGTGTATTGCTGATTTAGACATTTTCCTCTCTTTTGCAGACTTAAATATGCAGTCAATGTTAGGACTTATTCCTGGAATGCATGAATAGAAAAGACTGTTTTTGAGCAGAGACTGAGTCCATTTCTCTTGCTATTGAGACCAGAGCTTGAATACCTCTTGAACAGTCATGGGCAAACTTTGGCCCTTCAGGTGTTTTGGACTTCAATCCCACAATTCCTAACAGCCTGTGGGAGTTGAAGTCCAAAACACCTGGAGGGCCAAAGTTTGCCCATGACTGCTCTTGAACCATGGAAACCCACTGGGTGACCTTGAGCAAGTCATATTCTTTCACCCTCAAATGGCAAATTGCCTCTGAAGAAATCTAACCAAGAAAACACTAGGCTCCATTTGGGACCCCATCAGATACAGGGTGTCTGTCCCTCCCCCCATTTCAACACCCTTTTGAAACAGTTTAGAGATGAAGTCACATGGAACGCATCACACGACGCAAAACCATTTCTTCCAGTTGCTCATGGGATTCTGTCTGTAAACTTTCAAAAGTGTGTAGGAAATTGTCTTAAGAGCTCCTGATTTGTGCAGAATCAGCTGAAGGCACTTAATTTAATGTGTGATGGGATCTGTCAGATTTGCCTCTGATGGATTGCTTTCGTAACATTGAAGAGTGGGTGTTCCTATGGATGGTCTCCAAATGAGCATCAATGCTCTTTTTCTCACTAGTAATCCTCTTCCGTGATTCTTTCACAGTAATTTAAAGAAATACATAATTTGTCAGGAATCGTGCCATTTCAGTATATCCCCACTTAGCTGTTGCTATATCTCCCTCTCTATTAGACTTAGATTTTGGACTTCTGCAATTTCAACGTTCCTTCATTTTTAATTTTAAAAAAGAAAGAAAGAAAGAAAGAAAGAAAGAAAGAAAGAAAGAAAGAAAGAAAGAAAGAAAGAAAGAGAAAGAAAGAAAAGGAAGCATTATGGATGGGGACTACACTCGCTTGTGTGATAGGTCAGAATGCAGAGAATTACTGTTGAAATGTACAAAAGTACATCGCGTGTGATGTTGGTGAATATATTAAATGTTTTCATTATAAACACAATGGAATGAAACGCTACGATAAAAAGACAATTCCTCTTCATGCTTCTTTATAAGAGCCAGTGTGGTGGAGTGAGAGCGCGGAAACTCTAAAGAACGTGGAAAGCCACTGGGGGACTTTGGGCAAGTCATGCTCCTTCATCCTCAGAGAAAGGCAATTGCTCTGTAACAGAATCACAATAAGTTGGAAATGATTTAAACTTACCCAGCAATGATGTGCTGTGGTGAGATGAGAGTTGGACCAAGACTCTGAAGACCATGAGCTCCCACTCAGAGGAAAGCAATGGCCGCCTGAAGAAATCTAGCCAAGAAAACTCTGCCAGGATTGCAATAATTGGAAATGATCTGAAAGTACACAGCAGCAACTTATTTCCAAGAGCCAGCATGGTGTGGTGAGGTGAGAGTTGGACAATGACTCTGGAGACCGTGGGATCCCACTCAGAGGAAGGCAATGGCCGACCGCCTCTGAAGAAATCTAGCCCAGGAAACTCTGTGATAGGATCGCTACAAGTTGGAAATAATTTGAAAGTACCCAGCAACAATGTATTTCAAATAGCCAATGCGGTGTAGTGAGATGAGAGTTGGACCAGGACTCTGGAGACTGTGGGATCTCACGAAGAGGAAGGCAATGGCTGATTACCTCTGAAGAAATCTAGCTAAAGAAAACTGTGAAAGGATCGTCATTAGTTAGAAATGATGTGAAAGTACCTAACAGAAATATACCGTATTTACTCAAATCTAATGTTCACCTTTTTTGGCTAAATGGGGTACACATTAGATTCACATCATACAGTAATCTTAGTGCTGAATCAAAGCAAAAGGGAAAGCTGCTTCAAGAGCACATGTTTTGGTTTTTTGGTTTCAGGGTTTTCAAAACTGAGGCACACATTAGATTAAAATCAAAGAGGCATGAATGGAGGGCCAAAGGGAGAAGAGTAAAGCGCGGCAAGCCAACCCTTGTTGGGACCGCATTCCATCTAGAAGTCGATGTCCTCACTGTGAAATACCATGCAGATCCAGAATCCAGTATAAGCCTCTGCAATCACTGCCAAGATCCTAAACCTGGAAGGCAGTCATACTCAACCAAGAGTGATAGCCTATGATGATATGAGATTCAAGTAAATAAGGGTATTTCCAAGAGCCAGTGAGGTGTAATGATAGCATTGGAGCAGGGCCCCTTCCACACAGCTGAATAAAATCCCACATTATCTGCTTTGAACTCAGTTATGAAAGTAAACCAGGTTTTGTGCTGTCAAAGGCTTACTGTGAGTTTTCTGGGCTGTATGGCCATGTTCCCGAAGCATAATTTCCTCATGTTTTGGCAGGCATCCTCAGAGGTTGTGTGGTCTGTTGAAAACTAGTCAAGTGGGGTTTATATATCTGTGGAAAGTCCAGGGTGGAAGAAATAACTCTTGTCTACCTGAGGCAAGAGTGAATGTTGCAATTGGACAGCTTGATTAGCATTGAATAGCCTTCCAGCTTCAAAGCCTGGCTGCTTCCTTGCCTGAGGGAATCCTTTGTTAGTGATTTGAGGTGTTAGCTGTTGTTATTGTTTCCTGTCTGTTTTTTGAGTGTTGTTTTTTATTTACGTCCTGATTTTGGAAGTTTTTTTTAAATACTGGTATCCAGATTTGGTTCATTTTCATGGTTTCCTCCTTTTTGGTTGAAATTGTCCTCATGCTTGTGGATTTTCAATGACTATTGCAATGCGCTCTACGTGGGGCTGCCTTTGAAGACGGCCCGGAAATTACAACTAGTACAGCGATCAGCAGCCAGGCTTCTAACTGGAGTGAATTACAGGGCACGTTCAACGCCTCTAAGGAGCTCCACTGGCTGCCTTTACTTTCCGGGCCCAATTCAAGGTGCAGGCTATCACCTACAAAGCCCTAAACGGTTTGGGACCCACCTACCTTAGAGACCGCATCTCCCCCTACGAACCCGCATGTTCTCTTCGCTCGTCGGGAGAGGCCCTTCTCTCGCTCCCACCACCCTCGCAGTCGCGGTTTGTGGGGACGAGAGAGAGGGCCTTCTCTGTCGTGGCCCCCCAGCTTTGGAACTCTCTTCCTAGAGAGATCAGGCAGGCCCCTACCCTCCTCTCCTTTCGTAGGAGCTTAAAAACCTGGCTCTTCCAAAAGGCCTTTGATACCTAATTTGATGTTGGACTGATCCATCTGCCCATTTTATAATAGCCCCCATTTCGAGATGTTGCCAATGCTATTTGCACTTTATTGTCCATTTCTACCGGCACATTCTGTTCTGGATTTTATGAATTAGTCTCCTGTTTTAATATTGTATGTTTTTCGTATGCTTCTTGCCGATTTTAACAATTGTTTTATTGCTATTGATGTTTTACTGGTATAATTGTTTTATAGTCGTGTTACTGATATTGATTGCTTTATCGGGCCTGGCCCCATGTAAGCCGCCCCGAGTCCCTTCGGGGAGATGGGGCGGGGTATAAAAATAAAGTTATTATTATTATTATTCTCTGTGTAATCTGACATGGTGGTTGTGAGAGTGGTCCAGCATTTCTGTTGTGTCCAGGTTGATTCATCAGGTGCTCTGCTATGACTGACTTCTCTGGTTGAGTTAGTCTGCAGTGCCCTTCATGTTCCTTGTTTGGACAATGCTGTGTTTGGTGGTCCCTATGTAGCCTTGTCCACAGCTGCATGGCACATGGTAGACTCCTGAAGAGGTAAGATGATCCCTCTTGTCCTTTGCTGAACGTCAGGAGAGAATGCTCCTGGAACATGGCCATACAGCCCGGAAAACTCACAGCAACCATGAAAGCCTTCGACAACACATCAGTCAGATCATTTGTTAACTTTTAAATTTAAATACCATCAAAACCCAAATATTTGATGTATAAAACCAGTTGACAAGGCATAGTAAAATGCTGGGCAGGTGGTTGCATGTAAAAAAGAGTTTAAAATATCAATTACAGGCTCCAAGATGGTTTCCACCAGGTTTTTTTCCGCCTTTCTACTGGTGCAATATTTGTGGAGTCCCCGGTGGCACAGTGTGTTAAAGCACTGAGCTGCTGAACTTGCGGACCGAAAGGTCCCAGGTTTGAATCCAGGGAGCGGAGTGAGTGCCCGCTGTTAGCTCCAGCTTCTGCCAACCTAGCAGTTCGAAAACATGCAAATGTGAGTAGAGCAATAGGTACCGCTCCAGCGGGAAGGTAATGGAGCTCCATGCAGTCATGCCGCCCACATGACCTTGGAGGTGTCTACGGACAACGTTGGCTGTTCGGCTTAGAAATGGAGATGAGCACCAACCCCTAGAGTCGGACACGATTGGACTTAATGTCAGGGAAAACCTTTACCTTAATATTTGTGGCCATTGGCTACAGTTGATTCTTTGTTTTCTAGAAACTTGGCAAGGACTGGTTGTTAGAGTAGTCCAGCATTTCTGTGTTCTCACATAATATACTGTGTCCATGTTGGTTCACAAAGTGCTATGGCTGACTTCTCTGGCTGAGTTAATCTGCAGTGCCTTGATTCGTGCAGGAGTCTACCGTATATCATGCAGCTGTGGAGAACTCTACATAGGGACCACCAAACGCAGCATTGTCCAAACACAGAAGCAGTCTTTCCCAGTTCTCCTTTCCTGTGGCCAAGGAGTGATATTCCCCTTAGCCTCTGCCGAGCCACTGGGAGCCGCTCGCCTCCGACTGGCGAGGACCTGGCCGGCGGAGGTGTGTGGGGCACAGTCCCGCCCCCTTTCCCGCCCAAAGCCGGGCCCCTCCCCTGGTCGGAGGCGAGGCGAGGAGGGGAGTGGCGGGCGCAGCAGCACGAGCGGGCTCCTGCTTCTCCGCCGCGGAGGGAGGCATTCAGCGGCCGAGGTCGCGTGCAGCGCGAGCGGCTCCAGGAGGACAAGGAACCCAGGCTGAGAGAGAGGAAAGGTACAGAGAGGGAAGAGGAAGGGGCGGGCACGCGCCTCTTTCCAAACTCCTCGCCCTTTTGGTAGACTGAGGGGTCTTCTCCCGCCTTGCCCCTCTTTGGGCGCGCGCCTTCAGGTGCTGCTAAAAAAGAGGAGGTCGCGCGCGCTGGTGTTACTGAGGAGATTTCAAGTGAAGAATTTTTTTTGGGGGGAGGAGGAGGAGGGCTTGGAAGTTTATGAGGGAAGCAAGGTTCCTGGATAAGAAAGAGAGATTTTAGGGTTGGCTGAGGCCCCTTCCACACAGCTGAATAAAACCCCACATGATCTGTTTTGAACTGGAATATATGGCTGTGTGGGCTCAGATATCCCAATTCAAAGCAAATATTGGGGGATTTTCCGCCTTTCCATTCTGGGTTATATGGCTGTGTGGAAGGGCCCTGGAATATATGGCAGTGTGGGCTCAGATATCCCAGTTCAAAGCTATTGGGGGATTTTCCGCCTTGATATTCTGGGTTATATGGCTGTGTGGAAGGGCCCTGGAATATATGGCAGTGTGGGCTCAGATACCCCAGGGCCCTTCCACACAGCCCCATATGCCAGAATATCAAGGCAGAAAATCCCACAATATCTGCTTTGAACTGGGTTATCTGAGTCCACACTCAGATAATGTGGGGTTTTCCGTCTGGATATTCTAGGTTATATGGCTATGTGGAAGAGCCCTGGAATATTTGCCAGTGTGGGCTCAGATATCCCAGTTCGAAGAAGATATTGTGGTTTTTTCTGCCTTGATATTCTGGGTTATATGACTATGTGGAAGAGCCCTGGAATATTTGCCAGTGTGGACTCAGATATCCCAGTTCAAAGCAGATATTGTGTTTTTTTCCGCCTGGATATTTTGAGTTATATGGCTGTGTGGAAGAGCCCTGGAATATATGGCAGTGTAGACTCAGGGCCCTTCCACACAGCCATATAACCCAGAATATCAAGGCAGAAAGTCTGTAATACCTGCTTAAATCCGGGTTATCTGAGTCTACACTGCTGTGTGGACACAGTTCAGTGTGGATTTTACACAATTGTGTGGAAGGGGGCCTGAGGTTCAAGTTAGAGGAGAGACTCCAGATCAAAGGAGCAATGGGGTCCTCCTCACCCCCTGAAAGAACACGCTTGAATGGAGCACTCAGGGAGACAGCCTTTACGCATCCAGATTTAACCTTTTCTTGTTTCCCTTGCCTCTTTTTGCTGAATCCCATTCGCAAGCTGGCTCTGAGGGGGAGTTGTATGGAGCTCTGTGCTGCTTTTCCCCAGGTACATTCTTGCCTAAGGGCCCTTCCATACAGCCCTATATCCCAGAATATCAAGGCAGAAAATCCCACAATATCTGCTTTGAACCGGGTTATTTGAGTCCACACTGCCATATATTCTAGTTCAAAGCAGATAATGTGGGATTTTATTCAGCTGTGTGGAAGGGGCCCAAGAAAACCCTGCAAAACTCATGGGGCAACTTGAATGCATTGATGCCTACAGAAAGTTGGATGTGGCTCATTTGTCGGTGCTTTCTGTTGCCTTCTTCCCTTCTCTCCTTCCTTTTACGCCTGGCCTTTGTTCTGTCTCAAGGACTGGGAGAAGGGGCACATTTTCTGTCCTTAGTGTGTGTGTGTGTATGTGTGTCAGAGAGAGAGGCGCCTGCCCAGGGATTGAAACCAGATTCTGGGACTGTGGGTTTCCGCCTTGTGAGCCCTGAAGCCACTAGGGTGTGCATGCAACTCTTTTGTCTTGAGAGGTCCTTTTGTCCCGGCTCTGGACATCTGTGCCTTGCGGAGGGGGTATGCTCCCTTTGTCTGGGAACTATTCAGTTTCAACAAGTTCCTTGCCTCAGGAGAGACTTGCTGCAAGGCAAGGAGGAGATTGAAATTTCATGCATCTGTAGCCCCGGGGACTTCACTCCCTCCTGTTTTGATGTGACTTCTTAAGAGCAGAGCCTGTGTCTAAGGGCCCTTCCACACAGCTATATAACCCAGAATATCAAGACAGATAATCCACAATATCTGCTTTGAACTGGGTTATCTGAGTCCATGCTGCCATATAATCCAGTTCAAAGCAGATAACATGGGATTTTATACAGTTGTGTGGACGGGACTTTAAACAGCTACATGAGAAAAAAAAATCAACAAGTGATCCCCCCCCCCCCCCCCCCCGGCAGCATAGATATACTATTGTGGCAAAAATGCTTCTTCAGTTTCCCTGCATCCTTTTCATCTTCACTGTAAAAATAACACAGTCAGCCAGGATCTACACTGCCCTACATCCCTGGATCTGATGCCAGATCTGCTTTGAATGGGATTATATGAGTCTACACTGCCAGATAATCTGGGATCAGATCCTGGGATATAGGGCAGTATAGATCCAACCTCTGGCACCACTTTAACCACTTTAGCTCAATGTTATGGGGTCTTGGGAGTTATAGTTTGGTGAGGCACCACCACTCTTTATCTGGGAAGACTGAAATGTTGTACAACTGCAACTCTCATGATTCCATAGAATTGAGCCATTGCAGTTATGTGGTGTCACACTTCTATGGTCTAGACGCACCCCATGTGCAAATTACAAAGGGAAAACTATGCTTTCCTTTGTAATGCCTTTTTTCTTTAAGAGTCAGATTGCCCTTCCAAGTGATTTTTTAATTGTGGTGTAGTTCCTTATCAGGGTTAGGTAAAGGTAAAGGTTTCCCCTTTACCTGAGTCATGTCTGACTCTGAGGGTTGGTGCTCATCTCCATTTCTAAGCCTAAGAGCCGGCGTTGTCCATAGACACCTCCAAGGTCATGTGGCCGGCATGACTGCATGGAGCGCCGTTACCTTCCCGCTGGAGCGGTACCTATTGATCTACTCACATTGGCATGTTTTCGAACTGCTAGGTTGGCAGAAGCTGAGGCTAACAGCTGACGCTCACTCCGCTCCCGGGATTTGAACCTGTGACTTTTCGATCTGCAGGTTCAGCAGCTCAGTGCTTTAACACACTTCACCATCGGGGCTCCTTTTATCAGGGTTATCTGTGTACATTACCTGATCCTCAGATGTCTCATATTTGTAAGGCGGTGTCAAAGTAAGAAACTCATACAGAGATCATTGCTGAGTTCATCAATTGCACAATATATAGCACTGTCTCATTTCCCAAGCGTTAGAATTGAAATGATTAAGGAAGTCTTGTCAGCAAGTCCAGACACCTTAGTAGCTCATCTGCCTGTGCATTTGTGTATGTAACTTATTTCCTACTGCTGACTTTTTGGAGCGGGGATGGGGAGAAGGAATAATCTTACTTCCTAGTGTTGATTCATGAAGTTGATGCTTGTGTTGTATTCCTTTCGCATAATTTCTGACTTAAGGCAACACCCCTTGCCTCAGGAGGAACCTATCATAGAGTCTTGACAAGGTTTGTTCAGAGTTGCCATTCCCTGAGGTTAGGAGTGTGCGATTTGCTCAAGGTCATGCAATAGCTTTCCATGGCTTCAATATGGGGACTCAACCTAGGTCTTTTTTATTCAGCAGGTTTGCATTGTTAAATATGGGTTTGATACGGTGATCCTATCTTAAGGTCTTATTGGCAAGATTTCTTTAAAGGGAGTTTCCTGTTGCCTTTCTGTGAGAACTGTGTGAATGTGACTCGCCTAAGGTCACTCAGTGGCTACTATGGCTGAGCCAGGATTTGAACCCTGGCCTCCCACAATCCTAATCTGACACTCGAACCACTACACAACAAGACAATTCTTGTTAGGCAAATATTTACTTAAAATATGTTATTTACAAGACACATCCATACAGATGTAATTTCCTCTCCAATTACTACAGTCACCCTCCCCTTGGGAAACCAAACTCTTGCTCTGATGTTATCCCGGTTGACACTTTTTCATCTTTGAAAGTTGGGTGGGATTCAGTGGATTGCATTGTCCCATTTCTTGTGTGTAGAAGCACATTTGGCCCTCATAATTAGAGCTACATAGAAATATCATGGCTGGTCCATGAGGTCACAAAGAGTCGGAAGCAACTGAACGAACAAACAACAACAAAGAAATATCTTTGTAGTTGCTACAAAAAAGTTGCCAATGGTTTTTTTAGTAGCCAGTGATTATTTATATTTATAAATAATCACTGGCTACTAAAAAAAGGTAGCAACATTTTTGTAGCAACTACAAAGATATTTCCATAGCAGTTTAAAACTGAGGCATGTTGTCTGCTGATGTGCATGTGAGAAAAGGTTTATAAATGGAAAGTTTATACAGATTGAGAACTAACACTCAACCCTGAGAACATTTTGTATGAAATCACTTGCAGTGATAAAAATTCTACTTCATTATTAAAATGTAAATGGGATGAGTAGTGTTAGTGCGGAAGCAATATAAAGGAGCTGTGAATAGAAATTGTCAGGGTATTTGAACTGTATTTGATATCTAAATCATGTACAGAAAAATATTAAGTGGAAGTGACATTCAGGAGAACAGTTATTAGAAGTGCTTAGTTTAACTCAAGTGTGTCATCTTCATGTACATATCAGATACATCATTGTCATGAATATCAATCTCCAGGCTCATTATGAAGGTTGGCATCTAAGGATATAATGAACAGGAAAAAAATTAGAGGATCGGGGCTGATATTCAAAAGTAAATGCCTTATTCTTCTTTCAATTCCCTCGCCCTTTGCTTCTGCAAGCATTTAATAGATGGAGGAGCTAAAATGTGTGTTATCGCTGTAATGTTTCAGGAATGCTGGGATCCTGGGAACCAGTATGTGGGACATGTGGCTTTAAATTTTTTCCACCAGCTCAACAGTTTTAGGAACATTGCCCTCCGTAAATATGTAAGTTAGAATGATTCCAGTACAAATGCAAGGACAATCAGTTTTACTGTTGAGTCATGACTTTTTCCTTATGGCAGTCTGTCCTATTATATCTTTCAGCTCAGTAAGGTAATAAATGATGAATCCTTTTGTCACGCCCTTTAGTTGGTTTTCTCCTATTCGGCCCTGCTGGACTGGCATGAATGTAAAATTAGACAGTCATACGTTTCTTGTAACGTAGCAGACATACTAGGTGTAGCCTGCTTTCTTTCCCAACTGTGATTATCTTTATTTTAGTGACTGTGATTATAGGGCTGTAATTGTGGCTTTGTTTTAGAATGCAGTCAAATGAATTTCATCCATTATGATCATGAATCAGAATGGGGAAATGGTGCAAGGGATGCAGAATGCATAGTCTTCCAGGTGTTGGAGTGCAATTTCCATGTTGAGTTTGGTGATATGAATTGCAGCAGAATGTATTTTGCTTCCTGTTCTTTGACTTATTGTTGATTGATCCAAGATGTGAGAGAGGCAGATGTGTGCTAATTTTGGAGATTAATTAAGAAGTGGTATATTTATAGGCTTTTATGGCTGCATTGTTCCCTATATGAACATTCCCAAATATGCTCTTTGAAGGAGGGCCTTCTCTTGGTCTTCCACCATCACAGTTTTGTCTGGTAACAAACAACATTGGAAAGAGCATTCATGTCACTTCCTGCTTTCCCCACATCTCCACATGGAATTTCCTCCTGAGAGTGGGTAGATAGGCTGGTATTTTGGCCTCTTCACCAGCAGGAAAAGATATTTTTTAAACAGATATTCAGCTTTTATTGATTGGAGCATAAGGTAGAGGTAAAGTTTCCCCCCGATATTAAGTCTAGCTGTGTCCGACTGGGGTTTGGTGCTCATCTCCATTTCTAAGCCTGCAAGGTCATGTGGCTGGCATGATTGCCTGGAGCGCTGTTACCTTCCTGCCGGAGCAGTATCTATTGATTACTTACATTTGCATGTTTTCGAACTGCTAGATTGGCAGAAGCTGGGGCTAAGAGCGGGAGCTCACCCTGCTCCTGGGATTCGAATTGCTGACCTTTTGGTTTAATCTGTTGAACCATCAGGAGCTTCTTGATTGGGGGAAATGTATTTATAATGTATGCTGTATTTTTTACTCTGCTCTGAATGCACTTTAAACTCTTAGCAATGTTTTGATTAGATTCTTTGCTGAATTTTAAAAAACATTTCTATTATATATTGTTATAGCTATACATTTGGGGGTATCCATGGGTTCTGTATTCAAGAATGTAACCAACCATTGTGTAGCGGAACCTTTGTGCTCCGGTCCTTGTTTGAGCGCAGTGGAGGAATGGAGACGGACAACTGAAGGAATTCCAAGAAAGCAGTTTTATTTCGCTAATGGCCACTAGGGTTCCCCCTAGCACAAAGTAAGTGCTTCTCCAGGGAGAACCCCCAGTGGCGGGCTGAGAAAATATTTATACACACTACAGGGTTCGGGTTATGCCCGCCCACAAGCAAATTCATTGGCTTAGAGTTGTGACGCTGCCCAATCAGTGCTGACCAGCAGGCCGGCTGCACTCTTTCTGTGCCGTGCTCACAAATCATTCAGAGCGCCTGCGTACGCATGCGCTGTTTGTTTATCTTTAGCTTTCATTTCTTCAGAAACACATGATTTCCCAGAAGTCACATGTTTCTGTGAGTTTATGCACCCGGGTCGCTAGCTGTCGCCATCTCTGCCCATATATGGTATTTCCTGGGGTTCTTTAACCTCCCGCCTCACTCCCCCATTTTCTTTTTGCGAAGCGCATGTACAAAAGCTGAAGCAAAGCATTATGGTTCCATCCAATCCCGCTTGGCTTGGAGTATGGCTATCTTTTTTTCAGGTAAGGATTGTGTGACACACCTAGTACACATTTGCATCATTATTGGAGTGCAGCACATAACTATGAGAACAATGAACAATCCTAAAATCTCTACCAACAATATGTTCTTCAACCATTCTATTGAGGGTAACCAGCTAGTCACCCAGGAGAAGGGAGACCAACCTTCTATCTCCTGGACATTATTGTAAATTAACTTTTGTAATGACTCGATGTCATCTTCAATAGTACTATTCAAGTTATGAAATTTCACTACACAACGCCCTCTAACCATGGCGCATAACCCCCCCCTGGCCGCCAGTAGGTAGTCAAGGGCCAACTTATGCTGTAGGGCCATCTGGCTGATTTCTTCTACTTCAGACTGGATTTCCCGGAAAATTTTACCAGTGGCATTTATGGACTTTTCAAGGCGGCAAGTCAGGCCTAGAACACTTCTACGATTTGCTTGAGCTACAATCCCTGGGTAAGCACCCAGTGTCAACAAGCCTGTGATCAGGCCTCCTCCTACACGGGAGGCTTCTGAACCTGACAGGGCCTTGTTAATAATGACCTCATCCGAGCATTCTGGTCCTAGAGGGCCTGTTTGCACAATGTCCCGTTTCAGGCGCTGATGCCTTTTGTGTAAGACCTGAACTGGGAATGTCAAATAACCCACACCGACACACTGGTAGTTGCCGGGGTGATAATTTGTGGCCCATTTATCAAAGAAAAACCATAGATTTGGATCCCTAATTTGCCATAACGGACAGAGGCTTTTAACTAGGCTCAGTTGGGTTAATTGTTGCAGTATGTTCATATAAGATTTTAGGCCCTCAATAGAATCATTCACACTAAATGTAGGATAATCTGGATACATGCTAGCCCACTCGGTTGCGGTTAGATTTAATCGTGAGACATAAGATGTATTAAATCGTCCATGTAGATAGAACCGGTCTCGACAATGGGAATAATTGCCTAATCGGGAAAAGAACGCCTGCCTAGTTCCCCAGTGTTTCCACTCAGAATTCCATATTCCCGATCCTCCACAACAGAAGCACAAACCCCTGGTGGAGGTGTGGTATCTAAACCGTCGAAACCGAGTTTTATTTATTTTTTGCGGTATGCTAGAAAACACGGTAGGTGGACCCTCCTGAGCCTTGGACAATCCCTCCAACACAATCTGTGGTTCATCAATTAAATCGGGAAGAAATGAAAAATCTCCTACGGTGAGGGGGTGTTCATATATTAATGCTACCTCTTTCCCGTGCTGCTCAAACATATAATTGGCATGTTCTTTTATCCAATTCCCATGTGCTCTTTTTCCAAAAGAGAGAATAAAACTCAGCACAAATAATATACCAAACACAGTGCGCTTTCCTCCCCTCCTCATAACTTGTCTCCCACTTTTTCCTCTCAAAATGTCTAGCCACCATCTCCCGGAGAGCGCCTTTGTTGGGCCATGCTGCGACATACTTGACCACCGACGCTCCGTTGCACCCGAAGGGATCAGCTTCATGGCCTTGTTGACCCCTTAGGGAGTTGCCGGATGATCCTGAGTCTCAGGTCCTCACCAGGAACTCGCTCCGTCCGCCACTCCTCAGGTGCTAGTTTTACACGGGTGTAATGTATCCACGGCTTAATCTCCTTCACCTTCACTGCAGTGGGGGTAGACAGGAGCACAACATAGGGTCCTCGCCACTTGGGTCCCAATGGCTCAATCTTCCAATCCTTGACCAGAACCTCGTCACCTGGTGAAAAACAATGTAGAGGTGTGGTAGGGAATGGTGGGTTCAATTCAGAAATGTATTTTTCTAACTGCTGCATTTGTCTGCCCAAAGCCTGAACCTGGGCCAATGTCTGTTTCTCTCCTATGAGGTGTTGCTCAGCTCCTGTCTCTAAGGCTCCCTTCAAGTTCAAAGGGGGTCGTCCATAGAGTCTTTCAAAAGGGGAGAGTCCTGTCCGTTTGTGTGGTGTACATCTGATTCCTAATAATGCCATGGGCAAAACCACCGTCCACGGCAATCCTGTCTCTTGGCAAAGTTTCCCAAGCTGAGCCTTTAATGTCCTATTCATTCTTTCCACTTTTCCAGAAGATTGGGGTCTATATGCACAATGTAACTTCCATTTTATGCCCAAAATCCTACATAATCCTTGCACAGCCTGTTGAATATATGCGGGGCCATTATCTGACCCAATTTCTAAGGGTACGCCAAATCTGGGAATAACATCTTTCATTAGAGCTCTTGACACCTCCACAGCCTTCTCAGTCCTTGTAGGGTAAGCCTCCACCCATCCTGTGTATGTGTCCACGAACACCAGTAAATATTTGTATCCTTTGTATGGGGGCATTTCTGTAAAGTCAGTGACTAAAGCTTCAAAGGGTACCCCACCCACATGTTGGACTCCTGGTGGCTTGAGGGGTCCTTCTCTGGGGTTATTTTTGATACATGTCCAGCATCTTCGGGCTGCTGCCGCCGTTAGGCTATGTAATCCATCGATATACAACTGTCGTCCTAGCAGATTTGCCAATGCCATTTTTCCTAAATGTGTGTTTTGGTGCATGTGTTGGACTAAGTGCCATGCCAAGTCCTTAGGGACGTAGACACGGGCGTCTGGCACTATGAGTTCTCCTGACCACTGACCCTTCTCCTTTAAGGCCCATTCTTCTTCCTCTGGTGTATATGTAATGTTATGTTCAGTTAATTCTACCTGTAGGGCCATTACCTGATGTTCAATATAGGGCAGCCTAGCTGCCTCTTTGGCTGCCAGATCAGCCTGCCTATTTCCTTGCACTACGGGATCGTCTCCACGTTGGTGCCCTTTACAATGCATCACAGCCACCTGCCTTGGCTTCCAAACCGCCTCCAGGAGATCCACAATCTCTCCAGCATGTTTCACGCACTTTCCTCCAGACGTGAGGAGCCCGCGCTCCTTGTACAGTGCTCCGTGTGCATGGAGGGTAGTGAAAGCATATTTTGAGTCTGTGTAGACGTTAACCCGCTTTCCGCTTGACAATTCCAACGCTCGGGTCAGGGCAATCAATTCAGCCTTCTGGGCAGAAGTCCCCGGGGGCAGTGACTCTGCTTCCAGCGTCTCTCCCCCCCACCGAACATCCGCATAACCTGAGTGTCTTTGATTATTTTCCATAAAGGAGCTTCCATCTGTGAACAGAGTGTCGTCCACCTTAGTTAGTGGCACATCCTTCAAATCCGGTCGACTGGAGAATACCTCATCCATCACCTGGGCACACTGATGGATCGTGGTGTCTCCTGGAGTCGGGAGCAAGGTGGCCGGATTCAGAGTGGAGCAAGTCTCCAGGGTCACCAGTGGGTTGTCACACAACAATCCCTCATATTTCATTAACCTCTCACTTGTGAGCCAGCGCGGTCCCTTAATGTCTAACAGTGCCTTAACGCTATGGGGCACCTTAACTGTCAGTGGCTGTCCTAGGGTCAATTTATTCGCTTCTTTGATTAAATCTACTGATGCTGCCACAGCCCTCAGGCAAGGTGGCAATCCACGAGCCACTGTGTCCAATTGCTTTGACAAGTAGGCAATCGGCCTTTGCCATGAACCTAGTGGTTGGGTCAATACTCCAACCGCTGTTCCTTCCCGCTCTGCAGCGAACAGAGTGAATGGTTTTTCCAAATCGGGCAGTCCTAATGCTGGAGATGACATTAATGCTTCTTTTAATGCCTTAAATGCCTGTTGACATTCTTCTGTCCACTCAAATGGATCTTCTCTTCCACCTCTCGTAGCCTGGTACAGTGGCTTAGCCAACACGGCGTAGTTGGGGATCCACTGTCTGCAATATCCTGCTGATCCCAAAAATTCCCGCACCTGTCGCCGGGTACTGGGAGTGGGGATGGCACAAACAACTTCCTTTCTTTCAGCTCCTAACATCTTCTTTCCTTCGGTCAGATGGAACCCCAAATATTTCACCGTGGGACAGCACAACTGGGCCTTTTTCTTTGACACTTTGTAACCCTTTTCTTCCAATGTCTTGAGTAATCTCAAAGTATGCTCTTTACAGCCCCCTAGTGTCCGGCAAGCAAGAAGCAGGTCATCTACATATTGAAGCCAAATTCCCTCTTCTTTAGGTATTACAAAATCCTGTAAGTCTTTGGCCAGGGCTTGACCAAAAATGGTCGGGCTGTCCCGGAACCCCTGAGGAAGGCGTGTCCAAACATACTGGGTCCTTTGCCCTGACTGCTGAGATTCCCACTGGAAAGCAAAGATCGGTTGGGATACAGGGGCCAATCGAATGCAAAAGAATGCATCCTTTAAATCCAATACAGTAAACCATTTGGCAAATGCTGGTACTAGACTCATCATGATGTATGGATTTGGCACTACCGGGGTTAGGGGAACGGTGACTTGATTTACAGCCCGCAAATCTTGAACTGGGCGATATTCTCCTTGTCCTCCTGGTTTCTTGACTGGGAGCAGGGGCGTGTTCCATGGGGAACTGCATGGTACCAATATCCCATGCTGCAGAAGTCGCTCTAGATGCTTTCTGATCCCCTGCACTGCCTCTCGACTGACGGGATACTGTGGCTTGCATATGGGTCCCATTCCTCTTTTCACTTCCACCACCACCGGCGGAACATATTTAGCTAATCCTGGAGGATTATCTTCTGCCCACACTAAAGGAGTCTCATGCCATGGCCATTGTATTTCTTCAGTAAAAATCCTAACTTGAAACAGTCTCCATTCCTCTTCCATGGGAAATGATAGTTCCATTTGTCCATTCTTCATGAACTGGAGTTGTGCTTGTAATTTTGATAAAATGTCCCTTCCCAATAAAGGGACTGGGCAGTCTGGGAGATATAACATCTTATGCTTGACCTGATGTCCGGCCAGATTGCAGGTGCGTTCCTTAAGGAAGGGGCACTTCTGGGTCTTCCCAGACACCCCTATTACTTTCGTAGTTTCCCGAGTTGGTGGACTAATTTTTGTATTTACTACTGATTTTTCGGCACCTGTGTCCACTAAAAAGTCCAATTGTTGGTCCCCGATTTCAAGTGTGACCATCGGCTCCCCGGGGTCCAACAAAACAAGAGCCTGGCTTCCTCATTCCTCTCCTCCATCCATATCTTCCCATTCTTCTTCCATCACAGCTGCTGCAGCTATCACCTCTCTTGCAGGAAAAGGTACGTAGTTCCCACGCCCTCTTCCCCTTCCTGGGTTTCTTCCTCTCTCAGGCCTTCCTCTTTCTCTCGGTCCTTCCTGACTTCCTTCTCTTCCTTCTGGGCATTCACCTTTCCAGTGTCCAAACTTCTTACATTTAGCACATTGGTCTCGACCTAACCTCCGAGGGGGCCCTCTTCTTCCTCCTTGTCCCCCTCTGGCATATCCTCCTCTTCCTCTCTGTCCACTTGCACTTTGTTCCATCATGGTAACTAATGCTTGGTATTCCTGCTTCTTCTTCCTGTCCTTCTTCTCTTCTTCTACCTGGTCCCTCGCCATATAAACTTGATCTGCGAGTGCCAACAATTCATTCATAGTCTTTCCTAGAAATCCTGGTTGCTTTTGAATCTTTCTCCGGATGTCAGGAGCCGCTTGACTGATAAAAGACTGTTGAATCGCCCTCCTACCGTTTTCATCCTCCAAATTATATGGGCTATACTTTCTATATGCTGCCTCCAGCCTTTCCAAAAAGGCTGTTGGTGACTCAGATTTTTCCTGTACCACTCCCTGAATTTTTACAATGTTGACGGGTCGCGGCGGGCCCCTCTTTACCGCTTCTACCAATATACGCTGGAATCCTCTCAGTCTCTGCAAATGTCCTTCTTCTGCGGTGTCCCATTGGGGATCTATTTCCACAGGAAACCTCTGTGCTCCCCACTCGGCTGCATCACCATCTTGTGGGGCACCAACCTGGGCTATGGCTACCCCATTATTCAACACTGCTCTTCTCTCCTCTGATGTGAACAACATATTCAACAATTGTCTGCAATCTTGCCAGGTGGGATTATGGGTTGCCATAATCCCTTCCAATAGCCTAGCCATAGCTTGGGGTTCTTCACTATAAGGTGGAGTATTATTTTTCCAATTCAAAATGTCACTACTACTGAAAGGCACTACCTGGTATGCTTGAACTATCTCATTCCTGTTGTTTATCACAGGCACCGTTCTCAAGGGCATCTGGAGGGCCGGTCCGGTCGGTGAATCACCAGGCCACACCGGAGCTCCATGTCTCCGAGTTTGTGCCGGAGAAGCATCACTGGGCATCCGTTGTGACTTCTTCTTTTCCTTTGTTTCCTCCTGATATTTTTCTAGGCTAGGATAGTGTTTCTTGGCCGCTTCGGTTGACTCCGAAGAGTAGGGTGGGGGTCTCGTTCCTAGTGTAGGTGCACCGGGGGCTGTTCCCTGGGGTGGGGGGGGCGGTGGCAAGGGTGGCGGCAATAATTCCTGTTGTCTAGCCTGTACACTCAACTGTAAATCTGGGTAGTCCTCCTCATTGGATTGGAAAACTTTCTTCTTTTTCCCTTCCTTCTTCACCACCATACATTTGCCATTCCTGCACTGTCGAACCCAACCTGGATCTTCTCTAACTACCCGTTCCCACGTAGCAATATAGACCCACTGGTTCGGATGATTCACAGCACAATATTCTTCCACTGTTCGGATCAGTTTCAGATCCCACGTTCCTTCTACTTGCCAACCTAACCCAAACTCTGGCCATTCTTCCTGACACAAATTCCTCAGTCTATAATCTCTCAGGTCCCTTGGATTCCCTGCTACAGCTCTGATAGCAAAAGAGCCAAAATTATCTAAGATGCATTGTAAGGGAGTGGAGCTCTTTGAATTTTTCCCTCCCATCCTGCCTAATAGAGGGGACTGTCCTGGCCTGGGCACCCGGCCACTCACGGCATACGTCAGGAAACACAAGACAGAGCCCCTTTCTACCTCCCTGGGAACTTTTTGTGTCCCTCCCAGCGCTGGTGTTCCCTTAATATCTCATGCAAACCCCTATACTTGCCAGATTTCTGTAGACGTCGGACCAACCTTCGCCCCTGGGCTTTTTTCCCTGGATCCTTTTCCTCCTAGCCGGTTTCTGTGGAACCTCGCTGATGTTGCAGCTCTCACCGTCAGTCGGCGTTGGCATCAGAGGCAAGCACCGTAGCCGGTCTTGTAATATTCAGGGGCCCCTTCTCGTCTCACGGTAGTTGCCTCAGGCCCCCACCGCTGAGTTGAGGCCGTCCCGCCAACGGGATCCGTCTCCAATCTCCTGGCCCGTCTTATAGGAAATCACGTCGGGGTCACCAGAAAATGTAGCGGAACCTTTGTGCTCCGGTCCTTGTTTGAGCGCAGTGGAGGAATGGAGACGGACAACTGAAGGAATTCCAAGAAAGCAGTTTTATTTCGCTAATGGCCACTAGGGTTCCCCCTAGCACAAAGTAAGTGCTTCTCCAGGGAGAACCCCCAGTGGCGGGCTGAGAAAATATTTATACACACTACAGGGTTCGGGTTATGCCCGCCCACAAGCAAATTCATTGGCTTAGAGTTGTGACGCTGCCCAATCAGTGCTGACCAGCAGGCCGGCTGCACTCTTTCTGTGCCGTGCTCACAAATCATTCAGAGCGCCTGCGTACGCATGCGCTGTTTGTTTATCTTTAGCTTTCATTTCTTCAGAAACACATGATTTCCCAGAAGTCACATGTTTCTGTGAGTTTATGCACCCGGGTCGCTAGCTGTCGCCATCTCTGCCCATATATGGTATTTCCTGGGGTTCTTTAACCTCCCGCCTCAATTGCACAAAAATGTCCTTCCTGGTGGTCTTAGCAGAAGTTGTTCTGTAATGCTTCCCTGTGGAGGGTGCAAAAGCTGCTGAAGCAGGACAGTGGAGAGAGTGAGAAGGAGGAACTGGTTCTCAGAGTGGGGTGGGAAGGAAATACTGGGGCTCACGCATGTATAGCTGTTGCCTTTGGGGTGCATGAAAGGTGGGGTGAAAGGGATCAGGTAGCATTTGAATTCCTCTCTCATTTTAGAGCTTCATTGCCCTTAAATTGAATCTACATGAATCCCTTTAAATATGGGACCTGAACATTTGCAGATTTTGGTATCCATGCCCTCCCCCTTCAATTTCTTGCAGTTAAGAAGGCCAGCTGTATTATGCCTTAATTTATAATGTAAGCTACCTTGGCGCCAATAATGGAAGAAAAACAAGTTATAAAAACAAGCTAATTTCAGTTGCGTAGATTTGCATATTTCTTGAGTATTGTTCCTGTTATGAATGTGGCCCTCAATTGGTGTAATTTCCTGGTATTTTGCAGCTTGAATGTACATGGGAAAACATTTGCTTAATATTTTAAATTGAATTGTGGGAGCTGAAGTCCAAAACACCTGGAGGGCCCAAGTTTGCCCATGCCTGGTGTAAGAGCACTTCCACTCCCATTTGTGGTGGCTTAAATGCAGTGTTCAAAACATGCAACTGTTCGTGTAAGCTTTTGTGTTGATTACATATTTTTTATACATGTATCAACACAGTAATATAGTTTTACCAGCAATCGAATCTCTTATAAGAGTTCTGGACACATATATAAATTGTAATAACAAAATGTATGGGGACACAGCATATCTCATGAAAACCTTACATTTATATTTTTAAAAACTATGCTTTGTAAGGTTATAATATACATTTCCAAGGTTTTTTTCATTTATGAGTAACAATATGTAAATATGCGCAAGCATTTAAAAATTCTACATTCATGAAACACACCTATACACTACAGTCAACACAGTAACGTGTCATGATACACAGTTTGGAAAGCTGTACCATATACTAATAAGAGCCTCATAATGGAAGATGCCATGTAGTATGGTCCTTTCTCACGATTCTTGGTAACATGAGAAGTCTAAAGTTCGTATAATGATACCAGCAACAGTATTTCAGATACTCTGGCCCTAAGCCATTTCTTTATAGAACTAACTTCTCCTTTCTTGCTTGAGTATTTATTTTATTTCTATTTGTCATCCATACAAACATTTCCATTCAGTACTTATTCATTGTCTAGTGGTGGTATGATTCTCTGGTACCACAGACCTGGATCTTTATGCCATGTGGGTCTGACTCATTAGGTTAAACATCTAAGGTTATCAGTAGGGTTTATCTAGCAATTTTTGAGGATTACAGCCTCTCTGTGGAATACTGTCAAGGCTAGAAGTCTGTTTACCAGGAAGTGTTCACTGAAACTGCAACACCATGCATAAAGCATATGGAGCTATAGAGAGGGGGAAGTATCTTAATCTCAAAGCAGAATATTGAACAAATGGTATAGGAGGACAGTAGATTTCCATTGGCTCTTGCTTGCATCAGCTCTGCTTGTGCAAATTAGTTATTGCTAATTTGCCTACTGGCTCATGACACATTTCTAGTATGGTTTTACTTGAATGGCCCACCCATTTCAAGCATTACTGCAGTAAATTCTATTGAGTATGGGACTGATATTATGGTTGACAGTTATTGCTGAGGGAAAGAGAGCAGAAGTGTGAACTTAATGTCCTGCAGTAGAATTGCATTAGATATATTGAGATGAAATAATTAGCAGCACAAAGGGATGAGAAGTATAGGTAGGCTAGTACGCATTTCCAGATTGTAGCTATGGGCTCATTGTTTCATGTAGACCAGTCTTCTTACAGTGTAGTTTGCAACCAGTCTAATTACTATGATGCAGTTCACTGTTATCTTTACGGCACACATTTATTTGAACTCTAGGCATCTTCCATTTTCAACCATCCTAAATTACTGCCAAGTAGTGTATATTTGACTTGTGGTCCACTCTTGTGACCATTAATGAGTTCTGGTTATGTATAGTTTAAAAACAGTTTGAAAGAGTAGCCTGCTGCCTGCAGCTACTACACTAATCAGCCTCAGACTGAATGAAAATATGACTTTTTCCACACTGCTTGCACAGTACAATGAAATTTATGGCTGTCTCCTTGTTCTCCTCTTCCTCCTCTGATGCGAGGGAGGACAGTTGAGAGGGGTATTCAGACACACCCAGAGACACTGGAGAAAGTTTAGAAGCAGCTTTAAAGGAGCAAGTGGAGCATTCCAGTTTGGTCTTCTGAGAAGTGTGCAAAAGGGGAGAAAAAAAAGAGAAGGAAAATGAGTTGGAAAGCACACATTTTCCCCCTTGCCTCTAGCATGCATGTAATGATTGAAGTGTAAGGAAAGTATTGATTGTGCCAATACTTCTCCTTTGTCTAATGTTGCTGCCTCTACTGCTTCTCCGCCATGTCCCCTGCCCCAAACTATGAGATTGGTGACTGGGTGGGCTTTCTTGCTGCATTCCAGATACTTCTTGCTCAAAATGACGCACTACATTTGCAAAGAAATTAATCTCCTGGTTTGGATGCTGCTTGTCTGAAGGGCTGGAAGTGGTGGGAAGTAGGAGCAGAGGCGGTTCAACTGCCAGGCCAACTAGGCACTTGCCTGTGGCACCATCTTGTAGGGGGTGCCATTGAGGACTGGCCCCATGGCTTCTCTCCTCTGCAAAGTGCCCAGGAACGCCTTCCCGGTGAGAAGCCCTGGAAGGCCCTGATCCTCCCCTCCCAGCTGTTCCCTGTTTGGGGGGTGTGTGTGTGCCAACATTCGAGGGGGAGGGGGCGGCAACATTCGGGGGGGGGGGGGGAAAGCAAAATTCTTATTGCCTACTCCTGAAAATTACCTAAGGACAGCTCTGAGTAGGAGGAATCCCTCCAGGGTTTCATATACAAGATACAGGCATTCTTTCCCTCTTCAACCCTGATCACCAATCCCTCCTCTGGAAGGGAAGGAAATCAAAAAGCTTTCTTGGGAACTTCATGAAAGCTCTTTAGCACTTCCAGTGCCATTGATTTGAACAGGGAAATTTACTAATTGCGAGCAGCCTTCCATGCAAGCATACTTTTGCTTCCTGTGGAAGTGCATAGTATGAATTCTGTTAGTAATCATAACTAGATTAGAACTATTGAATCTGGGGCTGAATAGTGGATTGACCCAGGGGTAAATTGTATTAATCTAGTGGGTCTGCTCTACTTGAGACTGCCCGTAGGTAGATTTTTGTGTGTTTGGTAGCAAATTATGTATGTAAGAGATAGGTTTGTGTTTCTCACTTTTTAGAAACACTTCTACATTAAGTAAATAAGCACCCATAGTTTAATGTACACACTTCAAAAAGTTAAACAGTTATATAATTCTTGGCATTGAAATAAGCCGAAGAATAGTGTTTGTTTTCAGAGTTCTGTAACAGACCAAAACTTCTCTGTTCCAGCACTATGGACGGGTAACTTTCAAAAAATATCATGAAAACTTACAAACTGAGTTGATAAGACCCCATGAGAGGACACTAAAAAAGAACATCTGTCTTACAAGCAATGAAAACTCTAGAGCTTTATTTATAGGGATTTGATAAGACATCATCTACGGGAGCCTGAGCAATTCAGACCAAGTTCTGGGATAGCTGGAATATGAATCCAGATGCCTCATTTGTTTGGAGATTAGATTGATATGCAGCAGAATGGTGCTCGGTCTTTGAAACATGATCAAGCCATTAAGTTTTCCACTAGAGATTTACAGAAAGCTGGAAGTGTATGAAATGTTTTATCCATATGTCCCTACTGTCTTCTAAAAATACACAATTCACAAACACTGAAGAAAAAGGTATCTGCTCAGATCTCATATTGCTTCAACAACAAGAACTAATAATGCCAGAACCATGGCATAAGAATATGAATGACAAAATGGCAAATATAGTTGGGTTGTAGTTTGGAGGAGACTTATTTTATGAGTAGGGCAAATCATTGGGGTGTAACATTTTGAGCTGTTAATTTCATCCATCCTTTTCCTCCCCCTTTTTATGTTATGATTATAATAAATATAACAGTGAAACCAAGTGCTTATAACTCAGGGCCCATCCAGAGAGGCCCATATAGAGATCCTAGGATCTGTCTCGGTTTTACCGGAAGCGTCCTGATGCCATGTATGGTAAAACCAGATTAATTAAATTCCATGCTAAGATCCAGATCATAAGGTAAGATCCAGGTCTTACCAGGTGTGGGCCCTGTGAAGATTGAACTTGGGGACCACGTCACGTGATCCCTGGGCCCAATCCACACAGCCATCTCAGTTTTTCAGGCTCTTGGAGCCCGAAAGACAGAGAGGGCACCCACCATCTCCCCTCGAAGCCCCAAATTTCCCTGTAATGGTTAAGTAAAATTTTCCTGACTGCCATAAGTTCCCTCCTCATGTTCTTTTGGCATGAGGAAACAAAGTGCCAGGAGATTGGGGGGGGGGGGGCAATGAGGGATTATTTGGGGCCGGTGGGACTGATATCCACACCAAATCGGGTTTTTAAAGTCTTCTTCAGCACGGATTTTAGTCCTGTCTGGAAGTGCCCTCAGTTTTTATATGAATAGGGATCTAAAGTTAGAACACTACCAGAACTTTAGATAGAAAAAAATGAAGGCTTTGCCTATAGTTATCTAAGTATAGTCGTAGTTTGTAAATTTTTTAGTTCAAGTAAAAAAAAAAGGTTTGCTATTCTAGACTTCAGGGTTTGTGTATTTTTGGCTGAATGTGCTGTTCCCTTGGTGTATAGTTTTGTTATGGTCATGTCACAGACACATTTTATTGCATTCTGTCATGGATCCTTTCCATGTACAGATCTCATGAAAGGTCCTTGGTCATTTGCTGGGCATAGATATCAACATAAGGGAAATTTCTGTTGTAGAGCTCCATATGAATATGGAAACCCAATACAACCAGGACTGATAGGACCAATAAGTTGTTGAAGAAAATATGAGCCAGAGATAGTACTGTGTTCTGTTGAACTGTGGTTGCCAGGTGAGCTACCAGGTGTTCTGTCTCTCTTGAATATTAGTTGTACAGCTAAAAATGTACAATTTATGAAACAGTAAAAGGATCAGCTGTATTAAATGTTACTTTTCAGATTACCCTTTTTAACCTTTTGATTCCAGTATCCTTGGTCAATTTCTCCCTCTTTTTTGTGGGTTAAACTTTTGTGGATTTTATTTTCCAGATTTGATTCTTTATGAATCCCCAAGTCTTCCAGGATGACATCATGGTCAACTTCCAGAAGAAGTTGACCATAGAGTTGCTCTGGCAGATATAGAGATTCTAGAAGAGGTGATTATTTTATTTGTCTCACACAACCCCCCCCCCCCCCCCACACACACACAAACACACCACTTTTGTATGGGGTCCTTCACCCATACCCCCTGTGAAAGTGGAGGACCTACTGTACATTTCACTCATCTGATTAAGTCTGTTAAAAGCCACTTAGTTATGCTGAGGCAGTCCTAAGAATAAAGAACTCATTCTGCAGTGCCTGCAGCTGTTTTAACTTTATGGTGATAAAAGTATCAACTGAGTTAATGTGGAGTAGTTGGAAGTGTGACCTAGTTTATCCCTGGTAATGCCCATATTTCATTGACCTTTCTCCTGCAAACACATGTGAGAGCCAGGCTTCGTGATGCTTTTATTTGTTTTTAAAAGCTAATGACCGAGACAAGGGAAGAAGGGAAATGTGCAAGGCATGTTTAAGGAGGAAAAGTTTAGGGGAGTAGTAGAGTGTGCCTGAAACATATAACAGCTGATGGTATGTCTTAAATGTACCCATACAAATGAATGCAGTTGTAAGTAGAAACCAATTGTGGAGGTTTTGGTATGTTATGACTGTCATTTGCAAAATTCTTCATTTGTCTGTGCTTCTCATCACTGCAGATGGCCTTGGACTGGTTCACTGACTTTTAGGATTAGTCCGTTATCTGCAACAGGCTTGCTGGCAAAACTGATGAAGCGTCTGCATGGTCTGACTTGTGTTTCAATCTTCTAGCAGACTGACAGTATAGTGACGTTTTCTAAGTCTCAGGAGAGTAACTTATCTATTATTTTAACCATGTTTGTTATGTGGAAGACTATGAACATTTGGCTAACTACTTCTATGGATTCACTTGTGGTTTATTCTCTCTAAAGAGGAAAACCACACAAGCTCTCCTTGTCCATTGTCAATGCTGATATATAAATACAGTAGAGTCTCACTTATCCAACACTCGCTTATCCAACGTTCTGGATTATCCAACGCATTTTTGGAATCAATATTTTCAATATATCATGATATTTTGGTGCTAAATTTGTAAATACAGTAATTACTACATAGCATTACTGTGTATTAAACTACTTTTTCTGTCAAATTTGTTGTCTAACATGATGTTTCGGTGCTTAATTTGTAAAACCATAACCTAATTTAATGTTTAATAGGCTTTTCCTTAATCTCTCCTTATTATCCAACATATTCGCTTATCCAATGTTCTGCCGGCCCGTTTACGTTGGATAAGCGAGACTCTACTGTAGATAGATTGAAAGTCTGACAAGATTGGATGAGCTATATCCTATATACCAGGGATTCCCAAACTAAGGCCCGGGGGCCACATTCGGCTCATAGAAGCCATTTATCCAACCCTCACCTCCTCCCTTGCCCAGTGCGCACCTTCCAGAGCTTTGCTTGTTTATAATGGTATTTTTATTATTAATAATTAATTAATTATCAAGGGGGTGTTTTGCTAGTGCTTTTGGTGCACAAAGGCAGAAGGGGGCTGGACTATATGGCCCAAGGGGGTCTATTATTATTATTATTATTATTATTATTGACACAGACATTGTATAACACAGCAAACGAGATACATATGCTGGATTTCGTATCACAAAATCACAAGTTCCCAAGCGTTTAGGGCTGTGTGATGTATTGTTGTTGTTGTTATTATTATTATTATTATTATTATTAACAACATTGAGGCTGGGTGGCGATCTGTCAGGGGTGCTTGTGATTTTGGTGCACAAAGATAGAAGGGGATTGGATTAAATGGCTCAAGAGGTTTCTTCCAACCCTATTTTTATTATTATTATTATTATTATTATTATTATTATTATTATTATTACTATTATTACTATTATTATTATTAACATTGAGGCTGTATTTGTTCCTGTTTGGTTTTTTTACTTCAAAATAAGAGATGTGCAGTGTCCATAGGAATTTGTTTATAGTTTTTTTTTCAACTATAGTCCAGCCCTCCAATGGTCTGAAGGACCGTGAACAGGCCCCCTGTTTAAAATGTTTGGTGACCCCTGCTATATACAGTTGTCCCTTCACATTTGTGGTTTTGACTTTTGTGGATTTGATTTTTCACAGATTTGATTAAAATATTCTCTCTGGGAATCTTTAGGTTATCCAGTGTGGTTCTATGGTCAACTTCCTCCAGTCATTCTGAAGGACCTAGAGAGAACACCTCTTGAGATGATAGTATAATAATATAAGAAGTTGATTTCTTCACAGCTGTTAACTCTTTCAAGGTTTCAGATCTGATTAAATTGTTCTGGGATGGGGAAATATGAAGTGGCCAGCTAAATGCAAGTGTGGCAGGAACAGACAGTAGATTTTAAGCTTTAGTTGTTTCTGTTTTGGACCTTTTTGAGAATCTGATAGAAGCAATGAACTCCTTCCAAGAAAAATACACACAGTTTTCAAAGCAATAGGAAGAAAATCAAAGGAAAAAAAAAGATCTTACATGGAGACAGTGGAGGTTCATGGAACTGAAATTAAGAACCATACCATAAAGTGACCAGTCCAAATAATTCCTCTTGTAAAAAGTAGTGGTGGTGGTATTTTCACATATACTGTGTAAGAAATAGGGATAGCATATGGTGTAGCATTAGACCAAGGCTGCTTGCTCAAATCCTTACGTGGTTATAGAACTCACTAAATACCTTGAATAATTTGTTATTTCTGTATAACTTGCTGTACAGCATGTTAGTGGTGATATTATTAGCAGATTGAGAAAGAACGGGCCCTTGTATGCTATTCCAGGTAGAATACAATGGAGCAGGTAATATAGGGATGAAAAGCACATTCAAAAATATTCAGAGATGGTTGAAAAACCATAATAACAATCCCTAACTGAAGAGAATATATTCCACAATTGGTGTAGTTTAGGACTAATTCTGTGCAAAATTGGCATATAATTTTGTGTAGAAATCATCATTTTCTGCATGGAAAACAATATCTAATGTAAAAATACTTTCTGTACAGAAAGTGTTTATTTTTACTCAGAAAAATGCTGTAATTCGTAATTTATTCTGTATTGAATTCATACACAGTTAATTTGCATAGAGGAGAACATTTTCTGTGCAATACAACTTTTTAAATTTGAAACTTCAAGATTTTTGAATTGTGCCTAACTTTTGAAAACTATGATTTTCAAAGATTTTCTCGCAGCAGCGAATGCTGGAATTGCATTCTCCTTTATAGATTTTAGAGCTCTCTGTCTTGAAATTCTAAATGTTCCTCCCTTGACTGCTATTCCTAGGATTCTATATGATGGAACCATTATAGTCAAAATAGAATACAATTCTGTAGTGGAAATGGGACCATAGTCAGCAAGCCTGGAGCAGTTTTATCAATTTCACCATTGATAATTCAGCTCTGATTGCTGGTTAGTATGGCAGGCACACAATTGTATTAACATTTTTCAAATTGTTTGTTCTAACTGAAGACAACTGCATAAAACGATTACTAAGCAAATGCATTTACTATATAAAATTACTCTGATAAAGTCTAATGACAATTTACCCGTAGACCCATTCTTCAGTCACATCTGTTTTTTAAGTATCAATTTCAAAATTAATGGTAACTTTGGCTTTAAAACACACATTATAGGCTAAGCGTGGGGAAAGTGTCAGTGCCTCCTATTGTGATTTTGCTTAACACCTCCCACCCCCCAACATTCCCTTGAGGATGGGGGGAAATATCAAAACTTTTTTGCATGGGAAGTGTTTTTCCCAGTAGCAAATGACATAGAAATTCAATTCTGGATGTCTAAAACGATTGTTCGCTATACTCTAACAGAACTTGGAGATAGATAACACATGTGTCAAACTTTAGTTAATATATAGAGACAGCACAATATATTTCTGGGTATATTAGCAGCCCCGGTGGCGAAGTGTGTTAAAGCACTGAGCTGCTGAACTTGCAGACCGAAAGGTCCCAGGTTCAAACCCTGGGAGCGGCGTGAGCGGCCGCTGTTAGCTCCAGCTTCTGCCAACCTAGCAGTTCGAAAACATGCCAATGTGACTAGATCAATAGGTACCACTCGGGCGGGAAGGTAAGGGCGCTCCATACAGTCATGCCGGCCACATGACCTTGGAGGTGTCTATGGACAACGCCGGCTCTTCGGTTTAGAAATGGAGATGAGCACCAACCCCCAGAGTCAGACATGACTGGACTTAACATCAGGGGAAACCTTTACCTTTACCTATGTGGAGCATAGACTATAATTTCAGTTATAGATTGATTAATGCAAACCATGGTTTGTTGTTACCTCTGAATTTTATCTTGGGGAATTAGGAAAGCCACCTGTAAATACTCCTTGTCTGAGAAAATTATATTAAATTTCTGTGTCTCCTTAAGCCAACAGGTGACTTAAAGGTACATGGGCTCACACACAGCATTTAGCTTAGGGGAAAACTCCTCTAATTTTGTAGTGAAGACTGACCAATAGTGTGTATTTACCAGCATGTACTTCTGTTGCTGTGAACTGCTTAGTTCAAATTATGTCACCTAAAGTAAACAATCTTTTGTCTCCTTCTGTTCTGAAGCAGTTATGCAAACTCAACCTTTGTAACATGGGACCAAAAGATAGCATCCTGCCTAGTTCTGACTTTTTTCAAAGGTGATAATTTTTATGTAATTTATCTGCTAGTGTGGTGTTACGTGACATGGTCTGAGTGTTTTGTGCTATTAGTGAAGTAGAAATACTTCTTGTAGTCCTCTATAAAATTATTCTTGCGGTTTTTTGTACTTTCTCTTGAAGAAATATCTGTCTATAGAAATGCATATACAGTATCTTAAAGTTCACCTTGAACTAGTTTTGAAATCTAAAGCTGAAGCAGATGCTTCTTATTTGATTGACATTTCACTGCATTTTGAAGTGAATATTGATTACTTTTCTTGTAATAATATTTCAATACACATCTGTATTCTTGTTTTGATATTCTTTGCCTGTGAGTCATTTAGGGACAATTTATATGGAAAAGCAGCATAAAAAGTGGACCACCAGGATCAATACAATAACATTTTTAACATTGAAGACTTAATTTATACCAAGAGTGTTTATGTATTATAACTGTGAGATAAGACTTCAGTATTTTCTCAAATACTTTTGAATAGGACCTGTTTAGCAGTCCATATATACTTTGTCCTTGTGTAGCTTTGTATCAAGATATAGCCGGCTACATCCTCTTTATGGTTCATAGGCATAATGTATATAATGGACATGATAATAAACTGCAGTTAATCCTGTACTCATGGACCTTCACTACTTCCATCTAGCTGTGGTGAGAAAACTGGAATGTTTCTCTTTTAGCTTAGCTTTAAAGTGTAGTTAATTTTAACTTATTTTATGTAAATTATGTAGGACATTTGTTTTTCCTAACGTTAATTAAGATATGGTTTAGGACCACATGAAACATCAGACTGATTAATTCGAAGTGGAAGCAGAAATGCTTTGAGCATGACATTTGAATGCAGCCAGTGTTCTCCCAAGGAAATCTGAAGTGCAAGTTCTCAGATACTGGGAACTAGGCTTGTGCAATTCAACTGGAAGGCGATCTGGTTTTGGCATCCAAATTTTGTTGGGCACCCAGATCTGTTTTTTGGGATCCTCCTGAAAATCAGCAAATGGAAATATCTGTTTTTGACTAGGCAGCTGAAAGATCCGGGAAGATCCGTCCAATTGGTGGAAATGGGGAACTTACAAGGCTCCCCTTTCCATTCCTGGGATCCTTTCCCTTTTTGCCTTCAAGAGCGTCTGGGTTTCAGTAACAGGGTTAAGGAAGCACTCTTCCTGGGACCCTTTCCTTTTTTCCTTTCAAGGAAGTCTGAGTTTGAGCAATGGGGTAAGGAAGCAGTGTGTAACACATGCCATAATGTTCTTCTATTCAGATTGGCCCAACAGGCAGGGCTCACAGGGAAACCCTGCACGTGTGATGTCGAATAGGGGACGAGGAGCTGTGATTGGCTGCCACATGGTCCTGTAATGGACGAAAAATGTGATGGCTGAGCCCTTACCATTATGGCCATTTGACCAAGCCGAAAAAGCCAGATTGGCCGAAGGGAACCAACCACTCTGAATTCGTGCACAAACCTACTGGAAACAGGTTAAAATTCATGCAGTTGTTTTTTCTCCCATAGGCTATGTGGGTTAAATCTGATGGGAATTGCCATTACAGTAGATCTACAGAACATAATGTTGGAGGCACACATGCAAATCTGCTTGTATTTATATTAAGATAGTTGCATGTGCACATCATTGCATATACAGTCCAGTGCATAAGGGAATGATTTTTTTAATTTAAAAAACCTTCTACCGGATGTCCCCTGTCTGCCCTTCATCTTGTTCCAATATAGAGGAGGCCTGTGAGGACAGTGGGGGACCCAATCTCAGAACTAACAGGTCTGTGTGGGAACCTGCAGCCAGGTCCCAGGATTTATTATCTCCATTTAAAACCCGCATTTTCTTGCTGTCTGGAAGCATCCTCAGTCTGTCTGATTTACGGTGATAAAAGGGTGAATCTTTTAAATTTGCATTGCCAAAGCAGAAGGAACTATCCTCAATTCTGGGTTTTTTTTAGTCAGTATTCTTAAATTGGGCAAAGTTTCTATTTGTATTTTTGTTGTATGTACTCTACCAAGAATAATTCCTCTATAATGCCCATTATATTTAATGGGGATTGAGGGGAGCAGTGCATTTGGATTGACCTATAGAGTTCTCATTTCATGATTAATTAGGCTATTTTTGCCTCAGCTTCTTTAGAAATCTTATGCTTGTGTTGTTGGGTTGTATGCTAAGCATGTTAAGAGAAGCATAGCCTCACCTTCTGTAATTCGTTTTATTTTTAGGATTATCCTTTTTGTTGCTACTAGAGTGTTTGTAGTGAAAAAGTAATATTTCCCCAGAGTATTTCAGTATTCTTCTCACACGCACTTTAGACTTGTAGAATCACAGAGTGCACGTTACTTGCAGAGGCTCTTTATTATTTAGAATCTTTGTCAGGTTTCTTCTAACTTGTGAAGTCCTCATGAATAAAGTAGGCATACAAATAAACATGTCAGTCTTATTATCATGGGGAAAGGGAGAGAGGGAGGTTAACATTATACAGCAAGCTCTCCATACTCATGGATTCTGTATCTCCAATTCAACTGTCCACAGCTTAAACATATTTTTAAAAATTCAAAGTGGACACCTTGACTTTCTGTGTCATTGTATAGAATGGGATTTGAACATCCACAGAATTTGATATCCACAGGGGTCCTGGAACCAAACCTGGATACCAAAGGTCAACTGTAGATATTGTTGAATATGGCAGAGTTGGAAAGAGTGGTGATTTCTGGATACTAAGCTAAGCACATGATCCTCACTGCCCCTTTTGCCATGAATCGTGATATTATAATGTAAATAGGGCTATAGTTGCTCATGAATTTTTCAAGGTATGATCAAAGAAGTACTAAATATGTGTCTCTGAGGCTGTGGTGACTATTTTTTCATCACTGAAAAGGTACCACCCACCTTGTGATAGGCTTATTCCTCCTTCTCCTTCTTTTCCTTCTCCTCTTTTTTGACAAGTTTGTGTGTCAGTTTTAAACAGTGAGTTTGCAATAAACTCAAATTAGATTTTTATCCCAATTTCTGTTTGATATCACCAGCTTTCCCTCCAGTAAGGTCTTGGAAGATTTCTAAATATGCTTTTGTTACCTTAGCCCAATGTGAGTTTCTTTGGGTACCATATAAAAAGGGGCATACAAATAAATGTGAGTGCTATCACACAGAGTCATAGAGTCATAGAGTTGGAAGAGACCTCATGAGCCATCCAGTACAACCCCTTGTCAAGAGGCAGGAAGATGACATTCAAAGCACCCCCGACAAATGGCCATCCAGCCTCTGCTTAACAGCCCCCAAAGAAGGAGTCTCAACACAATAAAAGAAAGTCAAAGATGATGGTTAAAGTGGTCTTTCTGAAAGATATAATGATTCTCAGGTTGTTCTGAACAGACAAAAGATGGGATCTTCAGCCCACTAGTCAATCTGTCAAATAAATTGAGGGTACTGTTTCATTATCAGGGCGGAGGCCACAAGAGGGTGCTAGACAGAGAAGGATAGTCCATTTTATGGGGGGAAGGGGTTGAAGGAGTAAAACAATTTCCTCGTTTTCCTGTTATACGCCCAGCCATGTCACCTTTGTGGAAACAACCATTGTTTATGACATAGGATGTGTGTATGTGTGGGGGGAATAACCAGTGAAAATGGGGGGAATGGTTTTCCTCCTTCAAATCCCCCCACATAAAATGGACTATCCTCTCTGTCTAGCACTCCCTTGTGGCCTCCACCTGGATAATGAAAAACTGAGTTCTTGATTGAACATCTCACTGTCAGGAAAAAAAAAATCAGGAGAAAAATAAAAAGAGTGATTTTTTTTAAAAAAGCAATTGTTATGGAAGCCCTATATGTATTTCATTTAAATGACTACTGTATCCCATTGTCAGTACTTATGCCACTAGTTGAGAACCATTGCATTACAAAATTTGTAAAAAAAAAAAAATCCAGAAGAAACATAATACTTATTTAGGTAGCTTCCTTGTTTTTGGAATGTTTGTACTTTGTAATACTGAATACAGGTCTTTGGTTCAGAAGAATGTCCAATTGAAGAACATCGTTTGTCAAACTTACATTTGCTTTTCTCACTGCTGGAATTTTGTTCTTGTAAGCCCTTATAAGATTGCTGAACACTTCATTTTTCCACTTTGCTATATATAACATTGTTGGTGGCTCTGTTCCCATTCTTATTACACAAGTTATCATTGTGGCTTCTATATTTAAGAAAAATGAATAAATGCATAGAAGGTAAAACTAAAAATTTAAACTTGCTAGAGTTTATAAATGCGAAAAGTGCCCAAAAGTTCCATAAGAAAAAAAATCCACCCTGAGCTCAATATCAGTATTTTTTATTGATGTTTTTGACAACCGATGTATAGGGAAGATTATTAATTGGCTAAAACTGAAATAAAATCTTTTAGTTTTTCATTAAAGAAGATTCAAGGAAAACTGATCTAGCTCTTCATGTATACATTTAATTGAAGTTTGTAATTAATATAATTGCTAAACATGCAGAAAACAATGTTTATACATCTTGTGCAACAAACTTCTATACACTGGTTACAGAATTTTTCTGACACTATAGTTTGGCTAATTCTGAACATTTTCAAAAATTAAACTTTTGACACAGAAATGTTGTATTATTAGCAGCATGGGATAAAATTGGGTCATTTTTTCCTAGAGGTGTATGATCTTAAGGAGTCCCTGGTGGTGCAGTGGGTTAAACCACTGACTGCTGAACTTGCTGATCAAAAGGTCAGTGGTTCGAATGCGGGGAGCAGGATGAGCTCCTGCTGTTAGCCCCAGCTTCTGCCAACCTAGCAGTTCGAAAACATGCAAATGTGAGTAGATCAATAGGTACCGCTCTGGTGGAAAGGTAACGGTACTCCATGCAGTCATGCCAGCCACATGACCTTGGAGGTGTCTACGGACAACGCCGGCTCTTCAGCTTAGAAACAGAGATGAGCACCAACCGCCAGAGTCAGACATGACTAGACTTAATGTCAGTGGAAAACCTTTACCTTTTATCTTAGATTATCTTTACTGAGAAACTTTGTGATTGCTATTCTCTCAATCAAAGGATTTTAAGAAAATACATATTTTTATGTGCTAAATTGGAATACTGTGTCAGACACAACCCAATTCCCAGTACATATAATGTATCATAATATATTTGCCTTGCGAATGTAGAAGTAAATGTAGGGAGAGGGATTTTAGGATCCCTGTGGTAGCTTTTTAAAAAATGCTACGTATTCACCTATAAAGCCAGCTAGACATTGATAATTTGTAGGGTCCCAAGTGTGTGGATGAGCTTGTGATATAGAAAGAAAGGATTGATTAGGCACAAGGGGATATTTCCCTCCATAAACATCTGATGGGCTGCTGTGTATGGATTGCAGATAGACCAGTTCTCAACCTGGAATCCCCAGATGTTTTTGGCTTACAACTCCCAGAAATCCCAGTCAGTTTACCAGCTGTTAGGATTTCTGGGAATTGAAGGCCAAAAACATCAGGGGACCCCAGGTTGAGAACCACTGAGATAGATCTTTGTTTCCTCTCAGCAGGGTTCTTCTTGCAATATTGTAGAGCTCCAGCTTGAGACTTTGGCAATTTGATCTACTAATGTGTGTGAGCTGTGCTATTACTTCTGTTCTTTGATGCTGTAGTTATTGCTTGATGCACTTAAACGAGAATGAAATCTTCAACTAGTAGTGTTGGAATGGAAGGCTTATTGGTTTGGCTGCATTCACACTTCAGATTCCTTAGTGGTGATGAATGTCATATGGTAGGTAGCTTGTAATTTAGAGTGGTTAACAAAGAAATTTCTTCATAGCAGAAATTTAACCCACAATGACCTTATTAGGATTTGTATACCTCAGAAAAGCATTTTTTCCAGTGTAAATCAAATCCTAATGAATTCCATGGAGAAGAGATTACAATACAGAATGGGTATGAGTTCTTAAAGGCTGGATTTACACTATATGCAGTTTGAACTGGATTATTTGGCAGTGTAGATCCAGCCAAAGCCCGTCATTGTGCAATTCTGTGGAAGCCAGTATTTTATTCTATATTCTGTTTATATCTTGCTATCAGTCAATGTGGAATCCAAGGTGGCTAACAACTAGGGTTGCCAGTTTGGATACTTTGTAGGGTTGCTATAATCGTAATTCTGAACATGGCTTTTGCCTGATTGTTGATGGGTATTGTGGAGCAATGATGACCGGAATAGAAGTAAGAAGAGAGATCATAGAACTCTCATCAAATCAGTTGAGGGTCGTTTTCTAATTTACCTTCCAGACTCCAGTATTTTAGCAGCCCCAATCAGGCCTCCCTGGTGGAAATCAAATTGGGCACTTTTATTCTTGTCATCATTGCTTCACACACAACTTTCAGAAGCAAGGCAAAAATTATGCTAGAACTGAAGCTGAAAGTTGGAGTTTGGAAGGTAAGAAATGACAAACATCTCTGTCCATTTTGACAAAACTTTATGGTGTTTTTTTGTCCTGCTATGCAATCTCTTCAAGATTAAAGTTACAGGAGCCCTGTCCTGTATCTAATCTGACAATCCTACGTACAACATAGATTTGTTTTACAGTATGGATAGGTTTGTAGACATAAATACATACACGTCATGTATAAAAATATTAGCACTGGTTATTGACTTGTAGATAGATAGTTGAACTGATCTCTCCTGCCCCCCTCTCCCAGTTGATGTATAATGCCAGGTAATGTATTCTAGAACATCTACTTTACCAGTTGCTTATATTATTTAGGAGTAATGTTCGAATAATATTTGATGAAAAGTTGATTAACATATTTTGGAAGAGTGACATATAAAGAACCTAGAGAGTGGACAGACTGATAACTTGTATGGACGATGGTCTGTGAAATTAAAAACTTGTGTTTATCACTAATCTATTACAGTAGAGTCTCACTTATCCAACACTCGCTTATCCAACGTTCTGGATTATCCAACGTATTTTTGTAGTCAATGTTTTCAATATATCATGATATTTTGGTGCTAAATTCATAAATACAGTAATTACTACATAGCAGTACTGCGTATTGAACTACTTTTTCTGCCAAATTTGTTGTCTAACATGATGTTTTCGTGCTTCATTTGTAAAATCATAACCTAATTTGATGTTTAATAGGCTTTTCCTTAATGCCTCCTTATTATCCAACATATTCGCTTATCCAACATTCTGCCAGCCCGTTTATGTTGGATAAGTGAGACTCTACTGTATATATAACTAATGAAGTGATTGAAAGTCAGCATGGTGTAGCATTTTGAGTGATGGATTAGGATGCTGGGAGACCAGGGTTTAAGTCCTTGCTCATCCATGGAAGCTCACTGGGCAAGTTACACATTCTTAGGCCTCTTCTACATTGTCAGATAATCCAGGTTATCAAAGCAGATAATCCACACTATCTGATTTGAAGTGGATTATCTTAGTCTACACTGCCATATAATCCAGTTCAATGCAGATCATGTGGATTTTATTTATACAGCAGTGTAGAAGGGGCCTTAGTCTTAAAGGAAAGCAATGGTAAGCCCCTTTGGAAAAAAAAGTTATGTGCTTACACATAAAAATATTTAAGAAAGCATTTCAAATATAGGTATATCAGGGTTTTTTTCTATATTGAAGAAATGTTCAAAGCGATTTCCCAGCTATCTTTTGCTAGGTGTCTGTACCACAGATCAAATTACAAAGGAATATACCATTTGAAAAATTTAGCACTTCTTAAATATCCATCTTGGAGTATTGGTATTGGCCATATTCAGATGTCATACTTTTTTTTTCGTGTCAGGAGCAACCGGAGTTGCTTCTGGAGTGAGAGAATTGGCCGTCTGCAAGGACGTTGCCCAGGGGACGCCTGGATGTTTTGATGTTTTTACCATCCTTGTGGGAGGCTTCTCTCATGTCCCCGCATGGAGCTGGAGCTGAAAGAGTGAGCTCATCCGCGCTCTCCCCGGGTGGGATTCGAATCTGGCAGCTTTCAGGTCAGCAACCCAACCTTCAAGTCACTAGGCTTTTATCCCCTAGGCCATCGGAGGCTCTTAGATGTCATACTAAAGTAACCTTTTCCGATCTAGTGCCCTCCAGATGTTTTAGATGATAGTTTCCAGCATAGTTGGCAATGCAGGGGAGGGGTCAGTGGGGGCTAGAAGGTTTTCTTCTTTCTTACAGCTATGCTGTAGTGGGAGTGAAAGGTGCACATTTGTGTTGCACCACATTAATCTAGGAGAGCTGTTTTTTATTTCACAGAGACCCCCCTAAAGTATCACAAGTCATTCCTTTGAGAATTAAAAGGAAGTTTTCAGGTAACACACACACACACACACGTACATGTGCAACAATTGTTACAAACATGTGGCTAGTTGGATTGTTTTTCTTACATCACACTAAGCACATGGCCCTACTTCAATTTAGGAATTAAAGTGATGTGGTGCAATTTCTGGTAATGCAGGGAGTGATTGCATTTCCCCCACCATATCTGTGTATTGAATGGCATCCACTCTCTTTAGACTAGCCATTCCCACCATATTCTGGCATGTGAGGAGATCAAATTCTATATTTTTGCAAGTTCTCTTTGGTTTGTGTTAAGTATTTTTGGTTAGTTATAAGTGATCTAAAATAGTCTGTTACTGAGGTGTTAAAATGAAGTTATGTAAACCTTTTGCTTTTTAAATGGTGTGTTAACCATCTCAATTTGACATCTCTTCCTGAGAAATTCTAGGAACTGAATTCTTAATAGTTTCACAATTTGTCTTGTGCTTCTGCCACTGGTTGTTCTGAGAATAGTTGGTATATTTTCATGAGATCTGCATCTGTTCAGTTCCTTTTTCTTGTGGAGAATGAACTTTGAAATAGTCGGTATGGCTGGGATTAAGTTGCTATCAGGGGACTGGGATGTAGAGGAGACAAGAACAGGGAGCCCAGAGGCACAAAGGCTAAGGGGAGTAGACTGAAGCAGGAAACCTGAAGTGAAGGTGGATTAAGTGATTTGAGGAAAAGGAGACAGGAAATTGAGGCATAGGAAGGTTTTTTTGTAGGGCAGAAATTGATGCTTTCTGATGTGCACACGATAGGATAGGAATGATTAAAGAGGAGGGGATAAAGAAGTTAAAATTAAAGGAAAAGGTCAAGGTTGGGATAGGGTCATTATGTCAGGAAAGATGCTCTTTCAAGTAGGTTGGGACAAATCTGATGCATTTGAGGTTGTTTTGGGTTATTTCATGAGCAAAATTTAATCTGCTTAAGAAATCTACAACTGTTTTTGGAATTGGGGGGCATGGTCTGAAGGGCAATAAAAGAGAATTGTTTTCTGTTCAACTTTAAAAAGTAAGACAAAAATCTGTGTAGCAGGGCTGAATTTTGCAGGCTGTTTACATAGTTTGGCTGCAGGATATTTGGTGGATAGAAAGATAGATAGGGAAGAGGCGCGTGAAGAGAGTGTCTCGGCATCACTGGGCATAAGAGAGAAAAGGCCATCTGCTTTACTTGTTAATATTTTATCCCCTCTGCTCGTGTGCACATTTGTATAGGAATAAAGAATAAAAATAAAAGAAATACAGTAGAGTCTCACTTATCCAAAACTTGCTTATCCAACATTCTGGATTATCCAACGCATTTTTGAGTCAATGTTTTCAATACATCGTGATATTTTGGTGCTAAATTTGTAAATACTGTAATTACTACATAGCATTACTGTGTATTGAATTACTTTTTCTGTTAAATTTGTTGTATAACATGATGTTTTGGTGCTTAATTTATAAAATCATAACCTAATTTGATGTTTAATAGGCTTTTCCTTAATCTCTCCTTATTATCCAACATATTCGCTTATCCAACGTTCTGCCGGTCCGAGACTCTACTATATAAAGAGATACATCATAGCGAGAGACTGAAATGGAGGTGCTTTGGATACATTGTAGCCACCTGGCTTGTCTCTTGGCTGTGAAGTAGGGAGGGGATAGGCTGTGGAGATCTGCTGGGTTAGACTGGTTCGAGCTGAACAGCTGAGCCAGGGTGTGGACCCATGTGTGGGAGCTCAGGGGTTATGGAGTGTGGGCTGTTGCTGGTCCGTTGGAGGCTCGAGGAAAATTGTGGGGACGGAGACCATTTCCAATTCATCTGGCTTCCATCCTCGGGAAACTATGATTCCCACGGAGTTTGAACAATGTCTCCTTTTTATTAGGGTTGGGGTTGGTTGTCCTGGACAATAGAATGCCTCAAATTTGTTATCACTAGGCTTGGAATGAATATACGGTTTTGCTCTGCAAAATTGCTGTTTCTGCACAAGTTTTTTTTCTACAAAACTGAGATTGTGCACAAATAATTCCATGTGACTGGCTCCCCTCCCAATGCAACAAATCTCATGCAAAATGTCTATTTCTGCACAAAATAAATCGTATATTCTCACTTATAACATTTGGTCAGACATTAACATCCTTAGCTTTCAGTTGGTTATCTTAAATCTGTTTTGTGAAAATATCTTTTGAGATATTCTGACTCAGTTTTTCAAAGCTATTTTTGTTTGTCTGATTTCCCTTATAGGAGTAATTATGTTCTCACAAATGATGTTCCTACATGAAACTGCTTTTTTGATGTTGCGTTTTTCCCTTCCAGCCCAAATAATCCTCTTTCCCCCCCTTTATCTTAAAAACTTAAGGTGATATTCAGTCAAGACAGTAAAGGCACAGGGTCCTTTGATAACCTTGTCCAAGGATTTTTTTTTCCAACCATGTAAGATATTTCTGGCTCATTGGCCCCTGTGATTGATCAGGCACCAAAGGTGCCCATTAATCTCAGCATAATACATTTTTATTTTACATTTTCTGGAAATATATGACTTAAGGATACTTTTTATCATAGAGATGTGTTGAGAATCGTCATTGGACTGGAGGCTCAGCTTGAGTCTATGGTTCTTCTAGTTGCTTAGGTTGATTCAGTTAGTTCTCATGAAAGGCAGCTTTCTAACAAGATATCTTGCCATGATCACAATTCTTTAATTTACATATATAATTAAAGAATAATTAATGGATGCCCATCCCAATGTTTGCCGAATCTCATTACAAATGGGAATGTTGAGTTTAACTTTGGGTTTTGGAGTTGCTGTTATTTTGAACATTTGAAGTGACAACAGTCTGGTTCCTTAGGGGTTGTCATAATTATGTCAAGGCATAGTTATTTTAACTATGTATTTGCAGACTAGTTTCATTTATGGGAATGCTTTTTTGTTGTTGTTCTGGACTAAAAGGATAACAAAACAACACCCTCCCGCCCCTCATAACCATTTATAGATGCAAGGAAACCTGGATTCTTTTCTTGTTGGCACATACCACCTTCCTGAATAGCTTTTTCATAACTCTCACATAGCAAAATCAGACAGTGGAAACAGTTGTTTCTCTGACCTTGAAAGGTACACTCTTGAGTGCTTGTGCTTCCTATCTTTCTTTGGTTATACTGCCGGCTGTGAGCAATTTTCCTAAATGTCTTCCTGTTTTGCTTTGTGCTGCAAGTGTTTCTTGAAATACTTTGCTTTTGCATTTAGGTGATCCAAACTTCATTTTTAATTTCTAATCTTGCTGTGTTTCTTCCTCTTTGGTAGATAAAAATGGCAAAAATGGAGGTGAAGACATCTCTTCTGGACAATATGATTGGAGTTGGAGATATGGTACTACTCGAGCCCCTCTCTGAGGAGTCCTTTATCAGTAACCTCAAGCAGCGTTTTGATCACAGTGAGATATATGTAAGTATGATGTAAATAAATTTCATATAAATGCTTATTTTAAAATGCCCATCCTTAAATGGATGCTATTCTGTATAATTAGGGACATGGATTTAGAATCCCAGAAGTAACCTTTTTGTAAAGAAAAAGTTACTTAAGTAGTGTGTTCATACTCAAAACCAATTTGAAATCCTTGCTGGAAGAAAGTCAGAATATTAATTAAATAAATACATAAATAAATAACTGTGTGTGTGTAGAAGGGGATGAGGAATTTAAAAGAAAATAAGCAGCATTTTTCAAAATTTGCTTTCCCTCACATGGTCTTAGCCTAGAGTAGTGGTTCCCAACCTTTGGTCCTCCAGGTGTTTTGGACTTCAGCTCCCATAATTACTAACAGCCAGTAATATGGCTGGGATTTCTGGGTCCCAAACACCCCGAGAATTAAAATTTGGGAACAATTGGCCTATATGAATAATGTGTTAGCTATTTAACAATGTATTTGATGGATTGTTGTAAACTGTTATCTTGGCTACATACTCACTGGGGAAGGTAGAAGCCAAAACATTTAGTCTATTAGTTGAACTACTATATTATCTTTCTTAATCCCACTCGCATATACAGGAATGTTTGTGTTGTTATTGTTGTTCTGTGCCTTTAAGCCATTTCCGACTTAGAGTGACCCTAAGTGGACTCTATCATGAGTTCTTATTGGCAATATTTGTTTAGAGGAGGCATCTTTGCTTTCATCTGAATCCGAGACAGCAAAAGTTCACTGCTTATATGTGTATATATGTATTTATGTGTTTCTCTTAGATTTATGCTTTCTATCGTTAGATTCATTGGTGCTGAAAACAAGATATATCAGTTTTTATTTTGCTTATCGAGTTGAGGAAAAGCAAAGACTCTGGATGAATGTTAGCTTCTGTACTTGTCTCTTAGAAATAAATCAGAATGCTCCCACTTCCCAAAAAACTTTATGCAAAACCTTTAAAAAGGCCTAGACTTCAATCCTCTTTATCTGTTAGATCATTATTACCATTCTTGATGATGAGATACCATAATATCAAGTGTGTTGATTGAAAGCTTTTTGGGCTTTTTAGACCTATAGTCTCAGTGTATACCTACAAATATAAAGTCAAACTTACATTGTTCAAGGAGCTATGATTGGATCCAATTTCCAATTATGTGTATACTGTGCAGCGTATAATAATAGTAATCACCATCATCTTTATTTATATCTGACCCCCTTTCCCCAAAGGGACTTGGGGTGGCTTACAACAAAAATTACAGTATATGTAATAATACTCAACCAGCCAAGACAACAAAATTAATCAACCAACAAGAGGCAATACGCAAGAGGCAAAAACCAGTTCCTATTAATAAAACAGTTGAAATCCAGTTAATATTGGGATCAGTTGAAAACTCCATCACTTAAGTTGTAGTTAACCATTGTCAAAAGCCTGCTTCCACATCCATGTTTTTAGTTCATTTCTAAAAGTTACTCAAGTGGGAGCCTGTCTGATCTCTTTGAGGAGAGAGTTCCAGAGTTGGGGGGCCACTACCAATAAGGCCCTTTCTCTCATCCTCACCAGCTGCGCCTGTGAGGATGGTGGGACTGTGAGTAGGGCCTCCCCGGCAGACCTCAGGGCCTGAATAGGTTCATAGGGGGAGATGCTGTCCCGCAAATAGGCTGCACCCGAACTGTATACCTCCATCCTATAGGTAAATTGGAGTCCCCTTATGTTGATGGATTTGAGTGCTGAGCCTAATGCCAAAATAGCTGTTATTGTCTGTTGGATTGCAGGATTTTTATTTTTTAGACACAATCCACTTGGGAGGTAGGTGTTTATCAGGCTTGCTGAGAATAGTGATGACTTACAGTTGTACTACAGAAATTAACAGTACTGTTTGTTTTGGCAAAATAACAAGTGTTACTTTCTTAATTAGCTGTGAAATATTTGCCTTCTAGGTGGCAGTGTGTGTTACTCAAAACAGGCTTGTGTTGAAAAGCTTGGTCTGGTGCCAAATTATTTATTTTTAAAAACCCACAGTCTTTGCAAACAAGCATTAACATTCTTATCATGGACAGAGGAGGGAAATGATGAAGCAGCCAACCTATGTGATCAGGGTTGTTGTTATGTTTTCCGGGCTGTATGGCCATGTTCCAGAAGTATTATCTCCTGATGTTTCGCCCACATCTATGGCAGGCATCCTCAGAGGTTGTGAAGTATGGAGAAACTAAGTAAGGAAGGTTTATATATCTGTAGAAGTTCCTGGGTGGGGAGAAGAACTCTGGTCTGTTGGAGGCCAGTGCGAATGTTGTAATTTATCACCTTTGTTAGCAATTAAATGGCCTTCCCAGCCTCCTAGCCTGGAAGAATCCTTTGTTCAGAGTCGTTAGCTGCCCCTGATTGATTCCTGTCTGGAATTCTTCTGTTTTCAGAGTGCTGCTTCTTATTTACTGTTCTTACTTTGGAGTTTTTTTAATACTGTAGCCAGATTTTGTTCATTTTCATAGTTTCCTCCTTTCTGTTGAAGTTGTCCACATGCTTGTGGATTTCAATGGCTTCTCTGTGTAGTCTGACATGATAGTTGTTGGAGTGGTCCAGCATTTCTGTGTTCTCAAATAATATACTGTGTCCAGGTTGGTTCATCAAGTGTTCTGCTATGGCTGACTTCTCCGGTTGAATTATTCTACAGTACCTTTCATGTTCCTTGATTCGTGTCTGGGCAATGCTGCTGCGTTTGGTGGTCCCTATGTAGACTTGTCCACAGCTGCATGGTATACGGTAGACTCCTGCAGAGGTGAGAGGATCCCTCTTGTCTTTCGCTGACCATAGCATTTGTTGGATTTTCTTAGTGGGTCTGTAGATAGTTTGTAGGTTGTGTTTCTTCATCAGTTTGCCTGTGGTTCCCTTGATGTATGGTGCCTGCTCTTTGAGAATGGACCAATGAGATTAAAGGGAAAGACTTTATGGTATAGTGCCAATATAAACTAAATATTTTTTTTTGTTGTGCAACCTGAGCTATGTTTTAGTACTACCTAGTTGGTGTTGCTTCACATTTCTTATTTTCTAAAGAATTCTAAGAATGTTATTTCTGATCCAAATCATTTGCATTCTATTGCTATGTAAATTTCCTTGCCTTCTTTCTGCAAGGACGTTGCCCAGAAGAAGCCCGAATGTCTGATATTTTATGATCCTGTGGGAGGCTTCTCTCCTGTCCCGGCATGAGGAGCTAGAGCTGACAGACGGGAGCTCACCCCGCTCCCCTGATTGTAACCGCCGACCTTTCAACAGTCAACAGTCCTGCCAGTACAATAGTTTTAACCCATTGCACCACTGGAGGATCCTTTTCTGGACTGTAGCTTATTTCTTCAGTTGCCTGCAGTATTATGCAGCTTTTTAGGTATACACAGAGTACACATTGTTTGGAGTGCGATTAAAAGCACTGAGGACAGGAGGAAATTACATAGACAAAGTACTATTTGTAGTAATTACTGTATATTGTTAGCATTGCCCATACAGAGAACTCTTGCTGAGAACACGGGCACCCTGGGACTAGAGTCTCTTTTCTACACTGCCATATAATCCAGTTTCTGTTCCAGATTTTCTTCTTTGAACTGGATTATATGGCAGTGTAGAGTCATATAATCCAGTTTAAAGCATATCACCTGGGACCAGAAACTAGATTATATGGCAGTGTAGATCCAGCCTGAATAAGATAATGTTATAATCACAGATCTTTTCTTGTATTCCTTCTTCTTTTACAACTCTCCCTGTCCTCCAGTCCTGATAAACTGCTAGTATTCTTCTCTCAGGCTGGATCTACATAGCTCTAATGCCAGGATCAGATTCTGGGATATAATTCAGTGTAGATCCAGCCAGTTCCTAAAGGCATGAAATGCAGCAATGCATTCCAAAGTATAGCTGGTATTATTTTAAAGTTGTGATTGAAGCCAGAACTTACATTCGAGTCCCTTTGGGGAGATGGGGCGGGATACAAGAACAAAGTTGTTGTTGTTATTATTATTATTATTATTATTAGTGCAAATTTACATTCTTTATATATGTTATGATCCATAGGAGTGAGGAAGGAATTCGTTGTCCTTTTGGTTTTTCGAGCATTGATTTAAATGGTGTGTGTGTAATCATGAAGAGATAATGATGACCATAATTTTGGGGGAGGAAATTGTTATTTACTAGTAAGCTGGCAGCCTACAATATTTCCTCAACTTGTTTAAGTGTTACTGTTGAACCAGCTATAGTCAAATCTTGCCATCGGGATTTGCTTACATGAATATTTGAGAATAGCCATAACTGTACAAGCTAGGGCCAGTATTTACATATGTTTTTATCTTGGCTGGTGGATATGTTGCAAATATGTCAAATGTTCAAATTAACAAATGAGGAATGCTAGCTACAGCTTGTGTTACATATGGATGCCTCTGATGTTAGAGGAGTGCAGATGACAGGTAGAACTGTTTCCACAATTTCCAAGTAGCACTTTTGGGGTTTACTTATTTAAGGCTATTTTAAAAAATCACTTTTCCAGGTGGCCTCCCCTCACAAGGTGACCTACAAGATGACAAAACCTCCTAGGTCTTGCTGGTAGTACATATTTAATTTTGGCTGATTATGTATACAGTGCCCTTATATCAATTACAGACTTTGTTTTTCCTGAAGAAGACTCATAGGATTGAAACACGTTTAGTTTATTATGTTTTATCTCTGTTCTTGTTTAATAATATTTTATGAAGTGTTAGTATTATTAACTTTTCTATTTCTAGATGGTGAAAAGTATTTTACTTTGTTTTTTGAACCCCTGTTTTATTTTCTGTTGAATAAGAGCAGTTCATTGTGTTTGTACTGTTAGAGAATTACAAAACATGTACTGTTTGTATTGTAGGGCTGACTAAATAGGAATTACTTTGAGAAATCAGTGTCTGTATGTAGTACTCTAGTTTTATTTGTAAAAGAGATTTGGATTTGCTAGTCCCAAGGAGCATTTCAAGGCCTGTTCTGGGCTCTGCTTGAATATTGATGAAATATTAACTGCTGGTTTATAAAACTGAAAATTTTTCAGAATAGCATTTGAATTCACTTCAAGGGGAAAGCTGTCAGGGACTTAGTAGTAATCAGTTAGGACTACTCCTTCATTTTGTACGTGGTCATAGAAACAGGAGTACAGTAAAAACCTTTGTTTATGCAAGCCACATATCTGTCTGATTCTGTCTATGCAAGGACATGTGGAGAGGTCACCTCAGGCAAAGGCCAGAGAGAAAATCTAATGCAGATTTAATTTCACTTAATCTCATTGATATTAGACCTTTTAAGCATGCTCAGTACTTTGCTGGAAAGTGGCCTGCTTATTAGAAGTTTCTGGAATTAAAGCGTTCTAAATAGTGAACAGGACATGGAAAGCACACATTCATGTTGTTTATTTGGGAGTGTTAGCATTTTCAAACAAGAATTCACAAATAATTGTTTTCCTCCATCCCCCAAATGATCTATGATATCAAGTGTACAGTGGGTGACTACAGAGTGTACATGCTTCTTTTATATTGTTTATTTTGATATGAAACGGCAGGTTTAACTCTATGGGTTGAATCTAGAAATTGGTTACATGAATGGAAAAGGCTTCTGTTCACAAACAGAAAGTTCCACTTATGGCAGGACTCTCTTTCCCCCTTCTTTTCACATAAGCAGTGGGAGTACCTTTGTTCCATATAAAAATATATTATGGCCTGTCGTATACCATATATATTCGAGTATAAGCAGACCCAAATATAAGCCGAGGCATCTAATTTTACCACAAAAAACCTGGGAAAACTTATTGACTTGAATATAAGACGAGGGTGGGAAATGTCGCCGCTACTGATAAATTTCAAAAATAAAAATAGATACCAATAACATTACATTAATTTGAGGCATCAGTAGGTTAAATATTTTTGAATATTTACATAAAACTGTAATTTAAGATAGTAATAAGACTTTAATAAGATAAGACTGTCCAATTCTGATTACCTATATACTCGAGTATAAACTGACCCTAATTTAAGCTGGCAAGGACCCTCACTTGAGTATAAGCCGAGGGGAGCCTTTTCAGCCCTAAAAAGGGCTGAAAAACTTGGCTTATACTAGAGTATATATGGTACTTTAGTTTAGCTTTGTTAGCTAAATGCAAATTCCATTTTCACAGAGTATCCTGTGAAAAACTGCGGGAGAAGAGTAGGTTGGAAACTTTATCTGTCTTTGTAATCTGTTTACAAATATACATGCTCAGCAACTATTGTGCTAGTTCAGGAGGAATCACACAGGTAACACTAGATTCCCAGCAGGTTAAGATAGTGTTCCTTCTGCAGAATTTAGATCTGTTGCTTTTAGGTTCTCCACTAACCTTTTACATGTGAGCTTGATCCACTGTGCCTTTCATGAAAAACTGAGGGGTATCTGATGCTTCAGGAAGATGTTTTCGGGTAGAATCTGCACAGTTCTTTGCCATTGATTGTGCTTTCCACAGTTTATTAGAGGGCTCTTCCAGACAGGCCCCAAACCCGTAATGGGTTGCAGATGAACCTGAGGCATCAAAATGTTTAATCCAGTTTAATCCAAAGTAAACTAGGACTTCTGGACGACCCGGAAATGCATTGTAGCCATCTCCAATGGAGAGACCTGGGATTTGGGCCCTCTGTGTGTCTTAACTCTCAAAAGGAATTAGGATTTCAAATCCCAGTTCCTTTTGCAGTTTGGGCCTGCCCAGAAGGGCCCAAAGTTGAAGTGTTATAAGATTTCCCACCTGTGGTAGACCAAAAGTAACTAGTGTGTACGTTTGTTGTTGTTTCCTTGTCTGTAGATGAAGAAGCCATTGAAGGGCATAAATCCATTTAAGACCAGACTCAGTCAATTTCCCATATGTTTTATGGTGGACTGATGGATTAGATCTAGCTACTGGTTTGTGCATGGTGCTCATATAGAAACTTATATAATGAGATTATTGGCTCTAAAGTGGTTTTAATTATGTATGTGGATGTTTGAAATTTTGCTGTTGGCTATATTACCAAGGAAGAAATTGACAAAACCCTAAGTATTCCTTATTTAAGAGAATCCTATGAAATTGATTGGCTCACCATATGTCAACATGTGACTTGAAGGCCATTCATTTATAATATACATGGAGTGAGATATATTTTATACTTTTTTGGTTGCCATTTGAAAAAGGAAGAAAGGGAAAGAAAAATAAATAAATGTGACAGCACATTTAAGACTAATTGACTTTTTTATTTTAGCATGAATATAAAGACACTTCTTCAGATGTAATAAAGAGATATTAAAACTTCAGGTTATAAAGCAAAATTGCAGTTTGGGGAGTGGGATAGAATGTACAGTAGAGTCTCACTTATCCAACATAAATGGGCTGGCAGAATGTTGGATAAGCGAATATGTTGGATAATAAGGAGGCATTAAGGAAAAGCCTATTAAACATCAAATTAGGTTATGATTTTACAAATTAAGCACCAAAACATCATGTTATACAACAAATTTGACAGAAAAAGTAGTTCAATACACAGTAATGCTATGTAGTAATTACTGTATTTATGAATTTAGCACCAAAATATCACGATGTATTGAAAACATTGACTACAAAAATGCGTTGGATAATCCAGAACGTTGGATAAGTGAGTGGATAAGCGAGTGTTGGATAAGTGAGACTCTACTGTAATATGATCCAGAAAGATACAAGTCATGTCCCTTGCCCTAAATATTCAAAGGACAAGGTCAGGTGATATAGGTATTTCGGATCTTCACAATGGTTCATCAGTGTAGATATGCAAAAAGAATAAATCACTATACTAACTAGTTTTCTTGGATTTAAACCTTCTCTGAGGAAGTCCCTATTGTTATGTATACAGTAGTGAGAACTCTTATATTTATATATGTAATGTTCAATGAAACCATGGTCTTTGTTCAGAGCTCTATTGATGGGTTGAGATTTCTGAATATTAACCATATTAAGCTTCTTCTTTTTCTCGTCTTCCTTTGTAATTTCCTTGTTCAAGGACTGTGATTTGTAAATCCCTTACAGCATGTCCAGGAAGGCTGAAATGTTCTGCAACTGGTTTTTGGAGATTGTTGTTTCTAATGCTGTTCTGCCATTCACTGATTTTAATTCCTGTCCAATTTTAAAATAGTCCTATGGAAAACTAGAGACTGGAATCCAAAATGATTGTTTTTTTTTCCTGTGCTTTAGTCATGAGACTAGTCCTTTGGGACGTCAGATCTAAAATAGCACAGCCTAAGATCACACAATGAAAGGAGGATATTCTAATCCTTTGGATGCCATGGCAGAAGTTCAGTTTTCATCACTGAAATGTAACAGCACTCCTTCCATGCTCAAGCAATTAGTTCAGTTAGGTTTGTCCTTGTTTATACTGGAGTCGTAGTGGGAGGGAAGGAGTAGTGTGGGAAAGTTCTTTCTTCCTCCCTGGTGTCTGCTCCTCCACTCTGGTTCTCATTACAAGAATTAGAATGTCAGGCTAAGTTTTGTGTGAAGACATAAGATGGGATAGTTGAATTAGGTCAATGAATGTAGGTGGGGAAAAGCAGGGTTTAGATGCAAAGAATCCTGAGCTATGCCCAACCTTAGTCAGCAACATCCTGACTTATTATAGCTTAAACAGAAGCATCCATATATATGTCCTTGTCTGGGTGAGGCTCGTTGACCTTCAAAAATATTAGTTATTTTAGGATATAGTATACTGAATATGGAGCACACTGGTGAACAACTGCTTGCTTGCGCTCGGAATATCAAAGAAGTACAATTACCAAAAAAAGGAGTTTGCTGTAACATTTAACCCTCTTTAGATGCTGAAAGTTAATTTATGCTGCTCAAAGAGATGTTTCCTTCTTAAATAATGTGTTGTTGTTTTAAAACATATAGAATGTTTTCTAGGGTAGTTGTTTCTTTGGCTTCATCTTAGCAGTTCATTTATATTCACATCAGCTGTCTTTTTTTCTTACCATTCTGTCATGAAAGATGAAGTCATGTTGTCTTTTGAATATTTTGTAAAACATGACATTTTGCCAAATTGTCTTTCAGTGTTAGTAAATATGAAGGGTTTTTTGGGGTGGGGCGGGGGGTGGGATTATGTCTTGTCACATTTAATACAACACTTTTCTTCTTGTAAGCCATAGATAGATCCAAACATGCTCTTGCTGTTTTTGAATTCTTAAAAGCAACATTTCATGTGGAATTGGGCTGAATGTTGTCAATATACTTTGGTTTACTTTTTTAAATGAAAGTGTCAGGATTATTGTTAAGCAGTTTTTGGAATTGTGTTTATATCTGGAATTTTTTAGAATGCTTCATTTTCACACTGTTTTCCTTCTTGTCTGCTGAAATAACTTCTTGTACTCCATGCCCAGACCTAAAGTGACATTGGCAAAGATACAGGCAACTTAGAAACTTCTGCTAATTTTAACACTCTTTTAATTAATGGTATGTGGCCTTGGCACAGTAGTCTTAAACCAGACATTTTTAACTAGTCATCCATAGACTGCTAGGAAATTGATGAATGGGCTTCAAGAAGTTCATGAACTAGGAACAAGTCGCATACACAGTTTTCTCAAAGGGATCCATTACCACCCTTTCTTGAAGATTAATATCACTTTTTATTTTGCAAATTTGTTCCTTTAGCACAAACACGTGCATTTGGTAATGCACTACTTTAGTATTTTTACCATATATTTGTAGTAGTGGTAACATTGCTTTTATAACTGCCTTAAATCAGGTTGTGACCTAGGGATGGATCCTGACAAACTCATTAAAGGCTAGTGGTTTAGATTTAGCAAATTATAAGGTATGGATCACTGTTTCAACTTTTGGGTGGGTTTGAAACAGAAATTTGGAATTGCGATGGCCTTAGACAACCTTTCCTTTCATGCTGACATCCCACTGGAGTCCCCTCCTCAATTATGAGCATAGATTTGTTTGTAAAGGCTGGTTGTGAAGAAATAGTAAATGCATTCCACTGAAGTGAAATTTCAGAACACTGAGTGATGCACAATGTTTTCTTTTAAAAGGGGGAGTGATATTGAGGGGATGATGTTTTCTTTAATGAACTCTGCAATTTACAAGGTAACAATTTTGGAATTCAAACAGAGAAGGATTGAAATTGGATGTGTTTTAAAACATTGATTGTGGTAAAGTAATATGACTTTAGTAAGATAGACATTTTCTACTATGACTGGTATGGAAGAATTAAATTATTGCTGCACATGTTTTGTAGGATTTAATGCAGTTTTATCCATTAAAACTCTGCTGTCTGTTCTTGTTCTTCTGTAGACTTACATTGGGAGTGTGGTGATATCAATAAATCCATATCGATCGCTGCCTATTTATTCACCAGATAAAGTGGAAGAATACAGAAACAGAAACTTCTATGAACTTCGACCTCACATGTAAGTATCAAGCTGTAATTTTTAAGTTCCTTCTTTAAGTGAGGTAGTTGATCGATGGGAACAGCTGTTTCCTGCAAGTCACAGAATGTGTTTGATCCATTATTCCTTTGATTAGTTCTGAGAATACAGTTTATTTGCAGACTCCCCTCCCTCCCCCAGGAAGGAAATGTGGATATTTCATTCAGGGACACATTTTAGAATTACATCATATGGCAGATTCTTGGTGACCTCTGAAAACAGGAACACTGTCTCATTCTTCCCCTTCCTACTTTAAGGGTTGGTGACACAAGGCTTTACTACAATATGCTGACTTGATTGCATTTTCCTGCCCCAGGAAACTATGTCCCATCAAGTGGGGTAGGATGGCAAAGCTAGATGCTATAAGCATCAGATCTTTGCACTGAAAAATGCGAACACATGGATCTGCTGAACTTTTGGTGACACTTATATTCATATGCATATAATATATTTTGGTGGCAATATATGCATTATATGGTTTTACACTGACCATACAATGCAGTTCCAAACAGCATTATATGACAGTGCAGATTCAGTCTGCTTTCCTTCAAAGTGTTCAAGTTGGGATACATTGTTCTCTCTCCATTCCTTTTATTCTGACAATGAACCTGTGAGGGAGCAACGGTCCCATGGTCCCTGCTGTCAGTGTCTGAATACATAAAGAATTCTGCTAAGAATATTTTTTTAAAGCAAGTTACTGTTAGGTGGAGATGGTTGTGCAGGTGCTGTGGAATTCATTGTGTACTATCCTCTCCCTCAGGCCACTCAAAACTCAAATCTGCTTTATGGTGCAATGATGCAAATGCGTTGTGTTGTTCCATGCTTTGTGGAATTCACTCCCCTGGAGGCCCAGCTGTCTTTACAGTGTCTACTATCTTTTGACAAGGCAAATAGAAACCTGTTGGAGGAATCCTGCTTAAAAATCTTCTGGCTGATGATTGATTTGATATTTTACATTTTAGATGTGATAGTTTTTGCTTTTGACACTGATAGTTGCAATCATGTGTACAGTCAACCTTTTGTTCAGGAGGAATGGTGCATAAATATAGTAACAGTTAATTAAATACACAATCTGACTTTCTTAATGTAACAGCTTTGAATCTGAAGTATTTAATATTCTGGAGAAATATCTATGTTGAGGTGTTCTTGATTTCTCAGTTTGCCTGTTATTAATTACTACTGGAGGCTTTGAATCTACTGACAATTTTGTTAATGGAAATGAGGAAAGGTTTGTGCTGCAGGAATTATTTTAAAAAATGAGTTGTTCCTGGGCTCATCTATACAAGCTATGTGTCTACCAAATCTGGTTGTTTACATGGCCAGGGAGTGCAGCTGTTCAACTGGACTGGCACATACTTTACCTTCTTTCATGGCCACCACCACCTACCTGGGCACAGGGCTCTGTGAGAGGTCCTGGGCATTACAGGCATTGCTCTTAACATTAAAACAGGACCCATGAACTACCAGGATGAAAAAAGGGGGAGAAACCCCCCTTCTTGCTTATCATGCTGATACCCTCTTCTGACATTGGCAGCAGTGTCCACACCACTGGGAAGAAAGAGGGGAGATTGAATCCCTTCTTCTTCCTGGCTGTGCGGGTGCCCCATTCCAGTGTTAGCAGAGGCACTTATGGTGGCCATAAACTCTAGGAATGGTGGCACCAACCACACAGCCATGATCTAGCCGCTTTTCCTGTGTTGATGGGCACAGGGAAAAGCCGATAGCACCAGTAGCCTATCTTGATGACAAATTGGACCAAATCTCCCATCTTTGGCCAAAGTGGTGCAAATCCAGCTTAAAGTGAAAAAACCCTGGATACTTGCCAGAAGTAGTATTGTGAAGATAGCCAGCCATCCATTCATGTTGATCCCAGATATTGGGTTTTTACTTGTGTTGACAAGCCTACAGCTTTACTGGCTGAGTGAACGCAGTAAATTAGCCCCTAATTTGATAAAAAAAACCTCAGAATAATCTTATAGTTATTTAGGGATATAAGTGCTTTCATAATAAAGTACCCTTCAGCCTTGCCAATACATTGAACAATCAAGCAAGACAGCAGCCTGCCAACCTCCCACAAAAGCAAAGAGAATGAATGTGTGGCCTTCTGTATATTGTTAAATTACAGTTTTCGACCTCATAGTTTATAGTTAAGAATGATAGTCCAACAGTACCTAGAGGCCATATTTTTCTTACTCTTATACAATAATGTTACTCATGTTAGTGTTCTTGTGTCTTTTGAAAAAACAGAAATATGGTTCCCAGTGAGAGGCTGTAGGTTTTTGGTAAAACATATGAGTGTTGAAAACTGGCAATGAGATTGAGGCAAGATGCATAGTAAATGTTATAGGTTGAGCATCCCTTCTCCAAAATTCTGATATTTGAAATATTTCAAAATTGTTTACATGGGTAGTTGAGGTAGTGATACCATTGTTTTCTGATGGTTCAATATACACAAACTTGGTTTCATGTATAAAGTTTTTTTTGAAATATAAATTTAAATTCAGGCTGTATGTATAAGGTATATTGAAGCATCAATGAATTTTGTGTTTTGGGCCTGTCTCCAAGATATCTCATAATATACATGTATGTTCAAATAGAAGTATTCCAAAATTTGGGGGGAAAAATGAAATCCAAAACACTTCTGATACCAAGCCTTTTGAATAAGGGACACTTAACCCGCATAGCCATGTTCTGGTCCTTTTTGATACCAACATCCATTCTTAGGCATTTTTTTTCATTCTCCAGTTACACCCCCTTCCTACCACCAAAAAAATAAATAAATCCTAAACCTTTCAGAGGTCCAATCTCTGGGGATTGAACCTTGGTCGGATACATTATTTGCATGTCTTAAGGTCTTTGGTATAATCTCTGGCATCTATGGGTATGTCACAGAAAATTCCTTCTTGAAATCCTGAAGAGCTGCTGCCAGCCAGAGCCAATAATACTGATTAAGATGGACCAGTGGCTTGTTTGATTATAAGGCTTGCTATGTTCCAATGTTCTCGGTTGGTGGATGAGACTGGTAGTGGCTTATTTGATGGCAGAACCTAGTGCAGATGATGTTGTTTTACCAAAAGTTCATTTATAGGTCAAATGCATGTGCACGCGTGTGCATTATGTGCCTTCAAGTAACCTGCCAACCTGCTGTGATGTCATGAATTTCAAAAGATTTTCTTGAGTTCCTTCCTCTGAAATACAGACTGCAGCACTTGGTATTCATTGGCAGTCTCCAATCCAAGTACTACTAACCAAGTTATCCCTGCTAAGCTTCCAATTGTTAGACAGGATTTGGTTCTTTTTAGTTCTATAGGCAGCTTGTTAGCAATTCCATGTTAGCCATGAATAAGTTGAGGTTGTTTAAAAGAACCAGTTTTTTTTTTAAAAAAAGACATTGGACCTAACTAGGCTATTTAAAAGTTTAACACTGAAGCAGGCATGTAGTTATGCCTCCTCCCCCACCAGGAAATGTGAAGTCAGCTGCCTTGGTGGAAATGCATGATAGTATTGGTGGTCTTTGGTGGTCTGTTCATGATTGGTTTGGTTTGATGGGATAATTGCCTATGTACTAACATGATTGAAATGTTTGAGGGAATGCTCTTAAAGCAGTGGTGTGGGTGTTTTGGCCTACAACTCCCAGAAATCCCAGCTAGTTTACCAGCTGTTATGATTTCTGGGAGTTGAAGGCTAAAACATCTGGAGACTCACAGGTTGAGAACCACTGGCCTAAAGGAAGAGGGAGCTGGAACACGCCCCTTGCTGTTTTTTCTTATAGTTCATTCAGTGTAAAGTTTCTTGAACCAGCAAGGCCTCCCCATTGCATAGGCAGACCCTGCACATGATTTGCTTGTACAAAGACTCTTTCAGGATTTATACCAGACACGTGGAGTGTGACAATGAGCACAACCCCCCCCCCCCCCCCAATGCATTCAGGCAGTGCTATTTTCTCTCAGGCAGTTACATTGAATCTAATTGCACACATGGGAATGCTTTCATTGCCCACAAGAAGTAAGCTAAACTTACATTTAGCAAAAGAGAGGAGTGTGTAGTTCTTAATTACTGCAGTAGGTCTGGATAGGTTTGGGTGAGCGGTAAAGATCTATTAAGTAAACGTGGGTCCAAAAGTGTTAATTTCGAGTGCAGTTATAGTTAAATTCAAATTTATAGATCAAGCTGTAGCATCAAAATCCAAAAAATCCAAAAAGATTAAAAAGACCGCAGAATAAAGACCACTAAATTCAAGTTGTTGTACTAGACAGAAAGGTGAAATAACTTTGTTCAGCAATAGGGTTTGTACAAATTGGACAGATGCATAGTAAAGTCTTTGTCTCGAGTGCTGGTGATTTCCCCTCTTATATTTAATAGCCTCTAATGCGACCATTAGTTGCTGAAATCCCTGACTGCAATTAAGAACAGCTGCCAGCCCCTTTCACTGAAAATATACCAGCACCATTTATGTTTGAAGCTTCAATACCATGTGCCCTCTTTAAAATTTACAGCATACAAATGGCATCCATCTGTTGCCATCAGTAAGCCATTATTTAAAGAAACAATATAGGTGGCAGCAAGGAACCTTTAGTAGCAGCCATTCCTCAGAAGAAGAAAAAGGTAGCCTAAGGGGCCCCCTCATCCAAACCTTAATAAATAATTAGCTTCCCTTGTTTGATGTCTGAATTTATATGTAAACCGCTTTTTAAAGAGAACCTATTTTTGCTTCAGGAGGCCTTTGATTTATAAGTAGAGTTAAAAGATGTAGACTTGATTTTGGGGCATGCAGGGATTTGTCTAATGTATCAAGATGAGATATATTGCTTTCAAAAACATAAATGGTAAATCATCATGGAATGGCTTCTCTGGTCTTTGCAGTGTAGTGAACTGCTTTAAACTTCAGTTTCTGTGAAACTCTGGTTAATGATACCTACTGTTAAGCCTGGTACCCAGCGGGCTGCTGAGACTTTGCTTTCCGAAGGACAGGATGTTAGGGGAGTCTTTCCCACATCTCCAGTATCTTAGCCACTCTTGCAAGTCTAAATGGGATAAAGTCTTTGAGTTCATAAATAGCTTATCAGGGTCTTTTCCTGGAATGGCAGCTCTCTATTATTATTCTCTAAAACAGGCATGCCTGGGAGTATCATTCCTGTGGTTTCATCATGGGACCTTGGGGAGATGGCTATGGTCTGCAGACCTTGGGTTGCTGGCCTCATTTTTCTTTCGTGACTTTCAACAAGTGCAGTTTTTTCCTAATGTACTCTTTTTCATGAATTCCCCTCTAATATACTCTGATTCTGTGTCTAGAACAACGTGAGCACCTTTCCTTAATGCCATTAATCTATCTGGAATTCCAAAATCTGAAACTATCCAAATGTAGCAAGTGGGTGGCTACAGTGGGAGGCACTGTTGCTTTCTGATAGTTCGATGTAGACAAGTTTTGTTCCATGCACAGAATTATTTTAAAATTGCCTTCAGAGTATATAGAATAACAGAGTTGGAAGAGAAAGCAAAGTCCAACAGCAGGAGTACGCAATCAATGAACTCCTATCAGCCATCCAGCCTCTGTTTAAAAATGTCCAAAGGAGCTTTTAGACTTAGGTACAAACTCATTTTATATATTTAAAGATATCCCCCCCCCCAAAAAAAAGCCCACCAAATACTGTAGATCTCTGGTCCCAAGCAATTTAGTTAAGAGATAATAATTCTGTAGCAGCCGTTTACATCTGACACTGGATCTGAAAAGAGATGATCAAGAACAGGTTGAAGTAGTGGATAATTACATAGACACATTGTCAATGTAGGGAAGGAGTTGTCTTTGTAGCTATGCAATTATTTTCATTTTTTAGCATTATCAGTTTTAATTTGTCATCTCGGTTATAAGAATGAAAGATTTCTTGTGCAAGTTAAAGGTTGCAAATTGAATGATTAGCTCAAAAGCCTTCACTTGGTCAGCTAAGGCCGTATAGAGAGGAGCACTTATTTTTGGAAAAGGTGTCTGGGTCAGATATGTGTCTTGAACACAGTGATCCTTATCTTACCAATAAAATTTAAAGGATGAAAAGGAAGAGAAGTTAGCACTTCATGTACAGTTACTTCAAATACAGTTATATTTAAAAATATGCCCTTGGGACATGAGAAATACTCTTTGAAAAATATTTGCAGTTCACAGAAATGATTTACTGGTCAGGTTCCTTCTATCTCTATGTCACACACCTTGACTTCCCAGATTATAATCACAAACTAATTAATAGTAGCAAATTCATTTTTTTTCTTTTAAAAATATGCCCTTTCCCTCTTAACTTTTAAAAAAATACAAAACTATTCTCTCCTATTTTGACGTCAATTAAAAACTAAATATCTCAGGAAATGCTTCAAAATCAGATTATGGTTCAGAACTGCTATGTTCCTATACAGGAATCAAAATAGTAAATTTATGCTACATATATGTAAAATGAGAAAAATAAACCCCATTACTGGAGAGTTTTGTTATGGGATAATGGGAGGAAATGAATTATTATGTTTGGCATTCCATCTCACCACCACAAGCGAGCCTGTGAGAGCTGGTAGTAATAAGACAAACTGAGGCAGGGTGCCTTATTGTGGGATTTGAAAAGAGCCATGTGCCAATTAGACTTGAAAGTATTGGGGGAATTCCAGATGGTGGGGGCTTTGTAGGAGAAAGATCTGCCACCTGCTGTGGTTAAGCAGCAGGGATGGCCTGCATTGTTGCTTGCTTAGTGAAAGAGACATGTTAAGGGTGGGAGGGAAGAGTGGAGGAAGGACTGCATTTGGTAGAAAAGCCCTCAATAATATAGAAATGTTTGGTAGTTCCCATTCTTAGAGTTCTCAAATGAGAACTTGAGGACCCATCCAGTCAGGGCCCCAAATATGCGAGCTCTCGTGCTTTTACTGGAGGTGGAGGAGCCAAAAGATGCAATATGGCACCCAACATCTTCCCAACTCCCCAAAGCCCAAAAAACTGTTAAAAACTTAACAGGATGTCATTAGGACTCTCTGCATGCCTCCTGGACCATATCAGTGATGCACCATATAGCGGGGGGAGGGGTCACTCCTGAGTCCCCATGCCTCTTAGCGCATTATTGGTATGTTCCAGGAGGTGTGCAGGGAGGCCTAATGATGGACTGGTAAGTTTTTAAGGCTTTGGGGGTGGTGGTGGCTGGATACCATCCCAGTAGCTACCCCACTGGGAACTTTGTGTGATATATGGTGTTATTTTATATGATGTGTTTAATGTGATGTGTATTAGGGGAGTGTCAACTTTGATGTTTTATACTGTTTTTTATTGAGGACATTGAATTGTTGCCAACACTGTGAACAGCCCTGAGTCCCCTTTGGGGTTGAGAAGGGTGGTATATAAATACCGCAAATAAATAAAGCCCTTTTTTTAGGCTGGTATGGGGACTTAAACCTGCATTGAAGCAAGTTTAAGTGTAGTCTGGAGGCGCCCTTAGAAAAGAAGTAATCTACCCTTGTACTGAATTGGGGATCTGTCAGTATTCACAATAAAAGAAAAGAAGTGTGAATATCTATAAGAGAGAGTGAGAAGAGAGATGGGGAAGTGAAAGAGCATGGCAAAATATTCTAGTTTTTCTCTTTTCAAAACCTGTTACTCCTTTCTTTCTCTTTGATGAACTATCTACAACAGGGGTCCCCAAACTAAGGCCCGGGGGCCGGATGCAGCCTATTGAAGCTATTTATCCGGCCCCCACGGCACAAAGGCAGAAGGGGGTTGGGCTAAATGACCTAAGGGGTCTCTTCTTCTCTTACAACCATTATTATTATTATTATTATTATTATTATTATTATTATTATTATTATTATTATTAACATTGAGGGTGGGTGGCCATCTGCCAGGGGTGCTTTGCTTGTGCTTTCGGTGCACAAAGGCAGAAGGGGGTTGGACTCAATGGCCCAAAGGGTCTCTTTCAACCCACTTTTTTATTGTTGTTGTTGTTATTATTAATTATTATTGCTCGGTGGCCAACTATAGTCCGGCCCTCCAACGGGTCCGAAGGATCGTGAACTGGCCCCTTGTTTAAAAAGTTTGGGGACCCCTGATCTACAACATGATTTTGTGGGAACATCTATGTCAGGTCTCCCAATAAATCCATGGAAAAGGGTGGCTGTGGAGGGGCACTTGATGGCTGTTTGATAGCTACAATAGAGTCTCACTTATCCAGCCTTCGCTTATGCAATGTTCTGTATTATCCAACGCAGTTTGCCTTTTAGTAGTTAATATTTTTGTATTCAGTTTTCAATTCATTGCGAAGTTTTGTTGCTAAATTCATAAATACAGTAATTACTACATAATGTTACTGTGTATTGAACTGCATTTCTGTCGATTTGTTATAAAACATGATATTTTGGTGCTTAATTTGTAAAATCGTAACGTAATTTGATGTTTAATAGGCTTTTTCCTTAATCCTTCCTTATTAGCCAACATTTTCGCTTATCTAACGTTCTGCTGGCCCGTTTATGTTGGATAAGCAAGACTCTACTGTATTAGAACTTGCTTTCATTGAAGATATCTGTTCATCTTGCAACATTGTGAGATTCTTGTATTTGAGCTGACTTGAGCTACTAAGTGCAATGAATATTAAAATGTTGAGGGTGGGGGGAAAGTCAGTTTTCTTTATCACATCAAGAGAGGTGGAAAGTGTTTATTTTGTCTCACTAATAAAAACATCAGTGCTTTACAAAAATGCCCCAGTTAAGCAAAGCAACACCAAAAATGTGGATGTTGATTGACAGGGAAAACTGTTTTTGAAATTTGAAAGAATTTTTAAAAAATTGTCTCTTGAATCTAGACTAGAAAGTGTTAGGCATGGTATGTTCTTTGAAATATGGAGTTAATCCCCCTTGTTCTGCAAGCTGAAGCCCTGTCGTGATAGATTGCCTCTCTCTAGCATGTGGGCTTGGAAAGATGAATTCCTTTTAAATCTACCTGAGTATGCAGAGGTTTTTAGCACAGAGCTGCTGAGGGAGGAGCAAATATGAATGGAAACTGCCTGAATCTTTACATCTCAGAAACATGTTTTTCTCCCCAAGGAACATGTGGCTGTTCAGTATGAAATAGCTTAAATAGGTACAGCACGTCATCGTGAGGAAAATTAATGAAGGAAGTTTTTTGTTTTCATGATTTTCATGTCGTTGGAGACCAGTGTGGTTGCCTTTTACATGGATATTTAACCAACAAACTCTTATTTTACCTTTCAAGCACAATGAATTGCCTTACTGACATCTTGGCAAAATAATCTGAAACATATGTATGTTTCTTTCAAATGAGAAGACCTTGAAAGATTTTTTTGGTCTGGTAATTATGTGGTTTCTCAGAAGACTGATGTGTAGTTCATGTTTATAACTATGGATGTTAACAATGTGAGGCAGAACAGTTTAAGATTTTGTTTAGGACTTCATGGGTGCCATAAGATCACATCACTTCTCTCAACATGTAGTCAATGCTTCGTATGTGGCAAGTCACACTCTGGACTTCATTACTGTATGCCTTTGTTCATAGGTGTAATAGTAATATGTACAAAACTGACACATGCCAATAGTGTATTGAGCCTACAGTATTTCCTAACAGCTGTGGCCCTCCAAATATGTCAAATTATAATTTCTGTCTCCCCCTATGTTTGATGAGTAATGATGACTTGTAGTCCAAGACATCTGGAGGGTGCCAGGTTAGAGAAGATTGACATAGTAAGTCACATTACCTAGCAGCCAGAAAATGGCTTGGAAGCTCTCTGTTCCAGAATATGATATGGCTGCTGTTTCACAAGAGTTGTACTGTTCAGTGAAATGAGAAAACAAAATCTGGATTGCCCTTTTAGTTTGCATCTTCTCCACAGCTTGTGCTGCCATATTCCAGTTTCTCTCCAAGGTGAAGAGAAAGCTTCAGTAGATTCAAATAATCAGGGTTAGTGCCCCTCTTCTCATCACATTTTGACTTAGATGCTTGATACACACAAGACTAATTTTACTATAGACTAGATAGAGTATGTTTGGCTCTCCCACTGACTAGAATCTATTTGGAACCTTAGTTTACTAGGGAGATGGGTCCCATAAAGTAGATAGAGAAGAAATGAGAAACTCGAGCTCTCTAGATATCATTGGACAGAATTTCTGAACATCAGTCACCATCAACCATGTTGGCTAGTGCTAATGTTGGTTTTTAAGTGTGTTTTTACGATTGTTTTACTATATTTTGTATTATATGTGGCATTAATCTTGCCATTATGTAAGACCGCTCTGGGTCCCCCTGGGGGAGAAGAGCGGTATATAAATTAAATAAATAAATAAATAATGGGAGTTTCAACCCATCTAGAGAGTCACACATTATGGAAGGGCCCCAGTGACTGAGAACTCAAGGTGAAGCTGATTAAACACTTATATATATACTTTATATACCTCTGGCAATGTGAATTGTTGAAAGTAGAAATGATATTCTGGATAATCCTGATCTAGCCTGTTATATGGGCAGGTGCTGGAAATGATGGCTAGCATTTGGAGAAGTTTTCACCTGAGCACGCATGTGTGTGGAAGTCATCTTATTTGCATGTGTATGATAGATTCAAGGCTGGGTTTCAGATTTTCCTTTTCAGCTGCATTCCTGACACAACATCAGGTCAAATAGGTTTTAGAAGTGCAAGTGGCTGTAGTGGAAAAGGGAACGGGAAATTTTGTGTTGTGCATGCACACATGTAGACATATTTAGGCCCCTTCTACACTGTCCTATATCCCAGGTTCCAATCCCAGATTATCTGATTTGAACTAGATTATGTGAGTCTACACTGTCATATAATCTTGAATAAGCAGATAATCTGGGGTCAGATCCTAGGATATGACAGCCTATATCCTGCCACACGCATGTTGTCTGAAAGTGTCTGTTTCTAGGTGCGTCACTCCATCCATTTAGGGAAGCAGTCTACAAAAACTTTTACTACCAACTTCGTTCTTTCAGTTAGTAACTTAAGTTGTTATAAGATCCCTTTGCATGCTAAAACTGGGTCAGGAAAGGAACAAAATGATAACAACACATAAAATTAGATACACTAAAAGGAAAATCTAAGTTTGAATTGATGCCTGTCTTTTATGACCTAGTACCATACTGATATCTTCTGGATGTCTTGATTTGTGCTGAATGGAGTCTGCATATTCGATTGTCAATGAGCAGCAATATTCTGTGCAAGAAAATAATTAAGGATGACCTGTAAAGAACTCAGCAGAAACCTTGGAGCCTTGAGTTCTGTCCTGGCCGTATTGTGCCTGCCTTGACTAGGCAAGGCATCACAAAGTGTTGAGTCAGCAGACTTGGCCCAAATGCTCTTGGATGTGAAGTAGATGTTGATTGTGGCCTGTCTAAAAATGGCTTCTAGTGGAGAAAATTGGTCTTAGTTTGTATCCAAGGAGTTTTCCCAAATAAACCTTGCCAGTCAAAAGCAATAACTCATTCGGTTTTAGTGAGCCAAGCCAGTAGATTTTGGTTGCTGGTTGTCCGGAGTGTCATAAAAGGTTGCTGACAGTGAAAGAAAGATATAATTTCTTAAACTGTTATCCTCTTTTGGAATCTGGTTTCCAGATTTATGTAAAGCAGCTGGTCTGAAGAATGGGAAATTATATCCACATTTTTACAAGTACCAAATGTACATTCACTCATTTGTATTCATGGTTAAAAGTTCTAAATATAAAACACCCACGTGTTGGAGCACTTTCATGTTAGCCTACTGCTGAAACAACCTACATACCAAAAAGGGGGAAATTGCTCCTAGTGTATCTTAACGAAAGGTTGAATAGTGGAAGACCTTAAATAATTTCAAAGCCAGGATTGAACCTGCCTACCAATGTTGTACAGCAAGGGTGGACAACTTGTTGCTGGATTGCAATTTGTATCAGCCTAAATCAGGAGAGTAAATGATGAGGAATGGCAGGAGTAGCATTCCACTTTGTGGAGGGCCACAGGTTTCTCATACAGGTTACTCAGAAGATTGCATTCCTCTTGATTCCTAGAGCCAGGGGATGTGTTAATATAAACATGGGGCACCTCTAAAATAGACATATATCAGTATAAACTGATCATATGACTTCAAATTTTGCTTGGAATTAGTAGTGATAGAATATACATTCACACATAGTTCAAGTGGTAAAATATTTGTCTAGATTTATACCGAACTGGGCAAATTGTGGTCCGCAGGCTCTTGAGATCTGAATGTGGTGCTACTGAAGCCTCCCAAATCCCACAGACCCTCTAATTAAAAAATGAGTGATATATATCTTTCCCACCATGAGTCAGACCTGCTTCAATGTGCACCAGTTTTGTCCCCACAAACTCTTTAAGTTCCTATCATACCCCAAAATTTATCCCATCCCAGATTGGTTGAGGATCAGCCATAGAATGAAACAAAGTTACACAGTGTCACTTCAGGTTGTATCAGGCATGTTGGTGTAGCTTACCAGTGGACTGTGGGAGTGAAAAAATGTCCCACCTCCTCCAGATCTGGTCATTAGCCCACGATGTTATCCTGTGCATTTCCCTCTTCCCTCCTTGTCTCTTTCCCCCTTTTTTCTCCTTTTAAAATGTGTCTATAGGTTTAAAACCAAAGTTTTAAAAAACGTGGCTCCTTTGGTTATTAACTCGCATGTGATGCCTTCTTTTAATTGCAGCTGTAGCATATATTGTCCCAAATCCCAGTAGAATAAACCCACAGAATCAATGAGATTTGCCTATCTGTTGACTTAGCATTCAACAACTGATTGAATGGGTCCACTCTAGCAGGGACTACGCAATAGCATGTCAGCCCTTGTTTACCATTCTGTTTCCTTGACAGACGATGTAGAGTTTCCATGTTAGTTTCTAGATCGCATGGTGATTGTTGTTTCATGTTATATACATGAATAGATTGTGGAAGAAAGGTACCAGCATGCCAAGTGAAATCTCCTCTGGTGTGTTTGAACAAACTGTCATTGCCAAAATGCAACCATAACAGTTAAACTGGAGTAAAATTGGCCTGCCATATCAGCAGATTTGGCATCCAGATATTCACTATCCATGACTTGAAAATAAATTTTAAAAATTCAAAAACCAAACCCTTGTTTTATCATTGTATATAAGGGACATAATTTTATCACTCTATTCTATATAATGAGATTTGAGCACTTACAAATTTGAAACATCCTCACTGGTTCAAAAACCAAATCACAGTCAATATTAAGGGTGATATGATTGCATTGTATTAATAGGCCCCAAGATAATGGCAAATGGATGCTTATGACATTGCACTATTCTAACATGTAGTACATGCAGGTTTTTGACATTGGCTTTAAAATGGGAGTTGCCATTTTTACTAGACTCTGCATTGTATAAGTACCCTACATGTTCTATGGATAAAACACTGCCCATGCAACTTATTGTTCAGATGTTATGTATTGCAAACAGATTGCAAAAGATAACGATGCAGGCATCTGGTGGCAATAATTTGTAGTAACTGAAATTGCCTTCTATCATTCAGTCAGTTTTATCCGCCGACTGGGAAGAAATAGCTTTTCTGTGAGAATTGAATGGGAACTGTTTTGCTGCTGTTTGAATACTGATGGATGTGACCTAGATAAAGCATTTTACAGTTGATTTCAAATGTCTGAATGTTGTGATGTATATATTGAACATGGCATTTACCTGTTGCCTGAACTCCTATCATGTTTTTTCCCATAGTTTTGCCCTCTCAGACGAAGCATATCGTTCTTTGAGAGATCAGGATAAAGATCAATGTATACTTATAACTGGAGAGAGTGGAGCTGGAAAAACAGGTAAATATATCTTATCTTTGACCCACTCTTCTTTTGGGGATGTTAGCATACATTTGTTTTTCTTCCGGGGGTCTGGCAGGTCCCACCCAGCTCTGACTCAGTTGCATGGCTTGTTTTGTCCTGTTGAAACCTCTTTCGATTTGATTGTGATTTTGTAGACCAGGGTTTGAATTCCTATTTAACAATGAAACCCACTGAGTGACCTTGGGCAAGTCATAGTCTCTTAGCATCATTGGAAAGTCATTACAAACCTCTTGTGAACAAATTTTGTCAAACCCCCCACCCCCCTGTGATGGAGTCTGCTTAGGATCTCCATTGGTCAAAAATGACTTTGAAGGCACCCAGTAACAACAATAACAACAAGAGCAACAACAACCTCTATCCATAGTGCTGCCCTACATGTATGTAGCCATTTTGAATCACTTATTAGTAAAACCAAGCCATACCGATATCTTAAGCATATTTCTATTTTTGATTTCAGTTCTTGGATCCCATGAACATAATTCCTTATAGAGACTTCAGTTGCTATGCAAATATTGAACTATGCAAATATGAAATGAAATGTGTGTGTGTTTGCATAATATTGCATATCACACAGTGGTGAATAATAAACAAGATGAAAAATGCTCTTATCTTGTTTATTATGCATTTCAAGGGATTTCAAAGGTGTGTTTGAAAGTAACAATAGGAAAACATTTCTTTTGTTATTCAAAGTACATATCTTTTTAAAATAATCATTTTAAAATTGAAATGTTAAAGAGCCCACCTGGGATCAGAATGCTTGACATTTTATTCATGTTTCACAAATGAAAACACAGGAAAGCCTGGATTGTTTGTTTTTAAATCCATTCTCCTTCCTAGCTTTTTAATTTTCACAGATATGGAAACATGATATATTTGATTTTTGTTGTTGTTTTCATTCCAAAATATTTATATCCCATCTTTTGTTTGATCAAGATCCGCAAGGCAGCACTATAAAAATACATTTAAAACACTTTAATTGTGATAAAATATAAGCAAAATGAAGATATGAAGGAACAATAAAACTGAATACTAATGACCAATAACTCCAGGTGCCCCATGTGAAAAAGTTCAGGTCCTCTGCATTTAGAAATTAGGAGACCAGACAAGCCTTCCTCATTGTAATGAGTTATATACTCTAGATATCCCCATCAAGAAAGCCATAAGAGCTCTGGACTTTCTACTGTAAGTCTGTGTCCCCTGCTAATATGGGTTCACATGGGACATTGCTCTTTGGACATTAATATTATCAAATACCTTATTTTTTAAGACTTATAAACTAATGTCTAACCTTTTGTTGGCTGGGAAGCATTTGGTCTTCATGTCAAAAACCTCACTAAGTGGGTAATTTAAGGCACTAGTGAGACTTCTTAACTTATAAAAACCATTTCAAAAAACTGCAAAGTAACTTGCTACTAATGAGCAATGCAAAAACTCTGTTTTTTTTAAAAAAACCCAACAAGCTATACGTAATGTCAACAAGCCTTTTAAGAAGTAACATGAGCAAGTAAGTAGCTACTCTGTCTTATTTATTAAATTAAGATTTGATGCTCTGTAAATTGATAGTTTCATATCAAAGAAGGTCAGCTGAGACTGGTCTCAGACCAAACATTAAAATTTAACAAAGAAAATTGAAATATTTCAAATTAAATTTGACACCAGCTGGGAGGTAATAAAGCTGATGCAAAACCCAACATCTAGTATATAAAATGCAGTTAATGTTCTTGGATCATTCATGAGGTATTTATTTGATTGGCATGCTGCTCTAATTTTCATTCACTGGTTTCTTTGCTTCAGTGCTTCTTTAATGTAGTCCTAAAACAACACTTGTCAGAATGTAAGGAAACGATGTGTGTTATTCAGAAAGATCAACAGATGGTTATGCTTCTACTGCCAGGCTGGAATTCATCTTTGCGTAATAGACCATCAGGCTGTGAATATTTAGTGAACTTTGCTCACTCATTTTGTCCTCTCCAGTAGCTGAGAAGAATAAGATTTCATAACTCATATTGATTTTTTAAATGTGCTTTCCTGGGTTTAGCAAGTAATCAAAATTTGATCCTAGGCATTTACATTTGTGGTCAGTTGTCTTCTGAGAAGTTTGAATGGATAGAAATTTTACAAAATGTGATGACCAAACATGCAAAAAAAAAATCATGCAGGTTTTGTCTAATAGGTTGCTTTCTGTTACCCCAATTACTGAATAATTTAATGTTACTAAGGTAGAATTACAGTGTAAAGCCAGCTAGAAACACTGAACTCAGCAAAACACCTAAAAATGTATTAATTCTGGTTGTTTCATTCTGGAATTTACAGTATAGAATCATAGAATCATAGAATAGTAGAATAGTATAAATCAAATACTAATTATTTCAAAAACAACTTTTTTACAAATACGTAGAAGCCAGCAAACTGGTCATGTCTTATGTTGCTGCTGTTTGTGGCAAAGGAGCAGAAGTTAATCAAGTAAAAGAACAACTTCTACAGTCTAATCCTGTGCTTGAAGGTAAGATTCTCCTAACTAATGTTGATTGATATATTGCAGTAACAACTGTTGTTGAATATTCAGCAGAAACCTTTAGAATTATGCATAGAATTGCTTATTCAGCTGGCAAACATTTATTATAAGGATGCACTTAAATATCTGATTTTTGCAGTTCTCATAAATTAATTCAGTATAAGTGAAAAATAGATTTTTAAAGACCTTTTCTTGTTTCACACTTTCTTTTATCTCAATGGTTCCCACTATTTGAATATTCTGCCATATGAGAACTCGGTATGTATTTGAAATGCAATTCTAGATAGCATTATCTTAAAGAATAAGGCACTGCTTTTGAGAGGTACCATATCCTTAGAGTGTTATTTGAAACAATTAAACAACAGGACCTGCAAAGTTTTGATAGATAACACAGTATACATGTATGCAAGCACACATATAATATGCCATTGGTGCTGTCTGAACACAGTGGATAGAATGGTTGCAATGTCTTACTTCTGAAGTCTAGAGTAATGCATTCACAATGCAAAATAGGTTCATGTAGTTTGAGGGATATCTCATATTGGAGGCTGCTTATTGTAAGGGGCGATAAGCAGACAGTTTTAATTGAAAGGATTGAAACCTTGACGCAGTGCAAATTACATAGAATAGATAGGATCTTGTATATCTCTGTTGTTAAACTTTAAAATCCTGCTGATCAGTTGTTTTGCTGAGATGGTTGAGTGAATGGACAGAAGTCTATTCCCTGCTCCTTTCGGATTTTAGCTTTTAAGAATTCACTCAATATGCAGATACTGAAACGAAGAGGAAAACTGGATGTACAGCATGTAATTGTGCATGACGTATGTACAGGAACCACAAGATTATGTGTGTAGGTGTCTGTTTCTATGGTCATAGTATCTCTGGCTGCATCAGGGCATGAACATGTATTATATCTTATAGAAAAACAAGCCCAATCTTATATTGGGGTCATCATTGGCAGTAAATAGGTGGTGGTATAAAGACTGTTGCCCTTCTATTGAAGTTTGATTAACATAATTTGTTAATCAAATTTGAGATACTTTTCCTTTTAGTTTTTGTAATCACTTCAAAAGAAATCCATCTGTAATCTTATTTAAATAGTTCTGTTTTTTGCTTCTGTTTGAATAACCACACTGCAAAAATGTCCTGAGAATGTTGTTTGCTTAAGATACCAGTGATTAAGCTCTGAATTCCAACTACAGTAGATGGTTATATGAAAACAATGAACTTATACTGAAACTGAAGAATTTGTTTCTGGACTCTTATAATGGCCCATTTGTATTTGCTTCATTTATAAATGATCCCAGTGTTTTGCCCTCTGTTCAATGATATGCAGTCTGGCAACTAGAAAGATGATTTATTGCTTACATACTCTGCACTATGTAAAGTTTTGAGAACAATTATTTCAGTTTTTATGAACTAACACCAGCAACACATTCTTCTATTTGACATCAGTTCTTTGATCCTTGGGAAACTTGAAATGCAAATGTATTAAAGCAGAAACAACATTTTTCCACCCACCAAAATATACACTTGACCTGAGCATGGCTTATATGTTGGTGAGAAAGCAGACTAGTGCTACATTGGTCTACAGAATAGATGCCTTGACACGTGAGGTGGGAAGATCATTGTTCAAGTCAAAGGAGGATAACCTAAAACATTAATTCCATGCATATAGTTTGAAACATAAACACATAATCTAAAGCTGCATGAATCACAAATAGGGATGAAGTGAGGCAACAGGGAGCAAATGTATTCTTCTCTAGTTTAAACAAAGAATGGATTAATGATAATTTGAAAGTGATAATTCAGGAATAGTGCCTAATCATGGTTTAATGCTCCATGATTGAGAAGTTCAGAGAACTCTTGCCAGTGTACTTATTCCATTCACTTCACTTGTATGCTGTGATTTCCTTTTCTTTCTTGGAGCTATCCATGTATTACATACTGAAATCCAAGGTCAGAAGTCAGGATCAAACTCAGTTTTTTTCTCCCTGCTTGCAGAATAAACACAGCCATATTGCTTTGGATTAAAGATTTGGACTGAGTTTGTCTTAGATTAGGAAACAAATGAGCAGATTGTCATATGCCGGGCTGTGGCGCAGGCTGGTAAACAGCTGCTGCAATAAATCACTCTGACCATGAGGTCATGAGTTCGAGGTCAGCCTGTGGCGGGGTGAGCACCCATCAATTAAAAATAAAATATAGCCCCTGCTAGTTGCTGACCTAGCAACCCGAAAGATAGTTGCATCTATCAAGTAGGAAATAAGGTACCACTTATAAGTGGGGAGGCAAGTTTAACTAATTTACAAGGTTGGAATGAGGAAGTGAGGAAGTGCCATCAGAGTGGATGATGAAGCAGTTGCTCCCTCCTGTGGCCAGAATCGAACATCCCCTCAGGAGAAGGTTAAATTACCTCTGTGTCTGTCTGTCTGTTGTCTCTGTCTCGATTCGATGTGTTTATGGGCATTGAATGTTTGCCCTATATGTACATAATGTGATCCGCCCTGAGTCCCCTTCGGGGTGAGAAGGGCAGAATATAAATACTGTAAATAAATAAATATGCCATCACCTCCCCTATGAAGCCTCCAACCCCTTTGACCAAGGAGGATTGAACGGAAAGCGGCCTCAATTGGACTATCCACATCCCTTTTGCTCTATTTGGGATTCAAAATGGCACAATAATCCCTGAAGCAAAGGTTGTGGGACATTCTCCTGAGAGAGCTCAGAACCCACTCAAACTCACCATGCTCCTCCACAATTTTAAACTTACTATACAGGGAGCCATTTAAGACATGCGAATACCCAAAAATCCTTACAGTGACCAAATATTGCAGATTCTTTACAAAGGCAAGATTAAACATGTTTCTCAGAGCTGTTAAGAGGCAGACTGTCTGGAATTCCTTACTCCCAAAGACTATGCCCCTGTGAAGAAAATGAGGTAGAAACAATAGAACCATGTATTTTAATCTTAGAAAACACTTCCCCTGATATGGGATAATTTAGTAATGACTGTTTGTTTATTGATGGGTCTATGGACCCTAATAAATCTGTATGTATATGCCATGAAGGAAGGTGCATATAATCATGAGAACCTCAGTTTGGTCATATAATGCTGTCTCACAGCTTGCCTTTATGTCTGAATATTTCCCTTTTCCTGACCAAAAGTGCATGACACTCAGATAACTCAATTCTGCCTGCATCAAGTGAGTCTTTGGGGAGTTATATGGGAGTCTTTCCCAGTTCCACGTAGAGATCCTGGAGAGTATGCTTGGGATCTTCTGCAATCCAATTGTGCTATGAACAGCATTGCCCCTTAGTGTGCACTAAAATTGAACACGTGGAGACCTGTCAGTTCACATCCCAATCACGACTTGCCCTTTCCCGGCAGACATCTGTAGTCCTAAATACTTGGCAGTTCTAAAAGTTGTGAACAATGCACTCAGCTTGTATGCTGTTCATAGTAATTGAAATTTCATTTCAAGAAAGAAACTTATTCTCTCTCTCTCCCAGCATTGTGAGGGAGAGGTGCAGAAAGTGGTCTGTTCTTATGTCCAGTAAACCAGAAACATTTTAATGGTAAACATGGCTATATGTCAAATACATTGTATTTTATTGTACTAAAACATTTCATAGGAAACAAATGATATCTTTAGCGTTAGAGTTCCTACTTGCATTTGTTTTAATGCTTTGAATTGTGACTCTATTGTCTGCTACTTAGAACTGTTCAGCCATTGCAGTTGGCATTATCCTAAAGTTCTATCTTTTCTTGCAAAGTGGCTGAGCATCACTGTTTAGACATCAGTATGCTTTACATTATTTCTTCTCTCTTTTTCTCCCTCTCAGCTTTTGGAAATGCCAAAACTGTAAGGAATGATAATTCCTCAAGATTTGTAAGTATCTGATTTAAATCATAATGTGTCTCTATTAAAAAAAAAACCCTGTCAAGATTGCTGATCTATGCTACTGAAATTATAAGGTCTTCAGTAGAATGTAGTTATGAAGTTCTGCACTCATTCCCCCACTTCAACATGCCTTGACTATGTATCTTGAACACCCTACCGTGCATCGTATGTAGTTGGATTTTCCAACTACATACCAAGGACTCCCTATGTTGGGGACACTGATGAAACAGCATATATTTGGTGAAACAGCAAAATCCTTAACCCCTCTTTTTAGCCCAGGAGCAAGTTCAAACATTTCCAGACCCATTGAGCTATTGGCTTTTTGGCCTGGGACAAAGTCTTCTTGTAGATGTGGAGCGATCTGGTTTTATGATGGATTGACCCACTGTTGAAAGTCTTTGAAACAGATTGTTGACACTAGAAAATGATGACACTTTAAAATGTTATCAACCTCCTCTTCATTTGTAGCTAGATTGTCAGAGTGGAAAGCAAATCACAGAGAATTCTGAAACCCAAATATGAGTAAAGCTGTTGCATATCTGCTTCACTATGTGGTTACGATCAGCTTACATCCATTGTTTCAGAATGCCCCCTCCTTTTAGGCTGTGGACATTGGCTTTATTTTTTATCACCACTCTTCTTCTTTGAAAAAAAAAACTCTTGGGTTTTTCCCCACACAAAGCCATCTACTGTTGGTTTCTTCTTGGTTAATGTCAGAGGTCAGTGCCCTTGGGCTTTGTATGTGACCCAAACTCCAACAAGGATCCAGCAACTAACCCCAAAAGTGACCTGGTCCTGTTGCTGCCAAATCACTTGAATTCCCAGTGGGCAAAGAATAGGCAGAGAGTTGCAGCCTTCAATTACAATGCCCTTCTTCTAGGCTGCTGCTCATTGGATGCAAAGGTAAAGGACAACTGAGTGGGCAGTAGAGAAATTGGCAGTGGAGTTACTTTAAAAAAAAAAAAAAAGCCTTATCCTGCCCTGACAGAGTTTTGTCATGTCTGTCCTGCTTCTGAATTCTCCATTCACCCTTTCACCTTTTTTTTACCAGGCCAGGTTTTGACTTATCTACTTCTGGACCAAGTCCACATTATTTTAATGCAGCCTATTCAAATATATATACAGGCACAAGTTCGCATAGCAGATCTGCACATAGGTCTTGTGTAATACCATTTATAGGACTATATCCACTATATTTTCCTTTAAAAATTTCATGGCTTTGTGCCTCTAAATGCTTTTAACTGGTTGTGGGTAGTTTATAGAGATGAATATTGCAAGTTAGTTCAAAAACAAGCCTCTGTAGTTTTGAAACTTTAACAAACGTCCTTATTAGCTGGTGCTGATTATTAGCCTTGTGGCTTGCCCATAATCTGTTCTTTGATACAGGCTTTACTGCTGTTGCCATTGTAAATAGCAATGTCTTTTACTCTTGTTTAAAGTAGCTACTACGTAAATAAACTGGAGTAAGGCAACTACTGAAACTGTCAGCTCTGATGTGGAAAAGTCCATCTGAAGACAAGGAGAGAGGCTGCAGTTGTAGACTGAGAAACAGCATTGACAACAGGTCACGTAGATATATAAAGAAGAAATATTCTATAATTTGTGAGTCAATTGAAAAAACTGAAATGGCTACCAATATGCACCAAGGCCAAGTTTAAAATTTTGATGTTAACCTGCATGGCCCTAAGTATATAGTTTGAGACAGGATACCAAAGAAAAGTCCTCTCCCCATATAAATGTGCTTCATCAGAGGCCTTTCTAGGTGTACAGCTGGCACAAAATAGGAAACCTTCTGGGTTTTTTTTTGGAGGACAGTATTAGCTATGCTGGCATTGAGGTTCTGAGAGTGTTCTCCGATAGCCTAAATTCAGTTGCTAATCATAATAATAGTAATCCCACTGCATCAAACTCTCAGTTTACACCAGTCAACAGGTCTGAATTGGTGGGTCTGCCCTACTTGGCACTACCAACTGGACTAAAGTCCAAAAGAAAAAAACTTTGCCAAGCTCCAAATTAAATGGGAGAGAAGGCTTTTTTGTATTGATGTCCATACCATGAATAATCCTCCCTACAGAAATAAAATGTGTCAGTTCTAATTAAGTTTATTGTAATAAGTTCAAGATATATTGTTTCTTTATGTTATATATTAATATATCAACTTACTATTCACTGTCTCAGTATGCTTTGTGTGACAGGGGATTTTTTTTTACATTTCCTGGAAAGCTTTTTAGTGGTTCCAGACAGGAATACTGATGTTTTACCAATAACTATGAAAGTGAGCTTGAATGTTTTCAGTAAATATTTAGCAGTTGATCCCATGGTTTCTGCAAACGCTACATATTTCTTCTTCAACCTGGTGACAGTCTGAACTCCCTTTATCTTAATTCCTTTGTTCTTTTATTGTTTACTGTTCCTTAACAAATAAAAAATATTAGCTACTATTCTGTCCACTGAGATTCCAAAGCAGTGCTACCAATTTCAGTGTCACAACTTTAGCCCTGGTGGTAAAGGCAGGACATAGTAGAGTCTGTAAAAATGATCTTCAAGATACATTTTAACATTAGTTTTTTCTCAGATGCATGTATCAAGACCATGGAATCCACAAGGTAACATCTTAAAAGATGCTGGGCAACTTTTCCCTTCTTATATAAATCCTTCCGATCTGTTCTCCTCACAGGGAAAATACATGGACATCGAGTTTGATTTCAAAGGTGACCCACTTGGAGGAGTTATAAGCAATTGTAAGTACTGGCATAGATTTTAGTGTGTAGGCATTTCCTGAATATCATGGACAGGGAAGTATTAATTTATTGTGATGATGTGTGGTTGGGATCATTCTCCAAATTTGTAGTTTGAAAGGGTGGAAAACTGGCAAAATGATGTTGTGTTTAAAGAAGCTAGGGCCCAAAAATAGGTTACATATATACTGTACTGCTCTTCTTGAGAGTTCTACACCTCCAAATTTTAAAATGAACTAGGAGTTAGTTTCAAATGATGCAGAATTCTGTCGAGAATGATCATTAACCCTTCCCCATATGAGATCTGAAGGTTCTGTATATTGTAGTGAGATCTTGGACTGCAGGTTTTATCTTGATGGTTGAATTGTTTTATATTTTTCAAACTTTTTACATTGTTTTTATTGTACCCTGGTGAGATCTTTAAATCCAGGATGAACTTGGAGAATTTTAAAAGAATTAAGAGAGAACTCTTTTCACTCAGGGCACCCGGCTCCAGGATAACACTCATTCTGGATATGTTTGTCACTTGAGCTATCCTGGTTGAATCTTATTTTCAGTTCCACTGGATAGTAATAATTTCAAAGGATGAAAAAATCAGAAACTGTCAGCAGCATATTTCTGACAACTTGATTGCTGTGCTGTGCTTGGAATAATTGCAACATGTCTGATGTGTTGTAAATTTCCAGAAACTTCTCTCTATTTGAACTCCTAGTATTTGAACCTATTAATGAATTGGTAAAAGTAGATGGCAAGAAATGCCAGTGAATTTCTAGTGAAATCAGTGGAAAGTCTAATATGCATAAGGGCTACAATATTTGCATGTGAAAGGTCATAATGTGATTAGAAATTGAACTTTCTTTTAAGGGTTGATCTGTATTTTTACTGTGATGAAGTCTCATTTTTTCTTCCTCTCCAACCTCATTAATCTCAGTAGGATTTAACTTGTCCCAGCACTTCATAGCTTGCTTTGAAAATTCTCTTTCTTCTCAATATTTCAATTGAAATGCTCTCTTTTTGGTGGAGTAAAGAATCAGTGATCTCTTGGGAGCCACCTCTTAAGATGAAGTGTATTAATAAGATAAAAGGGGAGAATAAACAGGAATCAGGTGTATGTGATCATAAGAGAAACTGTTATGATGTCAGAGATAATGGAAAACAGCATCTTTTCTCATGTGTTGTCATAGAATCCAGTGAAGTCTTACTTCCAGTTGTTCAGTTTTTTCAATCTGCCCACTTGAATTATCTTAGAATAAGCACATAAATAACCTTTAAACCCATTTTTATTGTTTTCTCTAAAGAACTAAATTTGTTCTTATTCTATTCTGTGTGTGTGAGAGAAAGAGCAAGCCTGGTTTGCGGTTAACACTGGGCTTCATGGAGTCTGAAGCTGTTTTGTGTGACAGAATTGGGGGCAGGGAAGAAATTGTACTTTATTGACCAAGGACTAGCAGACACATGGAGCCAACCCTCTAAATTACCATCTGTCCCAGATCAGTACTTAATATGTAAATTGTTTCAAGGCATAAACACAGAGGTAAACAAATAATGTAACAATTTATGTGCTTCCTTTACAACTTATGCAAATTATGTTGCTGAGGTTTGGGGGAATTGAACTACGACGGCCTCACCTGCTTGCCTATTCCTTACATTACTTCTTCTGCCACATATAAACTTCCATTTTGTATAGATAATTTGTAATTGAACTCCTAGCAGTTTTGTTTCAGCAGCGCATGAAGTTACCAGTGAAAATTCCTCCTTTTTTATCTCGAGATCAGAATTAGTAACATACTCTTACATGCACTTCTCACTGCAATAACCTCCTGCTTAAGTAAAGTGCTGTCATCCCCTCTCTTGTTGCGCTTGCCTCCAGGCAGATTGTAAAAATTGGACCCTTTGATCTAAAAATGTCAGTCTCATTGGGGGTTGCCTTTTAAATACATTCACTGTGAAATCAGGAAATGGGAATTCCCTTTTTAATATGTGCACTAGTCTAAAATAAGAGTTTTGAAAGACAGGTTTGTGATGTATAATCAGCAACTCAGTGATTCAGTAGATTTAAGAAGATGTCCTCAGATGAGTCAATTGTTTGTAATTTTTTTTGTTTCATTTCAGTTTTTATCTACAGGTGTAGATTTAAGGCATCCTGTGATTATTCTGCATGTTTCGTTTAGTGCTATGTCCACCTGCTTCGCATGGGCAGACTTTTGCCAGACAGGACAGGCATATTCAGCAGTTGAGAAAGACAAGGCCAGGGCTGATGTTCTTATTACTTGTGGGTCTGCACCCCATGCGCTGCCAGTCAGTTTCTGCAGGATGTTGTTGCGTGCAGCTACTTTGTGCTTGGTGTTCATGCAGTGTTTCCTATATGTTAGTGTTCGATCTAAGGTGACACCAAGATATTTAGGATGGAAACAGTGTTCGAGCTCTTGGCCTTCCCAAGTAACTTTCAGTTTCCTGTTGGCTTCACGGTTACGTAGGTGGAAAGCACACACTTGTGTCTTGGCAGGGTTAGCTTCAGGTGGTTCTCTTTGTAGTAGCTGGAGAGATCTTTCAAGGCATTAGTGAGTTGGTTTTCAACTGTTTCAAAATCTTTTGCTTGTGTTGTGAGGCCAAGGTCATCAGCATATATAAAGCTCTTTGTGAGTGGTGGTTGTGGCTGATTGTTCGTGAAGATGTTAAATAAGGTCGGGGCAAGAACGCTGCCTTGGAGTAAACCATTCTTTTGCCTCCTCCATCTGCTTTTCTGGCCCTGAAACTCCACATAGAAGCTGCAGTTTTTTAGGAGGGTCTGGAAAGATTTTGAAAAGTCAAAGTCCCAGGTGATATAGTAGACTTTATGCAGCATTTTTCTATGTTGCACCGTGTCATAGGCTGCCGTAAAGTCCACAAAAACTGTTCCCGTAATGCAGCCTTTTTCATAGCCTTCTTCGACATGCTCAGTCAGATGAAGAATTTGACCTGTACAGTTTTTTCCTGGTCTGAAACCTGCTTGTTGTGCAATAAGCTTGGTTTCGATAACAGGTCCTAGTCGATTTAATAGCATCCTCTCATCCTCTCATATTTACACAATCCCCTTTCTTTTACCTTGCATGAATTAATACAGTGGTGAAAAATATATAACCTTCCAGATGTTGCTGGATTCTAACTTCTATGGCTGGATTGTCAGAGACATTGTATTTTCCAGTTTCTGTGTATGATTGTGAAAACTGGACAGTGAAGGAAGAAAATCAGTCCATTTGAAGTGTGATGGAGAAGAGCCCCATGGATGTCATGGAATACCGAAGACACAAATTAATGACTATTAGAATAAATCAAGCCAGCATTCTCCTTAAAACACAAGATGGCTAAACAGAAACCTTTTGGACGTGTGAGAAGACAGGCTTCATTAGAAAAGGCAGCAATGTTTAGTAAGACGAAAGGCAACAGGAAAAAAGGGAAACAATGTTTCAGATGGATAGACTATGAATATGTACACTGAACACTTAACATGAATTAAAGGCATCTTGAAAATAGGCTGTCCAAATATGTGTAACGTTAATGCATGCAGGAATACCCTTTAGAGACCTTAAATCAGGACAACCAAAAGAATGGGATACTCCAAAATAGGCCCTGTAACGTGCATCAGCATGCATACATATAAGTCACATTGTATGGTGAAGCCAGTTAAGAGATGGATCTCTGGTGATCCATACATGCGCATTGGGGTGAAGTTGGGGGGGAAAACCCTAATCCCTAATGTGAATTCTGCAGATCCTGGATCTGGGCCAGAGCTGAACTCTGTGGTGCATATATACACCATCTAGGCCTTGACCTGGTTCCTTCTGTTTATATGTGATTAGCTGCACGTTGGCTTTGTTTCCATCTCTGCCATATTCATCCCACATTTCTTAGTCAATGTAGATGTGCCCTCTGTCAAACTGTGCTCAGAGTTCGCAAGCCTTGTGCAAGGCTGCTGATAACAGAATGACTCTCATCGGGTCACCATAAGTAAAAGTTGACTTGATGGCAGCCAACAGTAATACCTAGCAGTATTGTTAATGATTACATATATTGAGATTTGCAGCCCTAGAGTCTCCCATGTTTTTCACTTGTCTCTTCATGTAAAATCTCTGAAGTTGAAGTCTCAGCTTTCACTTTGTATCCAAATCTACAAGCCTGACCTGTAATCAACCACTTAATCCTACTTTATTTATTTATTTACATATATTTATGTGCTATTAAGATGGAGAAAATTTCAAAGCAGTGTAATAGAATAGAATAAGCAAATATATAATATTGAGATACAATCAACTTTTTCCATGGATCATAAAATAGATGTTGGGTCGAACTAAAAGGGAAGGCTTGTATAAACAAAAAAATTTAAGTCTAGGTTTGCATGCTTGGATTGCAGTCAAAGCTTAAATCACAGTTTTTTAGCTCAGATATAATGAGTTGTTATAGTTCAGCAAATGACAGAAGTCTTGCAAAAGAGGAGTGCACAGTCATCCCTCCATATTTGCTAGGATAAAAGGACACAAAACCTCTGTGAAAGTGAAAAAACACAAATAATGAAATTTCTTCTTCTTCTTCTTCTTTTTTTTTTTACTCAAGAAGACATCTCTCTATGAATGTTTAGGTCTTTCAGCATGACTCTGTGGTCAACTTCTGTGGGAAGCTAGACATAGAATTCCATTGGAGAACCCAGAGATTCCAACAGTGTTCTCTCTAGAAATCTCTAAGCTTCTCAGTGTAACTGAGTCATATTCAAAGATCTAGATCAGGCAAGGGCAAACTAAGGCCCAGGGGCCAGATGCAGCCCTTTGGATACTTACCTTTCCTTGTCCTTTTTGCATAAGGACATGGTGGCTCACTGCATCCTTATGCCAAAATGATGAGGGAGGAAGGCATGTATCAGCTGAGAGCCCTCTGTAGCGCTCTCAGCAACCACGTGTCTCACCCTCCTCCCAGTGTAAAGATGGGGCAAGCTGCGCTATCTTTATGCTAGGAGGACAGCTTGAGGAAAGCACACGGCAGCTGACAGCCCTCTGGAGCACTCTCAGTCATGGCCTGTCTCGCCCTCCTCTTGGCATAATAATAATAATAATAATAATAATAATAATAATAATAATAATACACCACACAGTCCTAGACACTTGGGAAGTGTTCAACTTGTGATTTTGTGAAACGAAATCCAGCATATCTATCTTGTTTGCTGTGTCATACAATAAAATAATAATAAAAGTAATGTAAGTACTGTAACAATACATATGGTGCAATAAATACAGCTACATCAATATTAAAGGAAAACATAAATTACATCATCGTACATTAAAAATACCACAATAAAATCAATCAAAAATAATGCCAAGAGGACAGCCTGAGGATCGAGGGAGGAGGATGTAAGTCATGTGTGTTGATATTACAATTTGTTTGAGTTCATTTTTAAACATTGCAACTTTTTGAGTTTTTATCTGTAACTTCAAAAATAAATTTTTGCCATCAGTCATCATATTTTACTGGACCAAGATCATCATGTTTGCACCTGGTTTATTGTGTTGTGAGACAAGGAAGTGACCAAGTTTAAAATATGTGAGGATATTGCACTAATGTGCAAACTATCCTGTATATTCTACTGAATACCCACATTTCAAAATCACTCTGACCTGCTTGATGCCTGCACTGGAGACCACCTGGGAGCCTCATGTATGTGGCCTTGATTTTGATGGTTAAAAAAAACCTGGGATAAAAAGGCATTAAAAATGTCAACCCACATACTTCAGAATTGCACCAGTGAAATGAAAAACCTTGAGGCGGCTACAGATCTGCTCCCCTGTGCACATATCTATCCATTCATTTCTGTGACACTTCTGATTCATCTACCAGGTTAAGCTTTTGTCCTTTACAGATAATCAACTAAGAAGGAGAAAGGAGTGATGAGGTACCAAATACTGCCTTTTCCATCTGATCGGAATCCCTGAATGCATGTCCTACCTTTCAGCACTATAATGATAGGCTAGAAAATAACTATGGGACAATGTGCAGTAATAGCTGTTCAGAAAGCTTCTAATCAGTATGGATATTTTCACAACAGTGAGCAGCACAAGGCTGTAATTAAGCACCAAGCCTATGCTTTTTTCAGAAACATGAAGTATTTTCAGTTTCTGTTTATCTAGTAAAGCAGCTTCACCTCCTCCTTTCCTTCAGAACTGGAGCAAGAGTATCAAGAAACCAATGCCGTAGATTGCTTTTTAAAAAAAGAAATGCAAAAATATTTGTTAGTCATTTATAGCTACATGTTGTCCTGGTCAGAAGAGAGGCTTTACTTTTCTAGGAATATGAACTACTTGTAATTTTGCATATAATTTATTTTATTGCATTGGAAGCTAATTTCTTTCACATACTGGAGCCCAGAATTTAAAAAGTAAAAAAAAAACACCTTTGAATGGGTAAAGTTTTTGCTTTAAAATTCGCTAGTAACAGGAACAAGTCAAAATGACAGGAAGGAAATCAACAGGAAAAATAAGCAACATATAAGCAACCAAGCTCACAGATTTCCAAAGCCTTGTTTATGGACCTTGTTTATGTTAAGAAATCTGTATTAACACCTTTCTTTCAACTCATCTAGATGGTCGATGCAAGGATCATTATTTAATTGTCTTGTCACCTTATTCGGAAGAGTTAAATAATACTGACATTTCCTGTTCCAATAGAGTTCTGAAGTAGCTACTGCTTTGCAAGAAACACATTAATCCTTGTCTGGGCACTGCTCCTTTGTGCTAGATTCCCCCCTCCTTATTTTTTCTTAGTAGCCCTTTGGGATGACACATACATTGGAAGGAAGTGTGTGGTTTGTCAGGCCGCAAGTTTATATTTAACTTTAAACTCATTTGCCTTCCACACAGAAAAAAGAAAAAAAATAAAGAAAGGAAAGAAAAGACTTGTTAGCCAGGATGGTCCCTGCTGTGCAATGGAAGAAGAGGAAGTGGCTAAAAATAACTGTTCCTGGATAACTCAGAATATATTATGCTTATGATGAGGATGTATTCCTTTCCCAAATGTGCATTCAATTTATAATTGAACTGGAAAAAAGGGAAAATTAAAATGTATGATTTATAAAAATACAAAGTTAAAATGTTTGCACAAGTTGAATATCCTTTATCCAAAATTCATGGGACCAGAAAAGGTTTGGATTTTGGGATTTTGGAATATTTACATAACACACACACGAACATATATGTACATAGATACATACATACAGTCATCCATACAATAATGAGATATTTTGGAGATGGGATCCAAGTCTAAACATGAAGTTCATTTATGTCTCATATATACACTTTATAAAATAATTTTATAGAGAATATTTTTGTGCATGAAACAAAGTTTGTGTACATTGAACCATCAAAAAGTGAAGTGTCACTATCGTAGTTACCCTTCTTGACAGCTGACTAGATTTGCCAGCATTTAGCTTGTGAAAAACAGACTTCTTTTGTCCAGGACATCACTGTATCTCTTTAGTAAAGATTTCAATATGTTAGCTAACTGTTGATACAGCAAGTTACTTCGGGTTTCCTTTAAATATATACTTTGGGTGTGTCTGGTTGTAAGCTTATTTTTAGTGCAAGGTTTCTATGCATGTTTAATATTGGAGCAGTCTTCGAAATTTACAGATGCACAAATTACTTGTCTGCTTTTTGGAAATTAATACTCAGCAGAAATAGCTTCTATGAGAACTCTTGGTGGTTAAAAGACCAATATTGCTATAGCAGAGAGATAAAATGCTCAGTTCTTATTATTCAGTGTAGGACCAGACAACTCTTTGACTGTTTTGAAAATGGCATACAAATGTGAATTCTGTTTGGGTATCTAGGTATTTGGACATTTGTTCATCTTTTATTGAAATGTATACATTTTTTTCTTTTTCCATTCCTTTTGAGACTTTTCATAATATGTCTTCATTTCCCTGAAAAATGTCCTGTTATCTTTATTCTGATTTATATAGTTTTGAAAATAAGCAAGACTTTCCTTAAATTAAATTACTCTCAAACTCAAATAATGCTTTATGACTGTGTTCACGTGAAATAATGAGCCAGGATTCTGTACAATCCTAGTTTACTGTTTCCTTGCAAATTTGATGGTTCTCTCTGCCCAATCATTATCATGGGGCTTCTCCAAAAAATAGGAAGGAAGCGGTTAGTCTTGCAACTGAATCCTAAATTCTCCCCCAAAACTGCAAATCCTGGTTTCAGGATATGACTTGTTAGGATGTGAGTCTGTCTTTAAATGTAAGACAAGGCTTTTTCTTCAGAGTGAATTCAGCCTGAGTTGTAGATGCAATTGACATGAACTTCATAAAAATGACTTAAAAGGGCTTTGTTGAAGTATATTCAGGAAATTACAAATGTTACACTGAAGGTTACATAGGAGTAGAGATATAGGGCATAGTGCTGTCTAACTTGGTAACTGACATTTAGGCAAAATGTTGACGCTATGAGAGGCATTTTTTTCCTAGTGAAAAGGTAATGGAAAATTTGAAAATAATTTTCAAATAATTGACATGTTTGGTATATTAAAGATGCAGTTCATTAAAACAGAACTTACAGACTGAATTGCCTTTATAAATGGAGCTAAAAGGAAATGCAAGGGAACTTTATGGTTTTGTCACTTCATTAGAAACAAGCAAAAAACAATACAAATACTGTAGAAGAAATCATTAATATTAGTGAAAGCGGGAAAATTACTTTGTCTCTTCCAGTTTTTCATAGTCAAATAGACACAAAACATACATTTCTATAAAAAGAACAAAGAAAATGATGCCAGGATTTGGAACTGCGATAGCCATGTCTTAAATCAAGGTTTTCAGAAACAACTGGCGGAGGGAATCTTTGTTTTAAACATGTTATCCCCAAATCCTGAATTTTAAAATTGTTTAATTTTCTGGGGGGAAATGAGCTTTCAGGAAAACATTTAAAAATCTAGATTTTCCTTCAGGCCTTCACACTTCTGTCTCTAACCTAATCCTTCATAAAGCAAAGGGGATGGTAGGGAGTTTCTTCAAGGGGCAGAAGGACTCAGACTTTAGCAACTGCATGAGAAGCAGGAATTTGATTGGGGGAGCTTTACCTGTGCATGAAGATGGAAGTGATTACTATGAATATTCTCTTTGTATTATAGCTTCCTTCCAGACAGAACTTAAATAGGTGTAGTTTCCACATTCAATTCCATCTACTGAGCTTTAGGATAGAGGCTTAAAGTAAAACCATGGAAAACAAAGTAAGATGAGGTTCCTTGGAACCAGTTGTTTTAAATATGCAACTTTTAATGATTGCTTCCCACCCCCTAATAATTTGGCATCCTAAAATGCAATAGATGTGCTGCTTTACAAAATTATGGAGGAAGTACTATAGCAGGACAGCCAAAGTGGTATAGTGGTTTGCTAGTAGGACTTAGGGCTCTGTGAAACAAGGAGCTGAATCTTCCCTCAGTCATGGAAATCCACAGGATGATCTTGGGGCAAATCAAATCCAGTGATGTGCTCACCTTAGGGATGTCATAAGTTGGAATCATCTTGAATACACACAACAACAACAAATACTTTGTTTATTACATTTATGTTTTCCTTTAAAGATGTTTTTTCCCCACCCTAGAGTTGTTGGCAGTGTTTCCTCCTGAGTGGTGATTTCTGAGCTGAAGCCTTACTTTTCTTGCAACATTCCTTGGATTCTGCATTGTTCTCTTCCCTCTGGTTGAAATTCTGTCCATTGTGGAATGGATACCTTATTTATGATGTTTTTGCACAAAAGCACTGGATACTGTTTGCATCTTAAGAATTTTGCAAAATCAAAGTTATTTTCCAAAAACCTGATTCTCTGTGGCAAGGCTGAGTAAAGCGTGTTTGAATGCTGCCTGAACCTCTGTAGCTATGAGATTACAATTAGGAGAGGACAGGTTTTTACACACACCTCACCCCCAAATAGCTGGACATCATTGTCAAATGAAGACCACCCCCATTCTTCTGGAAAAAATAAAAGTTCTGTACACTCATCAAATTAATTTGGGATAATCTGCTTTGGAGCTACCCCAGTGCAGCCTGGAAGCATCTCTGGACCCTTTGGGTGTCCATGCAGCTGTCTGTTCCAAGGGCTTATTGAGACCATTGCCATTGCATCACTGATCACAAGCAAGTCCCTGCCAGAGGCTTGCTGGTGAAATCCCATTTCCTAGTCAGTGGCTTGATGGGATCTCACCAGAAATTACCAACTTCTTCTGGTGAGATTGCCGACAAGACCCTGGCAAGTTGCATGTGGCTGGCCATGCAACACTGTAGTGGGAAGCCCACACAACACATGGATGGATTTGCAGTCTGCATCCAGCTGTTTATATGTCTCAAGGGGAAATGGGATTTACTTCAGAGCTTCCAGGAAGCACCAGAGTAAACAGAAGAGTGTCTGAGATATTGGGAGCTGGATCTTAAGATTTTATATAATGTGATTTTATTTTGCAATGGTATTTGTTTTATATGAATTGTTGTTTTGTAGATTTTTATATGAATTGTTGTTTTTACATTGTTTTTAGGCATTGAATTTTTGCCTATTTATTGTAAGCCACTTTGAGTCCCCTCGGGGAGAAAGGCGGGGTAAAAGTGATGTAAATAAAAATAAAATAAAATAATAAATCTAGCCCAATCCACTGTCCACACTTCCAATGGATTCTACGTTCTTTGATCAGTGAAGACATTGCCTAAATCTTAAGAAATTATGCAACCCACCAGGAGAGGGTACAGGAGATAAAATTTCCCCCCACTCCCTTGTACAGTTGCCCACCCCTATTCTGGGGTCACAGCCAGGTTTCAGGGAAACAGATCACTTGTGAAGCTACAGCACACCAGAAAATGTACCGAACTTCCAGAATTGACTGCAGCTCTATATGAACATATTTTTGGGAAGAGGAAAGAATAGGGAATGGTTGGTATAGTTATTTTTTTTGAGCATGTAGGGGTTAGTGGGTGGAACACAACTGTGCCTTATTTTGGTAATGGAGTTTCAAGTATCATTTTTCCATTAAATATATATGTAAGTCAAATTACATAATTGAAAATTTGGTATTTGATGTTATCTTATAAATTATTTAATAATAGTGACCTTATCTGAAAAGGTTTATTCTCTTGTCAGCATCAATAATTTAACATCCTTCAGGTCACTGGAGAGAAATAGACAGAATTTGCCAGCAAACAAGCTTCTGACGTCCTTCCTTTGGGTCCCAGAGTATTTAGTGATCAGTCTTTACCTTGTAAGTTGCTAATAGCAGATTTTGTGTATTAGCTTGTCAATGTGAAAATATATTCCAGTGCTAATGTTACACACTTGGTACAGCCTTGTTACATACTTTGGGCAAAAATATGGCTGAATTATATGCAGAGACTTGAATCAATGGAAGCTTTGTTGTTGAACTTTGGAGGCCGAGTGGCTGGATGCCTTAAGAGTGATCTTTAATATAATAGCTCCTTGATGACTGCTTACTCATATTTCTGGGTTCTGCCAGCCGTGCTATATGTTTGGGATCTCCAAATGGGCATAACCTAAACTTGTTTCAAACAAAATGGTGCTTGCTTGGTATAGTAAATATCTGGTTTCCTGCCTCTAACCACTTTCTGGAAAATTTCTGTAGACACTGTTTGTCTTTGGAAATTGTTAATTACTTTAACTTACTTCTGTTAAAAATTGCTCTGATGTGAATCAGAGAGAGAGAGAGAGAGAGAACGAGAACCTAGAACATCTTAAGACAATACACTGAAAAGTCAGGGAAATTGTTTATTTTAAAGTCTCCAGTGGCATGGGAGTAATTACATCCAGACCTGTGCCCATTTTTTTACCAGTTAATGCTTGCTGCAAAATTGGACATTTGATCTGATCTTGGCCCAATTCAAGCATGAGATCCATAAATGTTTGACAAAAAAGAGGAATGCTGCAAAATTCCTTTACTGTGGCATCATGCTGAAAAATGGAGAGAAGATATAAAAGCAAATTATGTAGCATGGCCAAAAGACAAGCAAATAATGAAATGCAAGATAGCTGATGTTTATGGTGCTCCTATAAACTATGTACAGTAGAGTCTCACTTATCCAACGTAAACGGGCCAGCAGAACGTTGGATAAGCGAATATGTTGGATAATAAGGAGGGATTAAGGGAGAGCCTATTACACATCAAATTAGGATATGATTTTACAAATTAAGCACCAAAACATAATGTTTAACAACAAATTTGACAGAAAAAGTAGTTCAATACGCAGTAATGCTATGTAGTAATTACTATATTTATGAATTTAGCACCAAAATATCACAATGTATTGAAAACATTGACTACAAAAATGCATTGGATAATCCAGAACGTTGGATAAGCGAGTGTTTGATAAGTGAGACTCTACTGTATTCAGTTCTGTGGGTGGATAAGGAAATACATTCGAGTACGTCTGAGACCATAGAGCATTATACAGAAGGAAGGTCAACCAAGACATGTAGTTTTTTAAAATGCAAGTCAAGTCTCTGGGTGAAGTAAGGTGGGGATGTGACCCAAAATACATGGATGGTGATGCTTTAATCGATATCGTGTTAAGAGCAGACTCTTGGGGGAGCAAATCAAAACCTAAGTAGAGGCCTAAAGGATCAGATCAGTGATGAATTTAATACGGTGTCCTTTTCAGTCATGTTCATTTCCAGGTGCCTCAGCTACAAATGTTGTATTACAGCAAGCAGTAACAGCTATTGTCAGCAAAACAGTCTAATCTTTCAAGCATGCCAGGGCAAGTAAATACATGCCCTGAGTTGTTTTGATTAATACCCATTGAAATTCTTCTTAATCTTGTATAAATCTGTTTAGAATCAAAATGAGAGTGGGACCCAACAAGACTCTAAATCATAATGTCCAATAACAAATTGAAATAAAATCCATGTCTTGTGTTCAGCGTCTTTGGCACTGTTCATATACATCTAGAGGTTTTAAGAAGCCAGTTCCTTGTGATGTGGTGCATCAATGCTTTTGCCATGATGCCATAATTACTTGCCATAATTACTTGCACTTTATTGATTATTTTAGCTATGAAAATACCTCTCCCATGTGATGTCTTTTGCACTTTGGCTCAGATCTGTTTTTAGCCTCCTGTTTTTTAATATTTTATGCAGTATATTGATTTTTATGACTGTTTTACTGATGTTGATGTCTTATTGATGTGAAAAATTGTTTTTACTGTTTTATTGCTGTGATTGTACTTTTATGTCGGGCATGGCCCCATGTAAGCCGCTCCGAGTCCCTCTGGGGAGATGGGGCGGGGTATAAAAATAAAGTTATTTATTTATGGTGGGATGGGGATGACATGGGACGTTCAGTGGACTGAGGGTTTGATAGGAAAGATATGCATTAGAGAATGCATTAGAGTATTCACTTTTGCTTTGTAGCCCCATGAGAGCATCATGAAGCACACTGGCATCTCCTATATATGCGGGTGGGAGGGAGCATTGATATGTTATCATATAGATGATATAGCCTGAAACTACGTAGAAGTTTAGTTTAGATCAGCTGCTTACATTTAGTGATGTGACTTGAAATAAATAAATACAGAGGTCATTAAAATCTGGACTCTTCCCTATTGGTCTCTCTGAGTGCTTACATTCTGCTTACTTAGATATATGTTATACTTTTCTATGAACAGAAATGATTTGTAACATTTGGCACCTTTGCAGTGGGGGAGCTTTGTTTCATATTGCCTCATGTTCAGTGTTGTCCTGCTCATGTTTTAAAGATAAATCAGTTTTGCACACCTGAACAGAGCTTGCCCAAGAATATTAAACTCTTTTCTGCACATGCACAGTTAGCATGGCAGGTTCCCTAGCCCAGCTGCTTTGAAGAGACTTGTGTTCAGTCTTGCATTAAAAAAAAGAAAGAAGCATAGTTATTTTTATATAGCTCTGTAACTATCTCTAGTTCTGAATTTTGTTTGTTTTTGAAGGAAACACAGTTTCCAAGTAGATTCTCATTGTGGTTGATGCAAGGAGCTAAAATTACTTGAAGGTTTGTGCTCAAATGCATACAGTCCCATCAGCGTAGTTGCGCCAATAATACATTTCATGATACCTTTCAAGCAGCAAATGCACTTTTGTTTAAAAATAAGATGGCTGGTGAACACATGTCTTGCTTTGAAGTTAAATTTTGTTTCAGGAAACCTTAACTTCCTGGAGTGTTAACTGGCTTCAAAACAAAGGGCATGCTCCTTCTTTACATTGTTGTAAAGCAGTGCAACACTGAACTTTTAGCCAGTGCAACACTGAAATTTAACAATGGAGATGCATGCCCAAGTGGGTTGAGATCAGACAATGGAGCCTTTGAATTTGCTCACCCCTGCAATAATTGGAGCCAGGAGATAATTACCTATTTTCCAATGTTTGTTGGGAGAATAATAAGTAATAAGCTGATTATGACTTAGAAAAGATTTTCCATCACTTAAAAAATAATTCATAAGCATTTAATCAGCTGGCCAAATAATTTAATGTTCAGCAGCAGTACTCCACCCACACTGTTGATATGTTTCACAAATAAAGAGGCAGATTGCAAATTACTTAAAGCCATTACTTCACTTAAGAAGGTGCATAAATTAAAACATGCTTTGAAAGATGTTTTCATTTTATTTACTGCAAAAATCCCTGTGAATAATCTTTTGCTTGGCATAAAAGGCAGCAAATATTGCCAGTGGGGCCATATCAGCAGCTTTCAGGGATCTCTTGCTTTCTGAATGTAAGAGATTTAGTACATGTGGCTGGTTATCCTTGATTCTCTGTTTTTTATTGGTTTACAACTTTTTCTCTCTCCAAAGGCTGAGGGTGCCGAATGGTCATTGGTAGGACTGGGTTCTCTGCTTTAACTCGGTTCTGATTTATGTCTTCTTGACCCCAGACTGTCTGTTATTGGATTCCTTTCCCAATTTTTGAACTCCTTTAAGAGTGGGACAAACAATGACAGACTAGAATCCATAACCATCTTCTAGTAGTAGTTTTTTAAAACTTTGTTTCCCGGCTGTTGTAAATGGCATTAGTTTTTTTATTTCTTTTCCTTTTAAATGCTCTTGGGAACTGGTCTTAGAAAAATGTATCAGGTGGCAAGGAAAGGGTAATACAGTAGAGTCTCACTTATCCAACATAAACGGGCCAGCAGAACGTTGGATAAGCGAATATGTTGGATAATAAGGAGGGATTAAGGAAAAGCCTATTAAACATCAAATTACATTAAGATTTTACAAATTAAGCACCAAAACATCATGTTATACAACAAATTTGCCAGAAAAAGTAGTTCAATACGCAGTAATGCTATGTAGTAATTACTGTATTTACGAATTTAGCACCAAAATATTGTGATGTCTCATGGGTCATGTAGTCCCGTTCCTAGTACTATTGTGGCAGACGAAGAGGAAAACTTTGGTTTCCCACCGTTTCAGCCAGAATTGGAGCCCTTGCACCTGCAGGATGTTTGCCCTCCAGAAGTCAGCCAAACAAGCCTTGGGCAGAATTCTCCCCCGTTCTCTCGTAAGGATAATTATAATCGAGATAGAGGCGCTAGGGAGGCGAAGCGCCGAAGCGCCAGAATCGCTGCCAGACAATTAGCTGATTAAGCCTGTTTCCCTTGGGAAATCTTAAGGAGTCATGCATCTGGACACAGTATGGGTTTCACTTCTTGTTCCCCAGGGAAAGTGTTCCTTGGCGGGAAAACAAGATCCTATATAGGTGTTTACCCGCAAGGAGATCCTTGCAGAGTCAATTCGTCAGCTTCAGGAGTGAGATCGTGTGTGGACTACGCTACTCCAGTTCCTTGTTTCCAGGACCTTGCCACGGACCTTGTTCTAGTTCCAAGCCTGCCTTGTTCCCCGGACCTCGCCTCGGACCTCGTTCTTGCTTCTTGCTTCTTGTTGCCACGTATCAAGTCTTGTTTGCCAAGAATCTAGTTTGTTTTCCAGCCTTGTTGTCAAGCTCCATTGGACTAAAGGACCCTGTCATTTCCCCACACTTGCTCGGCAAGTGTGTGTTTCGGTTATTGGATTATAACTTTGGACTCTAATATCTCATATTGGACATTGTTTTCCTGGACTATATTTGACCTTTCCTGAAAGGTCTATTTCTGAACTATATTCTTCACCTGTTTTTACTGACTTTATATATTCCTTTAATAAAGATATTAGATAGATTCTGGTCTCTGCGCATGGTTATTGGTGCTCTGCGGCCTGGGTCCTGACAAATATCACGATGTATTGAAAACATTGACTACAAAAATGTGTTGGATAATCCAGAATGTTGGATAAGCGAGTGTTGAATAAGTGAGACTCTATTGTAATTAAAAAGTATGTTGTAATTTTTTGAGTGAATTAGCACAGTTGAGCAAAAATGTGTAGTGTGGCTTCACATAGAGTGGTGTGGTGGGCAGCTGGTTCCTCTCAACACTATCTCCAGTGGTTAAGGTTCTTCTAGAATATCCTGAATTGATGTTCCTGTCATAGCACAGGGCTATCTGTAACATACATGATCATGTATTTATATCTTTTTTGTTTTTATTTAAGCTTTTAATCATATTACAATTGATTTCATCTGGTGCATGTACACATAAAAAAGGCGTCACATACAGTAGAGTTCCGGTTATCCGAGATAAAGGGGCGGTCCCAATCTCGGATAACTGAACTGCTCGGATAATAGGGAGGCCCTATTATCCCTCCCGGCAATCCGGTTTAGGAAAGTGCCTTGCGATCGCTGCTGCCTAGCAATGCTTGCGGGATTCTTCCCAAGGGTCAAGGGCTAGCTGAGGGCTCACCGAGGTACGACCCCCATCCCTCGGCGGGCCCTCGCCCCTTGGGAAGCACCCCGTGAGCATTGCTAGGCAGCAATCGCGGGGAGCTTCCTCCTCCCTCTCCCTCTCCTTCTCTCGAACTTGAGAGAAGGAGAGGGAGAGGGAGGAGTGCCCCCGGCAGCGTCTCAAATAATACGGAGTCTCGGTTAACCAGATCTTGGTTAACCAGAACTCTACTGTAGTCATAAAAATATGTAAGGCATAAATTTACAATTATTGTGACTGCACCTTTTCCTTTTATACATTCTATGTAATTGACTCCCTGTTCTCACTACAGGATAACCAACTAAAGACTAGAAATATAAGTTTTAAAGTTTAATTTGTTAGAAAAATTCTAAGCAGAAACATGTTATGTGGCAGAACTGTATAATTGTTTCAACACACACACACATATCTGCAAGTGTCTTTACTTAACTGTAAGCTACCAGTGGTGCCTTTTTTAATTTCATGCCTTGTTCTACTGCACAAGAACAAGTGTCCTTTCATTTGGTGTGTCCTTTGTGGTAAGTCTTGTGTATATGCTTTCCTAATTGCAGCAGGCGACATAGGAGACAAAACGCTCTTGGTAACTTACTGAAATATTAATAAGCCTTATTGTTCTGCTGCTTGTTCTGAATCTTGATGGAGTGTAACATAAAGCTGAAGCTTCACAGGGAACAATTTGTTTCTCTGTTACATAATATGACTGTAATGGGCAAGGGCATCTATCCAACCAGCATTTAAGAGGCAAGGTTGAAGGCATAAATGTGAGAGTAGAATATGCATTACAGTAGAGTCTCGCTTATCCAACGTAAACGGGCTAGCAGAATGTTGGATAAGCGAATATGTTGGATAATAAGGAGGGATTAAGTAAAAGCCAATTACACATCAAATTAGGTTATGATTTTACAAATTAAGCACCAAAACATCATGTTTTACAACAAATATGACAGAAAAAGTAGTTCAATACGCGGTAATGCTATGTAGTAATTACTGTACAGTATTTACAAATTTAGCACCAAAATATCACGATGTATTGAAAACATCGACTACAAAAATGCGTTGGCTAAGCCAGAACGTTGGATAAGCGAGTGTTGGATAAGTGAGACTCTACTGTATACATGCTTATTCTAACTAGTGGTACGTTTTGAGGCTTTCTAGCATAACCTAACCTAAACTGTTTGACTCAAAGAGTAATTAAATTATACTTTATATGTACAGGTATAATGAAAAATGCTAGAGGTGTACTTAGAACATGCTTTTATCCCCGTGTCACAGTAGTTCACTGTTTGGAGAGTATCTGTCCACACTTCTCGTAGTATGCCTCTTTCTATCTAATAACCTAAAGGACAATATTGGTAATGTTTTCTGAGCCACTGTTCTTGTATAAAATAGAATAGGTAATATAGGTATAGCCATTGCCACAGAACATATAGTATCTTGGAGAGCCTCCCCACCACCATGAAAGAATACATAATTAGAACAGTTGACCATATAGTGACATTATCAGCTGTTTTAGAGATCGTAAGCGAGGCTCCTAACTGGAGCTAACTACAAGAAGCATACAACACCTCTACTAAAGCAGATCCACTGGCTGCCGATAAGCTGCCAGTCCCAATTCAAGGTGCAGGTGATGACCTATAAAGCCCTATACGGCTTGGGCCCTGCCTATCTCCGTGATTGCATCTCCCCCTATGAACCAGCGCAGGCTGTAAGATCTGCCGGAGAGGCCCTCCTCTCACTCCTGCCACTGTCACAAGCGTGGTTGGTGGAGATGAGGGAGAGGACCTTCTTGGTGGTGGCTCCCCTACTGTGGAACGCCCTTCCCAGAGATTTTAGACAAGCTCCTTCTCTATCTTTTTTCTGCAAGAATCTGAAAACCTGGTAGTTCCTGCAAATCTTTGAGCAGGGCTGGTCCTTGGCTCTCCTGGCTATGACCCCACTCAGCAATTTATCCACTTCCTGGCCCCATGCCATACTGTTGCACTTGGCCTGCCTAGCACCTTATAATTGGCCACCCTAACGTTGAACCCCCTGGTCACTGTATCTTGGCCCATTAATGGAGTATTTTGTTATTCATTTTTAATTCTGTGGTTGATTGATTTGTATTTCTTGTGTAGTTATGTTCATTATTGTATTATGTTTGGTTGTTGTATGGTTTACTTTGCTATGAAGTCTCTGAGTCCCTTGAGAAGATAAGGCGATATATAAATAAAGTTTATAGGAGTATTGTGTCTAGATCCAGGGAAGTCATGCTACCCCTCTATTTTGCCTTGGTCAGACCACATCTGGAATATTGTGTCCAATTCTGGGCACCGCAATTGAAGAGAGATGTTGACAAGCTGGAATGTGTCCAGAAGAGGGCAACTAAAATGATCAAGGGTTTGGAGAACAAGCCCTATGAGGAGCAGCTTAAAGAACTGGGCATGTTTAGCCTGCAGAAGAGAAGGCTGAGAGGAGACATGATAGCCATGTATAAATATGTAAGGGGAAGTCATAGGGAGGAGGGAGCAAGCTTGTTTTCTTCTGCCCTGGAGACTAGGACGTGGAACAATGGCTTCAAACTAAAGGAAAGGAGATTCCACCTGAACATCAGGAAGAACTTCCTGACTGTGAGAGCTGTTTGGCAGTGGAACTCTCTGCCGCGAAGTGTGGTGGAGGCTCCTTCTTTGGAGGCTTTTAAGCAGAGACTGGATGGCCATCTGTCGGGGGTGCTTTGAATGTGATTTCCTGCTTCTTGGCAGGGGGTTGGAATGGATGGCCCACGAGGTCTCTTCCAACTGTATGATTCTATGATGATGATGATGATGATGATGACGATTACGACGATTACTAACTGTGCCCAGCCACGTGTTGCTGTGGCATAATCCTAAGTTAGTTTTTGTTTGTGGAAGCAAGTATGAATGTTGTAATTAGTCACCTTGATTAGCATTGAATGGCCTTGCAGCTTCAAAGCCTGGTTGTTTCCTCCCTGGGGGAATGCTTTGTTGGAAGTTAGCTGGCCTGATTGTTTCCTATCTGGTATTTCCCTGTTTTTTTAGTGTTGTTCTTCATTTACTGTCCTGGTTGTAGAGTTTTGTAATGCTGGATGCCTGGTTTTATTCAATTTTCATGGTTCACAGCAACCCAATAATAATAATTGTAATGATGATGATGATGATGATGATGATGACTCTGAGGTGGAGGGTGTGCAGAGAAAGAGGGCAATTAGCATTGAATGGCCCTGTAGTTTCAAAGCATGGCTGATTCCTTCCTGGGGGAATAGTTTGTTGGGAGGTGTTAGCTGGCCCTGATTGTTTCCTGTCTGGAATTCCCATTTTCAGAGTGTTGTTCTTTATTTACTGTCCTGATTTTAGAGGTTATAGTGTTCTGTTTTATTATACCACAGTAATTTATATTTATAATCTTGAATTATTGGCTTTGATCTGGATTATATGAGGACCCTTCTACAGAACTGTATAAAATCCACATTGAACTGGATTATATGGCAGTGTGGACTCAAGATAATCCAGTTCAAAGCAGATACTGTGGATTATGTACCTTGGCATTCTGGGTTATATAGCTGTGTGGAAGGGCCTTGAATCTGCACTGACATATAATCCAGTTCAAATCAGATAATCTGTATTGTATAGGCAGTGTGGAAGAGACCTAAGTGAACCCGCAGCCATTGTGCCTGAGGCAGTTGCTAGGACATGAAGTGAGCAAGGCATAAAGGGGGTGGAGCTTACCCTTTTAACTGGCAGCCATGGGGAGAACGGTTCTTCCTCGTCCTCTGTAATTTGGACTTTATTTTTCTAGGTTTTTTTTATTGAAAGACAAAGTCTTTTGTGGCCAAATTTGGTGTGATTTGGTTCAGTGGTTTTGTTGTTTACTCCATGGGCGAAAACACACACACACACACACACACATATAATTTCTTTTGCTTGAACAGGGTCTTCACTTATTTCTTCAGGTTTTGAGGGTGAACTGAGTATTCAGTTGGTGGTGCCCTTCATGGAAAACAGTGTCCATGGATGCATAAAGGGCCCCAGTGTGGAGTAGTGTTAGGTTAACACTGAGGAGGTCTACGTTCCAATTCCTGGTAAACTTTGAAGCTTGGACCGGTCATTCTTTTTCTCCCTGCTCTATGCCATACAGTAGTTTTTGGGATAAAAACAGGAATGGTGATAGACTTGTATGCTACATTGCTTCCTTTGAAAAAAAAAAGTCCGATATAAATGTAACAGATAAACCATAGCATTTGCCATTTCCTAATCCTGGTTAGGTAATTGTGAGGGAGTGCGGGGTCCTCTCTTGTGAGGCATTATTTCTTGCAGGTGCATGAGAAGCAGGAGAGGTCAACTGGTAGAATGGAAAATAATGATTGTGATCTCTTTTTTCTAGATCTATTGGAAAAATCCCGTGTTGTCAAACAACCAAGAGGTGAAAGAAATTTTCACATTTTCTATCAGATATTGTCTGGAGGATCGGAAGATCTGCTTGGTAAGTACAGTTGTAAGAAGTATGTATCTAAAATAACGTTGTACGTGGAATTGGATTCATTTGCTGAAGTCAAGATGCAATGATACATTTTGAAACTAAATGACAAGCGGAGCTCAACTTTCTTCTCTTTATACTTCTGATCCACCTCTCTGTTGTGTGTGTATGTGGGTGGGGGGCACTCCAGAGGGGCTTCTACTGCTCCAGAGAAACTTCTTATGAGGAAGAGGGGGTTGCAGGAGGGAAAGTGGATTACTGATTGTGGTGGAAGCAGAGGGATCCAGCAAAGATGCAGAACTGAATCCAGCAAAGATACATAATTGAATCCTTGTCCAAGTTTTCCTAATTAATTTCATGCTTATTTTAATGGATGGAAAATTGCCACAATTCCTACAGGTAACAAGAAGAACAGGAGCTTTGCCATTAATGAAGTCTTTTTTCATTTTCATAGAAAAACTTAAACTTGAAAGAGATTTCAACCAATACAACTACCTTAGTCTGGGCTCTGCAATAGTCAGTGGAGTAGATGATGCTGCAAACTTCAGAACCGTTAGGGTAAGAATTGGTGCTTTTCAGTACTGTTCAATTTAAGCTCAATGTTCTGCCTTTCAGTCAAAAGTAAGAACTCTCAAGTGATCGAACAAATTGTCTCTGGAAGTGGCAAGCTCTCATTTTAGTGGGACCTCCATCACATTTCTCAACAGTGGTGTAGCTCATCTAGCATTGCACTAAAAGTCTTGCACTAAGCAGTTTGTAGAGTAGTCAATGATATGCATGAATCTACCTAATTATGATTTTATGAATGTGTTTCATTTTGCAGTTTTTCTAAACTGAGTTTTGCAATCCAACAGAATGATCTTGCTGGCCTTAAATGCTGAATGTCCAAGAATCAAACACATATACTTTTCAGAAATGAGACTGTTTTGGGGGCTTTATGCCTTTATTCTAGCTTGCTATTTTTGCATCAGAATGGTGTATGAAATGAATATATAGCTATATGTGTTCCTAATTTTAATCTATATGAGAATTATTATCTTATTTTAAATCTTATTGGTTCTATTCATCTTTGTTTTGAAACCATATGCTGCTGAAACGTTTACTAAATATTGGAAACAACCTTCAGCAAAAAAAAAGATATCTCAAGGTGGCTTATAAATATTTAAGTTAAAAATGGTATTTAGTAAATTTTTATATATGAAAACTTATTACCTCTTCAGATTAAAGAAAATGCAGAAATGGTGGGAAAAGCAAAACGACATAGATTTAAATCTCAGTACAATATAATGCATGAGAGTCAGTGTGGAGTAGTGATTACTGTACCTGAGTGGAAACATTAGATTTGAATTCCTAACAGCAACTTTTGATGCAAGTTTCAATTTTTCAGTCTGATGCTATCACAGTTTTTGTGGGGATAAAGTCAAAGCGTGTGCATGTTTGAGGGTGGGAACCATGATGTTCACTGCTCTGAATTTTTTGAAGAAAGGACTGAATGAAAAAAACAAACCAGAATACATGAAACTTGTCTTCTGTCTTCTAGAATGCCATGCAGATCGTGGGATTCATGGAGCATGAAACACAGTCAGTTTTTGAAGTTGTGGCAGCTGTCTTAAAATTGGGAAACATTGAATTCAAGCCTGAATCTCGTGTGAATGGATTAGATGAAAGCAAAATCAAAGATAAAAATGGTAATAAAATAATGCATATTTAGAATAATAAATATTGTTTATAGATTATTAACTGAAACTGGAAAATTGGTATTGGTTCCAAATATGCAAGTTATATAAGTAGATGAACATATACTGAGTTATTCTTTCTAAAACAAAATTTGATTTAATGTTCTGTCTGACCATTGCTACATTCCTAAACAAAGAACTATCTGGTTATTATACTTGGGTTACCACAAATCTCTCCCCTTCCCTTTTGAATTTTGGAGATCTGGTTTGCTTTGTCACAACAATTGAATGACCTAACTTATAGTCCTGTGTCCACTAAATTAAGGGCAAGTCCAGCTGAAGTGAATGAAGTGAGATTTATTTCTGCATAGCCATATTAAGGATTTGCCTGCAAGATATTATTTTCTTTAATCCTAATCTCACTTGTTTCTGTTTCATTATTATTATTCTATTGCATATAAATTTATTAATAATTATTTTTGTTAGATAGGATGTGTTTGCTTTGTTTATTGTTTTTAAAGTTAAGTATTAAACCACCGACTGCAGGACATGGTCTTATTTCAATAAATGCGAAGGGATCAGCCTTACAGACTAACTGCAGGAAAGAAGTTGGTAGCATAAGATTTTGTAAATTAAATCTACTTCTTCAGATGCAGAGACCTTAATTTGCAAAAGCTTGCGCTACCGATCTAGGGCCTTTCTACACACGTACACCCACATGCGCTGAACTGGTGTCAGCATGGGTGGGCAAAGCCATGGCCCCTGTTTTGCCATTTAGAAAAAGGAAGAAACAGATCCTTACCAAGGCTGGAGGTGTCTGCTGTGTCCATGGTGTGTTTACATGATGTGACAGAGCTCTGGAGAGGGGAGTAGGTAATTCCAGAAGCTTCCAGCCTTGGTTAAGAACCTATTTCTTCCATTTTTAATGGTGAAGTGAAGTCCAGGGAGGGGAGGGTGGCAGTATAATTCCTGCTGCCTTAAGAAAGCTCAAAATATTCTTAAGGATCTATCTCACCCTGGATATTTTTTTTAATTATTACCATCTGGCAGACAGTTTAGGATGATAAAAACAAGGACAAATAGGCTGAGAGATAGCTCTTATCCTAGAGTGGTGACTATTCTGGACTCTGGTTTCACAGTGATGTGGCATTAGGAGTTGGTTGTGCAATAGTGATTAGAATGTCGAAGGATGAGTGTTTTTGTTTGGTAATTCTACATATAGAATATGATTGGGGTGGCATTTAATTTAGTTGCACAATGTACAGTGACAATAAAGTTATTCTGTTCTATTCTATTCTATTATTAGCGGGGCCCCAGTTAGTCTCTAAGGTGCTACAAGATTTCTGTATATATTCCAGACTAGCATGGGAATTTGTTTGAACTTTACCTTCATGGTCATAAAGACACTTTTGAAACAGACCTCTTGCAACTTTGGCTGTGGCTATAATTTGACATTATAACAACATGAGGGTTATCTAGCTGCACTGTAATGTTCTGGGAGTTAGGCAGTCACTAAAGGAAGCATGGTGAATTGTACCATGGTGATCAAACACAAACACTGAGTGTTTTTGCCAGTTATGAGCTACATCGGGGCGGGGAAGACCATTTGATCACTTGGATGTTCTAACCTACAATTGTCATCCAGAAACCTAGAAAGCCAAATGTTTCCCACCCATGGAAAATTTGGAAGTTATCTTCCACAAAATCTCCTTTTGGCAACTTTACTCTCCTGACCATAACATGTGCTCTGTTCTTTAAAATACAGCAGTGATTCTCCTGGACTCTGAGATGATTCATATGTTGCTCATTTTTTAAAAGACTATTGCAACCTTGTTGGTTTTAACATATGTTATTTCCATAGAACTCAAAGAAATATGTGAGTTGACAGGGATTGACCAGTCAGTATTGGAAAGAGCCTTCAGCTTCCGTACAGTTGAAGCCAAGCAGGAAAAGGTTTCCACAACTTTAAATGTGGCCCAGGTAATGCCATATTATAATCTCTGGGTGTTTTTTTTTTAACCATGTGCTTCACTGTAGTTTACAATATTCATCTTATTATTGTTATTAGAAGGGTTATTACTATGCATTTTTCATTCCATAAGCAAATGTTTCCTTTGTCACAATTAATTAAATATAACCTCCAAAAGGCACTACGTGTTCAGTATAAAATGTATTTGATACTGTAGTTTGTTATAGGGTAGAGAGATTTAATTCTGAGGTTGCCTAAGAACGCTTTAGATCCATCACAGAACATGAGTGTTATGTGAAATTAATAAAATAACAGTTTAATGATGGTGACTTTGAAATATTTGAAATGAAAATTCCATTTCATTTTGTGATTCTGCAAAGCCTTGATTCATAACCCCAGAACAGAGGATATATGGTTGTGGGTTATTTCCATCATATGGCAGTGCCAGAGCTGTTGTTCAAGCAATTCTTAAACCTTTCTAATTTTAAAATATCTTTTTATTAGGCTTATTACGCTCGGGATGCTTTGGCAAAGAATCTTTATAGCAGACTATTTTCCTGGCTTGTTAGCAGAATCAATGAGAGCATTAAGGTAATGTTCAGTGAAATTCAATCTGATTTGAATGAATGAATGAGCATGATACATAAAACAAGTATGCTGATTAGTTTCTGGCATAACATTGTAAAGTTGCCAGCAAGTAGAGATAGATTTCACTCTCTTAACATGCTACTTTTTCTGATATTTTATTCATCGTGATTTATTTTGATTAATTTAAAATTATTGAAAGTTATTGAACATCATTACCACTTCTTTCATTTACTAAATATATGACAATATTTTGTTTGAAAAGGCACAGACAAAAGTAAGGAAGAAAGTCATGGGAGTTTTGGACATCTACGGCTTTGAAATATTTGAGGTACTTTCTGTTAAATATTTTGTAGCAAATATAGGGGTATTTCATGTATTTATTTATGCATGTTATTTCTATTCCATGTTTTTTGGAACATTTCCCAATAGCCTATTCTACAGCTTTGAGCAGATATGTACAATAAATGTAAATAGAGCAAAATTGGAAACTCAAGTTCTCCAATTGTATTTAGTCTAGGAGTCTAGAACAATAATATAATGTGTAATTTATATATAAGAGTTTTGAACATAAACTCATACAACTAAAATAAGAGAAGGAATACTTAACAATTTTAAAACCTTAGCTGCTTTACAGAACTATTTTGTGTGATATTGTCAATAATTCACAATTCAGATGATGTCAATATATACATATGCAACAGATACATCAGTATCTCCCTTATTGTTTACATGAGATATATTTTTAGATGCACTTAGGAACTAATTACTTGCTATTGTTTTGGCCCCATTTTTTTTTAAATTGCACAAACATGAAATGTATCACAAATTAGGAAGAAAAAGATATCATTGTGACAAAGCAGTGACAAAGGAGGGGAAGAAATAGGGCAAAGTATGACATAAGAGAAGAAGAATTTTTTTTAAAAAAGATTGATATACTTTAAGGACTGTGTCTGTGTTAGAATAGCCAGGTGCTATTTTTGTACCTTTAAGTTACATTTTGATTCTAAAGCAGGTTTTACAATTAATCTGACTTCAGTCTACCTTTTGTTGCAGACTGATGCCCGATCTACATTGCCATATAATGCAGGTTGAAACTGCATTATATGGCAGTGTAAATGGGGCCTAATACTAGTTTCATAGCCAAAGATATATATTCAGCTTCATTTAACAGCCATTCATTGGAGCAAACATACTACCCTGTTTCCCCAAAAATAAGACATCCCCTGAAAATAAGACCTAATAGAGGTTTTGCTGAATTGCTAAATATAAGGCCTCCCCCGAAAGTAAGACCTAGCAAAGTTTTTGTTTGGAAGCATGCCTGCTGAACAGAACACCAGAGCATGCAGGATTGGTAGATGTACGTACCATAGATTGTTGCACATGGAAATAATGGTAGTAACAAGAAATTCTTGATAGGATTCACAGTTTGTCTAGTTATGCTGATTTTTGATGACAACTACTGTACAGTATATAATAAATGTTCATTTTTTTTGTTCAACAATAAATGTGAATTCTTCTTCATGGAAAAATAAGACATCCCCTGAAAATAAGACCTAGTGGATCCCATCATAGACAATAACAGAACAAAATGGGCAAGCAGTGTAGAGCAAAAATTAATATAAGACACTGTCTTGTTTTTGGGGAAACATGGTAGTGAAAAAACACAATCCTGTCATTCTATAGATGAGTGGTTCTCAACCTATGGGTCCCCAGGTGTTTTAGCCTACAACTCCCAGAAATCCCAACCAGTTTACCAGCTGTTAGGATTTCTGGGAGTTGAAGGCCAAAACATCTGGGAACCCACAGACTGAGAACCACTTCTATAGACTTTTCAGGGCCTCATGGGTTTTCCTTGCAGAAACAAGATGTTGTCCCAGTGAAATTATATTTTCTAATTCTGAAAACTTGGATGTTTACACAAATTTAATCTGAAGTTGTGCAGCCTAACTACCCACATAGCCAATTTAATTCAGACCTCATTTAACAATTTGGACCCAGACCCTGATTTGGTTTGGATAGATCATCAAGTTGAATAGCAGCCAGGAAATCTGAATTTGTGGTCTGGACATTGATTTGGATTTGGAAACAGAATTGATGATAACCTTTCTCCTTAATATGCAATCTTTTATTTAAAAACCAATTTTTTTTCTCCCACTAATGAAAAATGAGCAAATGCCTACAAGCCTCCAACAGTATGGGGGATGCTGCTGAGATTTTTGCTCCACACCAAGAGCTAGAGCTGTCAGCAGGCAAATTCCAGCTCCCACTCTCTCTCTATTGGCATTTTTGTTTTACAGTGCAGTTTTGGAGCATCGTGGAGACAAGGATTGGATCTCTGTTGTTGTGCTATGCTGGCAAATAAGATTGTAGACAAAGTATTTTATGAAGGAAGGAAAGCATAAGGGGGGAAAAGATTGTTAGAGATGCCAACATTTGTCTGCCTTCCCCTATTTTCTTTGCATTTTGGGGGAACGGGAGATAGCAGCACCAGGCATACTTCTAGCTGTATTTTACTGTGCAGTTCGCCAAATCAGTCCAAGTACATTTGAACTAGTTGGTCTGAACTGGCCTGATTCAACTGATGATTTGGATTTGCCTAAATTTGGTTCTGTAGCACCATTTTTAACCCATTATTTGTTCAGGTTGCACAATGAAGCCCCAGGCATTTTTGTAAAAGTAGTATTTGATTTTCATGTCACATGGTCACCTCATTCTTGGTATTGGACGAGCAAACTTGTTCAGCTATATTTCATATACACGTTACACACATAGACTGAAAGTAATTTTGTACAATACTTTTGTGTGTGAAACAAAGTTTGTAGGCACTGAACCATCAGAAAGCAAAGGTGTCATATCTCAGCTACCCATGGAGAAAACCAGATTATGGAGTAGTTTGGATTTCCAGATCAAGGAAGAACATAGCAGTTCTCCAGATTTTATTGGAGTTCATCTCCCATCAGCCGTAGCCAGATTTAGCCAGTGGTGAATAATTGTGGTAGTTTGCCAACAATTGGAGCAACATATACAGGGTGTTTGAAAAAGAACTCCCTAGTTTTAAGTATAAACACATTAAAACTAGGGAGTTCTTTTTCAAACACCCTGTATATCTGCCATCACTACCGTAGACATTGCTAATTATGTTTTGGCTTGGGAGTCAGTTAATTCATTCCTCCTTCTAAAACAAGATTTTAGAAAGACGGCATAAAGATATTTTAATTTATGTTTGAGGGTAAAGGGCTAAAGAGTAAAGTTGGCATAGGTTCTGCATCCCATCCCATCATACACAATGACAGAACAAAATGGGCAAGCATTGTTGACTTTTTAAAACCTCAGAATTATGATTTAGACTAGCCCTACATTTGCAGATTTTGGTTTCAAGTTAACCATACCTTTAATATTAACAATAGTAGCTCTTCAAAGGGTGTTGGAATAAATACTTCAATGAAGCCTTCACTGAAACTGTGATCAAGGAGAGATGTCAAGTTAATTTGTTTCTTCCCAAGGCTAATGTGCTAGGAATATTTAGTGTTATCTCTTTTCTCTGTCATATAATGTCTTTCTTGTTGTTGTTTAAATACATTATAGCTCCTATTAAAACTTATTTGTTTGTGGCTGCAGGGTCCTATGACTGTCACATCCAGAATAGTTTTTATGGCTATGGTCCTCCTCAAATCCCATTTGAATTAAGCAAGGACAATTGCTATATATCATCATGGTTAATTCACTGAGTAATAAACACAGCAACATAAATAAAAATGTATAACAAATCCACCAAGATTTTGTAGATATGCCTAACACTGATATCCTGAAATTCAGCAGTGATGAAGGTGAATTGTAATATATAGATAGAGAGGAATATGATGACAAAGTGACTAGATGGGGATAGTGCTGTGAGAAGTCTCAAGGATGGCTAAGTGATGCTAACATCAGCAAGGGTCATTACTGTAATTTCATGATCATAAAATGATAAGTCATTTTAAAATACAATCCTATTTCATTTAAATAGACAATCTGCTATTGATTTTAAAGGAGCAGGCTCAAAATAATTTTAAAACTGGGTTATTCTAAAATTGCCTAAGGCCAGAGAATATATCACTGCTGTGGCTATTACCATTAATTGATTACTTTAATGCCTTTTTCTCAGCAAGAGACCCAAAGTAGTCCACATTATTATTATTTTTTAATATGGGAGAGCAAAATATCAAAGAAACTTGTACCATCTGTTCACCTTTTTAACGTACAATTTTCTATGTGTGACTATTGGCACTTTGCTTGCTTTTGTTTCGTAGGAGAACAGTTTTGAGCAGTTCATTATTAACTACTGCAATGAAAAGCTACAGCAGATCTTCATTGAGCTTACCTTAAAAGAGGAACAAGAAGAATACATAAGAGAGGTAATAAGGCTTTGTTACTGTGTTTCAGTCTGCCGGTGTTGTCTCTGTTCACTACCAGCATGTCAAGCCACTGTGAAAAGCCTGTTTATGTTGCCTTTGCCTTGGCATAATTTTCTTTGCCAGTTGTGATGACCTTGTCAGGTATAGAACTAAGCTGTCATATTGATGTTCTCTTAATGGAACGTGAGTGTTAGTAGCCCTGAAACAAAATATATGGTTGAAAGGGCACCGACTAAAAGTGAAAGGGCAGTCTGTACTGAACTGGTGAAAGTAACATTCAGATAAATGTTTTTGGAGCGAGGGACTGTGTCCAAGACTTGTTTGGGGGGTAGAGGCTTAGTGCTCTACCTAGCTTCTCAGTATTTGAACAGCCAGGGCTTCTCCAGAAGGGATCCATGGAAGAATAATTATGCTCTCCTTTTAAAAGGATTACCTTTTCTTCTAGCACATGTTTAATGTTTTTAAGTGCCGTATGTACTTGAGTATAAGCTGACCTGAGTATCAGCCAAGGCACCTAATTTTACCAGAAAAAACTGGGAAAACTTACTGACTCGGGTATAAGACGAGGGTGGGAAATTCAGCAGCTACTGTAAATTTCAAAAATAAAAATAGATACCAATGAAATTACATTAATTGAGACATCAGTAAGTTGTTTTTGAATATTTGCATCAAACTGTAATTTAAGATAAGACTGTTCAACTCTGATTACCTATATACTCAAGTGTAAGACAACCCGAATATAAGCTGGCCAGTCCCCTCACTCAAGTATAAGCCGAGGGTTTTTTCCAGCCCTAAAAAGGGCTGAAAACTTGGCTTATACTCGAGTATATACAATAGTCTCAATCTCAAAACCAACAGGAATTGAAATCTTCCTAGACCAGGCAGGTAACACGAAAATGTGGAGACATCTGTTTGAAAAATAATGTTGGTTTTGGGTACAAAATGCAAATATTTCCAGGTCTGTAGTTTCTGATGGTATAATTTAAATTTACCATATTTCCTTTTGAAGATGAAGATTAAAATGAGAAAAAAAAATCCAGGCTTCTTGAGGTGAAGTTGTCCTTTCCTTAGAAGCACTCCAAGATGCACAAAGCGTTTATTGACCTAAGGCTTTGCACTAAAAGGATTTGGCTCTGTTTCAGTTAAGTGCATGGGAAATTGACACCGATTGCAGGAATGGAATGGAAAGCAAATCTGGCAGTCATTCAAGAACGCTCATTTTGCTCCAGCATCATTAGTAATTTCTGTATTTTGGACAAAATGCTCAGGCCATTAAAATCTCAAATACTAATAGTGATTGGGAATAGGAAGTAAAGCCCAGAGTAAACAAGCCCATCCTTCCTCTTCATTCCATTGTTCTCAATGGCTTACATCATCATTATCTTCTAGATATTACACAATGGAAATAAAAAGAGGTTTATATATTATTGGTAATATAAAGTTGTATAAGTCTGGATGTGGATTACACATTCTGTTTCTTTCATAGGATTAATACTCATAAAAATGGGAAAATACAAGCAGTATTGTTATTTTCCTGTATATGTGGAGCCCCGGTGGCGCAATGGGTTAAACCCTTGTGCCAATAGGACTGCTGACAGAAAGGTTGGCGATTCGAATCCAGGGAGCAGTGTGAGCTCCCATCTGTCAGCTCTAGCTCCCCATGTGGGGACATGAGAGAAGCCTCCCACAAGATGGTAAAACATCAAACATCTAGGCATCCCCTGGGCAACGTCCTTGCAGATGGCCAATTCTCTCACACCAGAAGTGACTATCAATTTCTCAAGTTGCTCCTGGCACGAAAACAAACAAATAATCTGAAATGGCTAGGTGAAAAACCACTGGAATACACACAGTCTCTTTATTAGGGTGTATTAGTTTTCAGGACAAAAGCCCCAAATTTGGCAGTCACCTGATTAAGGAAGACTGATTCCAGTTGTAGACTTCCGTAATGAAATTGCACACATACCTTAAAATATCCTGCTTTATTTAATATCTTTGACACTAGTGCCGCCTAAAACTGGTTTTCTACATTATATTTTGTAAATAATCAGAGGGAACAGATTATTTATAAATACTTTATCATTTATTTTTGGCATCTGGGAGTCTAAAGCAGGGCTAGGAACTATATTGGTCTCCTGAAAGACATCAGAGCCCATATACTCCCACTCTGTCCATTTTAAAAAGGCTTTCTCTGAAGGGATTTGTGTGTGTGTGTGTGTGGGGGGGGTCCCAAATACTTCCTCATTTCTCAAGCCATCTTTCTCCATTTCTACTCATTTCCTTTCTGCTTTTTAAAAAGGTATAAGCCTTATCCAATTTTCATTTAGGTTGTAATGTTGTTGCTACCTCAAATGTTCCTCAAATGCAGGCTGCATTATGAGAAAACATGGAAGTAATCCTGTAGATCTATACTACCAGTGGAGATGATTGAAACCATTATTTATTTCCTCCATTTCTGTATTTTGCTTTTATAGGGTATTGAATGGACCCATATTGAATACTTCAACAATGCTATAATCTGTGACCTCATCGAAAATGTAAGTAATAATTACAAAAATATAACATTTGTTTCCTTTGAATTTCCTTATTCCTCTGTACTTGAGCCGTTTTCAGCTTTAAATAATTATTGTGACTATATGCAATATTTGTTTAACTTTTCTTCTGGGGAAATGTACCTTAGCGTAAAATGGTTTGTGCTTTACAAAACATGCACACTTGGCAGATAATGTTCCTGTTGAGAGGAATTTATGAAAGACTTTTAAAAAGAGGTTTCTGAATAATTCTGTTCTTTAATAGACCATAATAGCGGGTGAAAATACTGTTTTGTTTCAATTTCAATGTATTTGTATTTGTGTACTGACTTTTTATTGAATGGAATGGGATTCAAGGTGGCTACTGTTGAAGACACAAGAGTAGCCAAAGTGCAGTGGCTTTTCACAGTAAGAAGGTGTTGCAAGGCAATGTATTTGACTAGAATACACTGATGAAGAGTAGGCTTCAGTTCTCCTGCTTTAAAACAAAGATTGGTTTGCATCTATGTTATTTTAAAGAGACTTCCAGTTGTTCAGACTGCTGCAATGATATTCACAATTCAAACAATGAAATATTAGATTGTTATGTATCTTCCAGTTAAGAGAGGGGTCTAGAAATCCTTGGCCTTGAGTTGAAATATGGGTTTAGAATGGAAGAAGTTCCCATGGCAGTGAAGAGGGGAACTGAGGAAGAGAAAGAAAATTCATGTCTAAGCAAGAATGATACAGAGGTGATTGGAGGTTGGTGACCAATTCATGGAATCAACTGTCAGGGTCATCAGCTTTTCATCCACTTTTTCCCCTCAACTCCTGACTCCCTTCACATTCTTAAAGGAACCTCCTCCCCAGATATAACATGGCCAGTCAGTGCAGATACAGCACAAAGAAATCAAATCCCTGCGTAACCCAGAGGTGATACTGGGGCAGCCCTGGAACAGTTGGTGGATGTTGCTATATTTGATGGGAATGACAGAACTACCATGGAAGACATTTTACAGCAGCCCAACTCTGTAGATAAGGAAATAAGGAGATAAAAACAACTAGAGGTGGCAGAAGAATTGAAAAAAATATTGTTGGTGTTGGCAATGGCTGATGTTAGAGGGGAGCAATGCAAAATAACGGTGACATTGGCCAGCAGGCAATGGTGTTGTCCCAAGAGCAGTAGAGGAAGAGATGGGAGTGACGGAAGAGGAAGCAGTGGTGATGAGAGCATTGCTGCTACAGTGATCTCGAGCAATATAAGTCTTACTACTAGTAGGTCAATGTTGACAATTGGGATGTCTGTTCCTAGCCCAGAGGTGATGCTGGGGCACCCCTGGGCAGCTGGGTAAATACTGTTGAATTGTGAGAATGGCAGAACTTCTTTGGAAGAAAGCTTGAAGGCATAAGGAAAGAAATGAGAAAGCAACATGATTCTTTAGAGAAGAGAGCGAGGGGGGAAACCAGCTGCAGAGATGGAGGCAGAACGATCCATAATTGTCTGCTGCAATGTATGTACAATATTTGTCTTTTTACCAGAAAACAGCACCAACTACACCAGGGGTCCCCAAACTAAGGCCCGGGGGCCAGATGCGGCCCATCGAAGCTATTTATCCGGCCCCCACAGCACAAGGGCAGAAGGGGGTTGGGCTAAATGACCCAAGGGGTCTCTTCTTCTCTTACAACCCTTATTATTATTATTATTATTATTATTATTATTATTATTATTATTATCATTATCATTATCATTATTATTATACATTGAGGCTGGATGGCCATCTGTCAGGGATGCTTTGCTTGTGCTTTTGGTGCACAAAGGCAGGAGGAGTTGGATTAAATGGCCCAAGGGGTCTCTTCCAACCCTCTTTATTATTATTATTATTATTATTATTATTATTATTATTATTATTATTATTATTATTACATTGAGGCTGGGTGGCCATCTGTCAGGGGTGCTTTGCTTGTGCTTTTGGTGCTCAAAGGCAGAAGGGGATTGGACTCAATGGCCCAAAGGGTCTCTTCCAACCCTCTTTATTATTATTGTTGTTGTTGATGTTATTAATTATTATTGCTCGGTGGCCAACTATAGTCCGGCCCTCCAATGGTCCGAAGGATCGTGAACTGGCCTCCTGTTTAAAAAGTTTGGGGACCCCTGAACTACACCTTCAGCAAGTGCAAATTGTTATCACTTTTGGAAGAAAAGTGTTGAGTTTTTTCAATGCACCAGAGAATAAAATGTTTTCCTGGATAGAACAGTGGGAGAATTGATCCTATAGAACTAACAGGAAAAAATTGCCAAGGTAAATGAAGACACAGTAATAATAGAAAAAATCCTGAAGGAAAGTCACTGTCAAGAGCAAAGTGCATGGAAGGGATTCAGGATTTCTCAAAGATATCACTTCCTACATCTTCAGGAAGATAGCAGCAGTGAAGACAACAAACCAGCAACAAGAGATACTTTATGCCAAGGAAAGACTCAGTGTAACCACCAAGCCACAACAAGTAGAAAGGAAAGGTGCTGGTGGATGGTGACTCATTGCTTAGGGGTATAGAGGCACCTGTGTGCCTCATAAGATGAATCAGGGTGTGCCCTGTCTTCCTGGCTCATGCATCCAGGATGTCACTGATAATTTGACAAAACTTACCAAAAACACAGATTAGTATCCCTTTCTCTTTATTCATGTGAGTATTAGTGATAGGGCCAAGAACGATGTTGAGCAGTTGCCTCTGACTACAACGCTTTTGAAAGGAAGTGGAAACTGAGACACAGGAGGTTTGGCGTCTGAAACCATTGTTTTTAATTCTTATATAGAGGACTGCTAGCTACAGATGGACTGTACCTCACAAAGGCTGGGAAGAATATATTTGATAGTAGTATGGCAACTTTAAGGTAAAGGTAAAGGTTTCCCCTGACGTTAAGTCCAGTCATGTCTGACTCTGGAGGTTGGTGCTCATCTCCATTTCTAAGCCGAAGAGCCGGCGTTGTCCGTAGACACCTCCAAGGTCATGTGACCGGCGTGACTGCATGGAGCCCCGTTACTTTCTCGCCGGAGCGGTACCTATTGATCTACTCACATTGGCATGTTTTCGAACTGCTAGGTTGGCAGAAGCTGGAGCTAACAGCAGGCGCTCACGCCGCTCCCGGGATTTGAACCTGGGACACTTCGCCAACAGGTGAACTTTACATTAAGTTAAATCCTTCAGGAGGGGAGAGGTTGAAGGTGAACTATCCAAATGCAAGCTCTAAACACAAGGATGCAAAATCTAGAGAACTGATAAAGAAAAAGAAAGTAAAAGTAATACGTGAGAACAATCAAAAAGTTTAAATGTTTTTACACCAACGCACAAGTTTGAGAAACAAGCAAGATGAGCTTGAAATTTTCATGCAGGAAGGAAAATTTGACTATATGGGTAAAGTATAATAAGGACCTGGCAAGGTTGACTCCCATAATTGGAATATTACCTATTCTAAAAGAATAGATGTGACAGAAAAGGAGAGGGGTTAGCATTATACGTTAAAGGCCAATTCAGTTGTGCAGAAATCCAGGAGAGTGATCAGAGAGGATCACTTGAGAAAATTTGGGTAATAAATAAATAAATAAATACAACATTTTATAGGAATGTACTACAGGCCACCAGACCAAGAAGTGGTGGGCAATGCATTTCAGAAATAAATCTAAACGTATAGTGAGGTGTCTCCTTGGCAGCTGCATATCAGTGTGAATCTGCCCTCAGGATCACTTCAGAAAAGGGCATTTGCTTCTGTTGCTTCTACTCAAAAGGGAAGAAGGCAAAGCAATTCAAAATGGGGGTAATTTGTGACAAAGACTTGAAACAATCCATTGGGATACAGATCTGCCTAGCCAAAACTGACTTAATGTAATCTATTGATTTCTTAAGAGGAGAGCAGAAGTATCAATTTTCATAACTTAACCTTATCAGTATTTAAGAACTGAGCCTTGGGACTCAGTATTTAACAACTGAGCTTTCTATTTCCCCCTCTCCCTGAACTGAGAGTATTATTTCAACTCCTCCTTTTGTATAAAAGGTGGCCTTTTCTCTTATAGTGTAATCTGAGATTTATGGATAGATGCTGCAACAGTTAAGAGGAAGTAAGGAGGGAGGGTATGTGAGTATTTGCTGTGTTCAGGCCTGTAGCGAGGGGGGGGGGTTAGGGGTTCAACCCCCCCCCCCCGAAATTTTTCAAGTTATAAAAAAAATCTCGTTTACTCATGAATTTTAACTGGTTAACCAAATCCCCATGCTAGGTCTATGAGATGCAAAACATTAAGAGTCCCTCCAGGCACTATCTCAAGCAGATATTTACAGGTTTGTAGCGAGGAGGGGTATGTGCTAGGGGTTCAAACCCCCCCCCCCTTGAAATTTTCAAAACCCCTCCTGAAATTTTTTTCTGGCTACGGCCCTGGCTGTGTTGATTTCATTTTCCCCCTAACTTCAAGCTTAGTTCAGCTCTCAAAATCACATACCCCAGCTATTCATGATTACATTTCTCCTGTTAAGAGTAGACCTTTCTCTGAAAATGTTTCTATGCAATCCATGAGCATGACTTCAAAACTGAGTATGCTAGAAGTAGTAAAGTTGGTAGCCTTTTCAAGCAGATATTGTCTGAAAGATATTAGTCATGTTTTGAACTGTCTACAGTGTTCCCTCACTTATCACTGGGGTTAGGTTCCAGGACCACCCACAATAAGTGAAAATCTGCAAAGTAGGGATGCTATATTATACATTATTTTAGTAGTTATACACTATTTTAAGTTTTTATCAACCAATTGTGTGTTGATAAATCACATCCTTCTCTTCCCGTTGTCACTTGGGTTCCTTTTCTCTCCTTTTGGCTTCTCCTTCCTCCCTTCCTTAGGTTGTAAATTGTAATTTTTTATGATTTATAATAGTCTTTTAGAGTTTATTGAAAAACCGGGAAACAGCAAATCTGCAAAAAGTGAACCGTGAAGTAACACTGTAATCACTGAAAGCTCATACCTTTTGAAATTTTCTGTCAGTATTATGACCACTCATTTTATGAAACTGTTTAAGTGATAAGATGGTAGATGCTCAACAGATGTTCTGAATTTACGTAGAAACTGGCTGTACAAATGGATAGTGGGAGAATGTGAGCCACCATTTTAATTTTCCTTCAGCATTGTTGAAGTGCGTGGTATTTTGGGATTCTTTGGCCTTGCGTGGGAAATTAAGACCCATTGGATTTTTAAAGGGCCTGCTGTAGGTGGAGATGAAAATGGAAAACCTTGGTGTATTGATAAAGACTGACATAACCACTTGAAGTTTTGGATTTTCTATGAAGTCATGGCTAAAGACAGTTGTCTTGATTATTTTTATCAGTATTTATCAGAGTTTCAAAAACACACATCCCACCAAACCAGTGGTTCTTAACCTGTGGGTCCCCAGTTGTTTTGGCCTACAACTCCCAGAAATCTCAGCTAGTTTACCAGCTGTTAGGATTTCAGGGAGTTTAAAGACAAAACATCTGGTGACCCACAGGTTGAGAACAACTGCCCTAAACAGACATAAAAGTTGTATTTTCACAGTTGTTCCACCCAAACTCAGTAGTAGTGGGGGCTGTGAGGGTCACATTGAGAGACTAGGTAAAGGTAAAGGTTTTCACTGACGTTAAGTCCAGTCGTGTCCGATTCTGGGGTTGGTGCTCATCTCCATTTCTAAGTCAAAGAGCCGGCGTTGTCTGTAGACACCTCCAAGGTCATGTGGCCGGCATGACTGCATGGAGCGCCGTTACCTTCCCGCCAGAGTGGCTATTGATCTACTCACATTTGCATGTTTTAAAACTGCTAGGTTGGCAAATGCTGAGGCTAACAGCGGGCGCTCATTCCACTCCCTGGATTTGAACCTGCGACCTTTTGGTCCACAAGTTCAGCAGCTCAGCGCTTTAACACACTATGCCACCAGGGGCCCATAGAGAGACAAGGAGGTTGCATATCAACCTAACGTTGCCCACTGCTTTTTTAAACTCTGCATGCTGACCTAGACAAAATTTTCCAAAATATGTGTTCTGTTATACAATGGGAACTGTGAATAGTAAAGAACAAGTAGGTTTTCATTTCTTTCTTTTCATCTGTCCTGTTTCCAGGCTGGAGATTTACCGTACTCAAACCTGACTCGGTTTTTCATTGTTTTGCTGTGGACTGTAAGGGATGTATTTGATAAGCCTAAATAATGAAACAAAGCTTTTTGTTACATGATAGAATCAGAATGGAATTCTTGCTATGCTGGATGAGGAATGCCTGAGGCCGGGGGTTGTGACTGACGACACTTTCCTAGAGAAGCTGAATCAGATCTGTGCTACTCACCAGCACTTTGAGAGCAGGATGAGCAAATGTGCACGCTTTTTGAATGATACCTCTCTGCCACACAGTTGCTTTAGAATTCAACATTATGCTGGCAAGGTAAATATGTTCCTGTTGTTTGTGCACATTACTGACATTCTACCTTTGCACAATTAAATACATAAGAAAATATGTTTGCATAAGGAAAGAACCACAAGCACTCAGTTTTTCTGCCATGTTTTCATTACACCCCTTCCATGGCCAAAGAGACAAGCCATAGTCTGATGCACAGTCTCTTCCCACTATGTTTATGGTTCAAAGTTTGGGGCTGAGCTATGGATCATAGAGTTGAAAGAGACCACAAGGTCCATGCAGTCTCACCTCCTGTTATGCTGAAATACACAATCAAAGCATTCCTGACAGATGGCCATTCAATCTCAGTTTATAACCTCCAGAAAAGGAGACTCCACCACACCCTCAAGAAAGCATATTCCACTGTTGAACAACTCTTACCATCAGGAAATTGTTCCTAATGTTACATGCAATCTCTTTTTCTGTAGTGCGAATCCACTGCACTGTGTCTTATTCTCTGCAACAGCAGAAAACAAGCCTGCTCCATCCTCAGTATGACATTATTTCAAATATTTAAACATGGCTATCACGTTCCCTTTTAACCTTTTTTCCAGCCTAAACATATCCAGCATCCTAAGTGACTTCTCTTTGAGCTTTACTTCCAGACTTTTTACCATTTGGGTTGCCGTCTTCTGGACACAGTCCAACTTATTTGCATGAACATCACAGAAAGAACATTTTGACAATGTGAATGAACTGGGCAGATGATTCTGCCCTCAGACCCCAACTGATTATTTCTTGCTTAATAAGACACTTGGTCTGCCCTTTTAGGTGATGTACCAGGTAGAAGGATTTGTTGACAAGAACAATGACCTGCTTTACCGGGATCTGTCCCAAGCCATGTGGAAGGCCAACCACTCCCTCATTAAAGCATTATTCCCAGAAGGAAACCCTGCCAAGATTAATTTAAAGAGGCCCCCAACAGCAGGTTCACAATTCAAGTCTTCCGTGGCAACTTTGATGAAGAATTTGCAAACAAAAAACCCCAATTACATCAGGTAAAGTTCAAAGAATTAAAACAATATATTTGAAAGTGGTCATCCTGAATATGTTCAAAGGAAAGCTATCAAGAGTTAATATAATTTCTGAATAACCACAGCAAAAACCAAAGAAACCCCAAGCTTTTTATGTTGTATGAATACATTGAATGCTACTTCTTGGCAGTCTGTGGCATGAATATCCTTTCAGTGTGAAACATTTCATAAAGGCTAAATCTGACAGTAATCCTAAGTAGAGTAGACTTCCCAAAATTGAAAACATATTCATTTCCTGTTGATATAAGTAGAATTTATTGGGTTGGATTTAATCCATAGGAATTAGCTTTTCTGATACCTTGAATCCTGCATAGACAAAAGGGCAGGGTGTAAATTAAATTAATAGATAAACTACTTCCCTGATAAGGCACTTCACCAGTTAAATTTCCTTGACTATGATTATGTATTAAATTTAAAATAAACCTGTATTATGTGTAGTTTGCACGTAGTGGAAATGCTAAGAATCAGTTAAAGGGTTAAATATGAGATTGTGTACACTGTAAAATGGATCAAAGTAAAATGGATCAAATGAAGTGCTAGATCATATCCTCAAGTACTGAAGATTCTCCTACAAGAACATGAAATTTGTCTACACTTTTTTAAAGTGATGTATTCAGGTTCCTAACATGTCAGGTAAAGTAAACCTGAAAAGTATGAAGAGAAAAGGTTAAACTGGAGGGATCAATCAGGGTTTTTATTGTTTATGAGTTGGAGCTGGGGATGGGAGAACTAAAGAGATGAAAATAGGATACTAAGCAAAATTCAGTGACACCTTGGTTTTGCTATGTTACAGTCTCATGAGGCTTTAGGACCTCTTGCAAATCATCTGTCTGCAGATACCTACCAGCTGTCCAGCTCTCTTAGCAAATGTAATAAAAGGGAATCCAAGAAGCTGTTTGATGCAGAGTTTTTCAATAACTTGATAGTTTCATGTAGGAGCTTTTCCCCCTTCCTCCAACTCTCTGTCTGTATATGACATTTTGTAGACATTTAATTTGTGCTGCTAGGCAAACTGCTGCAAGATGAGTTTACAGCTCATTTTCATATCACATCAAAGGGAAGCCAAACTGGTACATAAGAAAAATTTTAAAATCTAACTGACATGGAGCTTGTTTAAAAAAGTAGAACATGGTGATATACATTAGCACAGTGTTTTCTAGTGCCTCAAAGATGCTTTTATTTTTGTCTGGACATCCTGCATCATGGATAACCATCCGATAAAATAGATATAACTGTGAATGTATGGGTTTAAGTATAGGGAGGCGATTTGATAAGAACAATTTAAACAGCTATCAGATATTTAAATTATTTTATTCTTAGTTGGTTTTTAAAAATCAATGTAATATATCCCAGTTCATCCTAGTATATGGCAGAATAAAGGGCAATGTATAAATCCATTAAATAAATAGATAAACATATAACTTGCTTTCAGCTATTCATTTGAAGATCTTCTTGCACTTCCTTCTCATCAGGGCATATTCCTGCCAACAGCAAAGGCAAAGTCTGGATCCAAACTTTGATGCTCCTTATATTCCTGCTTTTAAATATTGCTTTAAAATTGTGTTAAAAAATCTTTTAATGTTGGCTAACAAATATGGTTGTATAGGTTTATAAACAAAAGTTCTTTTGTTTGCAGGTGCATTAAGCCAAATGATAAAAAAGCTGCCCACATTTTCAACGAAGCTCTAGTTTGTCATCAGGTTCGTTATTTGGGCTTGCTAGAAAATGTCCGTGTTAGAAGGGCAGGATATGCATTCAGGCAACTTTATGAGCCTTGTCTAGAAAGATACAAAATGCTTTGTAAACAGACATGGCCACACTGGAAAGGTCCTGCCAGGTAAGAGTTTGTTCGTTCATTCATTCAATTTCATTCAATCCCTAATTAAAACATAGAACACACTTTCACTGCTTGGACAATTTCACAATCTGGTGACGATAAATTACTTCATTAAAGTACACTGACTCCTATTAACTAGTTTATCATTTTCATGTTGGGAATATTATGTTTTGTAAACCGAATAAGAAACTATTACTGTTTTTTGTTTTTATAATATCTAGGAAAATGCTGTCTTTCTCCCTCAGTAATGTACTCATGGTAAATGAAGCATATGTACGGAAATTCTCATTTTAGTATGTGTAATAGCTTGCATTTTTGTTTGTTTTGTAGAGCTGGTGTAGAAGTTCTATTTGGGGAATTAGAAATCCCTGAAGAAGAATTTTCCCTGGGTAGATCAAAAATCTTCATCCGCAATCCAAGAACAGTATGTCAACTAATGTTTCTCAATTAAGATAAAAATGCTTCAATAACATTTTCTCCTTTTTTTGTTTTTGTAAGATTCCAGCGTTTTATTCTGACCTAGAGGAAAGTTCACGTTGCTAAGCAATAGGTTTTACAAATTTGGAGAACAATAAGATGGTACACAGCTGAAGTAAAAGCATTTTCTTTTGTCACAGCGACTCACATTTAGCGCACATTCTTCAAAACATTAGTCTTGTGGGTCTAAACCGCAGACAATAAAATAAACTTAACGTACATTAAAGTTATGTCTTCTCTTCTGATAGCTTTATCTTGTTGTCTGTGCCCTGTTCAGAAGATTTCACTGCACTTTCTGTCCCTCTGATAATTGGATTTTGAAAAAATTGTGGAAACAAGGGTTGGTGATAAAGTTTCAGTGGAAATACCCTTTCCCCATAATAATTCTTTCAGGATTGAATTTCCCTTCCCAGGGGTAGATTTCTCTCACTTCATGTTGTCAAGCCCCTGTTCTTAACTATGAGTCATTTGTAAGTCAGATGTTTGCAACTCGCAGACTGCCTGTAATTTGCTCTCTCTTTCCTGCTGCATCTTGTATAGCTCTTCACATTGGAAGACCTAAGAAAACAGCGCCTTGAGGACTTGGCTACACTAATTCAGAAGATCTACAGAGGCTGGAAGTGCCGCACACATTTCCTTCTCATGAAAAAAGGCCAGATCGTGATTGCTGCCTGGTACAGAAGATATGCTGTAAGAAAGTATATTATTTGTATAGGCTCTTTTCTTGCCTGTTCCTACATATCCAATAGAGATAACTATAGTTTTTCAACAACATTAAGAGTATCAGCTATTGTTAAACAAAATAGGAGAATATTTTATTTTTATTTTTTTTATTTTTTAAAAATTTTTTTATTGTTATTATTGAGAAAAAGTTACAATTATATAAACATATTCTATACATTTCCCCCTCTTTTATTTACATTCACCCCTGAGCTCCCCTTCCCCAGAGCCATCTCTTCTTCTGTAGTCCCACCAAAAGTTCAATTCTTCATTTGGAGGTAAATTCCCATCTTCTTTTTCCAATAATTTTTCTAGAAATTTTCTCCAAATACTTTCAAAATCATTTTTTTCCATAATCCCTTCTTTACTTTTAAATTTGATGTTAGCTTGTCATTCAGTGCCATTCGCCAAACTTCTTTATACCATTCATTAATTTGTATTTTCATTTCTCTTTTCCAATATTTTGCAATTAATAATCTAGCTGCTGTTAATAGCATGTCTATTAAATTTTTTCCCCTCTTATCTTTCTCATCCTCTTTTTTAATTAAAAGTAATATTTCCACTGGATTCCTTCTAATTTTTATATTCATAATATTTTCTATTTCCCTTATGACCAATTCCCAAAAACCTTTTACATGTTTACAATCCCACCACATATGCATGTAGGTTCCAATTTCCTGGCACCCTCGCCAGCATTTTTCATTATTATTCTTATTCATAATATTTAACCTTCTTGGCATTAAATACCATTTCCAAATTAGTTTGTAATAATTTTCTTTTATTCTAATTGACATGTTTTTTAATTGTCTTGTTTTCCATATCTCCTCCCATTCTTTTTCTGTTATCTTTGTTCCTAATTCCTCCTCCCATGATTCTCTTAATGTTAGTCTTTTCTTTTTTTCTATGTCTTTAATTAGTATTTTATATATTTTACTTGTTGTTCCTTTTAATGGCTCACTATTTCCTCTTTTTAATGCTTTTATTATTAATTCCTCAAATTGCGTTATTTGTTTTCCAGTTTTATTTCGGGCCCACCAGTTTTCATTCCATTTTTCTAATTGAATCCAATGAATCCAAGAAATATTTATTCCTCTCAATTCTTCTCTCATTTTTACCTTTTCCATTTTTTGTTCTATCCAATTTCCTACCCTTTTTAGTTCCCTTTTTTCTAATTCTTTATCTAGCGTTCCTTTTAGTTCCTTTGGGAAATCTTTTTCCATTATTATTGGCGTTAAAACTGAATTCTTATTAATTAATTGTCCTTTATATTTATTCCATATTTCCATTATATTTCTTAATGATATATTTCCAATTTGTTTTATCTCTTTCTTTGAGATTTCCTTAAAGAATATGTTATCCTTCCTCCACTCAATTGCCTTATTCCCTGATTCCATCCATTCCAAACCTTCTCCATCCATCATCTTCTCTACTACATATCTTAATTGGTTTGCCTCATAATATTTTTTTATATTCGGAAGGCCCAATCCTCCTTCTTTTTGGGGCTTGTACCAAATTTGTTTGTTTAATCTGTTCTTTTTACCATTATTGCAATATTTGTTTATCATTTGTTGCCAGTTATTTATTTCCTTTTCTGAAATCATTAATGGTATCATTCTGAACAAGAAATTTATTTTGGGTAAGACTTTCATTTTTACTAGGGCTATTCTGCCGAACCATGATAATCGCAGATTATTATAATCCTTTAACTTCACCTCCATGTGTTTTCTTAATTCTTCTAGATTTTTCCTTTCTATGGATTTTAGATCTTTGGTTATGATTATTCCAAGGTATTTTATATTTTCTTTTACGCTTATTCTCATGTCTTTTATATCCATCTGCTTTTTAAACTCCTCTTCCTCCTGCTTGGTATAATTAAATAACATTGCTTCTGATTTATTCCAATTTATCTTCAATCCAGTTGCCCATTCAAATTCTGTTAAATGTTTCTTAATTATTTCCATTTTCTTCATTATCTCCTTAATTGTTATCAATGTGTCGTCCGCAAATAAGCTAATTTTTCCTAACTTTGTTCCTATGCCTTCTAATTCCTTGTCTTTTCTTATTACATTAGCTAGTAATTCCATTACCATTGCAAATAGTATAGGCGACATAGGACATCCTTGCCTTGTACCTCGTGTTACTTTTATCTCTCCTGTGATTCCATCATTTAGTATTATCTTTGTATAATTATCTGAATACAATTGACTCATTATATTTTTGAACCTTTTTCCTAATCCAAATTTGTTCATTATTGTTTGAATAGTTGGCCATTCCACACTATCAAAGGCTTTAAATATATCCAGTGCTAGAATCCCCGCTTTGTTTTTTTCCCCTTCTATTGTTTGTATTTTATTTATTACTCTTCCTATCAGGTTGGACATTTGTCTCCCTTTAACAAACCCACATTGATCTTGTTTTATATATTTATACATAAAGTTGCTCATTCTGTAATAATCGCTGTTAAAATTTTTGCATCTTGATTAATTAATGATATTGGTCTGTAAGAACCAGGGTCTGTCAAGTCTTTTTTTGGTTTGGGTAATAGTATTGTTAATGATTGTTTCCATGATCCTGGTATTCGTTCTCCATCCATTATTGCATTGAATAATTCTAATAATTTTGGAGTTATCATTGCCTCAAATGTTTTATAATATTCTGGGCCCAGCCCATCAGGTCCAGGCGCTTTCCCAATTTTTAATTTCCTAATTACTTGTTCTATTTCTTCTTTCTTAATGGGTGCTTCTAATAACTCTCTATCTGTTTCTTCTATTTTTACTATCCAATTTGTTTCCACATATTTGTGAATTTTATCCTTTGAGCATTTCCCAGCCTGATAGAGTTCTTTATAAAATTCTTCAAATATCTTTAATTTGTCTTTCATTAACCTACAAATGTTTCCAGATTTATCTCTCACTGCGTTTATCTCATTTTTCATTTTTTTCTTTTGTGCGGCTCTGGCTAACATTTTTGAGTTTTTATTGCTATATTCGAAGAATTCCCTTTTCAAATATATCAAGTTCTTTTGAACCTCATCTATTTCTATCTTATCTAGTTCTTCTTTCTTTGCTCTCAATTCATTATATATTTGTGTTGTTCTTTTTATTATATATTGTTTTTCTAATTTTTCTATGTCTTTTTCCAATTTGTTTTTCCTTTCTTCTTGTCTCTTTTTGAGATTATAGGTTTCTTTTATGCATAATCATCTTGCCACTGCCTTCATAGTGTCCCATAATATATTTCTTGATACATTATTGTCATTTATATCCCATATTTCTTGCCAATTTGCTCCTATTCTTCTAATAGTTTCCTCATAATTTAATATATTGGAATTTAATCTCCATCTTCTTGTTTGTTCATAATCTTGTTTATTTATAATTTCTAAATTTACTATTGCATGGTCTGATATTCTTATTATTCCTATCTCAGAACTGAATAATTTATCTACCATATTTTTCGAGATAAAATCCTCTTCAAATAGTTCTTTCTTTTACTCTCCCTGTACCACATCCAATATTTCTTTTCCTCCTTAAGATGTTTCATTGTTCAGTCCGGTCCCTTCTTCTCTATCCTCATGGATCCCTAGTTCCCTTAGTAGTTGAAGGCCTTGTTCAACCGAGTTGATCTTGTATCTTCTTCCAGCCCACTGAAATCTCAGGCAGACTGGGTATCCCCAAGAATACCTAATTCCTTTCTTCAGAAGAAGAATAGTGCATACTTTCATTGTTTGTCTCCATACCTTTGTTTGTGTGCATAAGTCATTAAATACTTGCAGTTTGAGGCCTCTATATTCCAATTTGTTTGGATTTTTCCTCAAAAAGTACATCAGTTGCTCTTTCTTGTCATATTGTGTTATCTTTATTATTGTATCCCTGGGTATGATTTTCCCTCCTCCATCTGCTAATCTGTGAACTCTTTCTAGGTCTTCTTTTATCCATTGTTGTGCTGGAGCAATGTCCTGTAGCCATTTCAGTATTTCTTCCTTTAAATTAACTCTTTGTTCTTTTCTTTCTTTCTCTGGAAAATACTTCACTACTATATTATTGCGTCTTTGTGAGTCCTCTAAATATATCATTTTTTTTTCAATCTCTGTAAATTTAGCTTTTTGATTTTTCTGTTTTTCTTCCTGTTCCTCTTTATAAGTCCCATGTTCTAGATGTATAGCTTGCACCTCCTTCTGTATTTCCAAGATCTTCCCACTCACCTCCTCAATTTTTTCACTATTGGCTTTATATTTTGCCTCTATCTTCTCTTCCATCTTCTCAGTGATTTTTTGAATTTTTCCTTCCATTTTCTGAATTGCCTCCTCCAATTTATCTTCCATAACCTTGTTAAGACTTTGGGAATGTTTTCCCAATTCGTCCCTCATTATTCAGCATTTCTTCCATATCTAGGTGTGTTGCCTTTCCCTCCCCCACAGGAGGCTTTACATGGCCACTCGATTCTGCTTCTATTGAAGCTGCTTTGTCCTCCATGTTTTTCCCTCCTTTCTTTGGTGGGGTGAGGAGAATATTTTAAAACAGTCATACAAAACTGTACACCTTTATCATAACTAAAATGTATTAGTAGATCATAGCTGTAAATTAAATGTTTTTCTGCGTATCAGTGATAAAAAGATACCTTGAATTGAACTGAAAATGCTAAAGAAACAGCATCATAGTGTTTTATAATAACACTTGACCATGGTTTGCTGCTGTAAGAAGATCCTAGATAGACTGTGGTTTTATCATTGATTCTTCCTGTTTGTGAGAATCTATTTGTTTATTATGTAAGCAGAAAACCCTGGAGAGGAGGGGGAACTTCCCATGTTAAGGTTCCCTTATTGGAGGTGTAAACATAACCATTGTTTACATGATGCAAAACACCTTCAAACTATGATTTCACAAATGGTCAGTTTTCAGTCACAGTTTAGTTGTTTAGGCACAATGCCTAACCACGACTAAGTGCATACCTCCACGAGCACAGCTATGGTGCGTTTCCAAGCCATAAGTCCCGTAAGACATTAGGAATTTTTACTTATATAAATCAGAGTAGAATGGTTTTGAAGAAGAGTTAGATATAGGTATAGATATATAGAGCTCCCTCTTCTCCATTTCATCCACTTGGAGGTACATTCATACACTTGTTTTTGCATCACACAGCTGTCTATTTTCTTAGTGATCCCTTTGACCTATTTACTTGGCAATATGTTCAATGCATGTAGTGTTCCAGGTTTTTAAAGTCCTGATTTGCTTTTTAAATGTCTTTAATTTGTAATGTAGCAACAAAAGAAGTACCAGCAGACCAAAAGTTCAGCAATCATAGTACAATCTTACATCAGAGGATGGAAGGTGAGTTCATAACTTTATTCCCTTGACCTTTATTACTCTACATGCTGTTTAATGGAAATATATAATGGTAGCTAAACCTATGAATAGAAATTCTTCTTTGTAGGAATCAAGAGTTTAATGTTTTCCTTGGTGTCTCTTGGTCAGGAATGCACCTTAACGCTGACTTGAAGATGTTATGTAGACATAAAGAACTCTGGTGTTATTATTTTTGAAACAGTGTATCTCTGTGGGTGTAAATCTTTATGTTTGCATCTTTTCCTTTTCGTGGCATGTTGACACATAACATGTTATTACAGCTTCTCAGGTCGGACATGGCCAGATTGACTTTCCAAACCCAACTGCTGTTCCATCATGTCAAAGTAGACTTATAAAGAGATAGTTTTCAGAGGGGAAGAGACAGTCACTAATGAGATTCTCCTGTCTGTTCCTCTCCCACCAGCTTTCCCAACCATCCAAGTTCCATATTATACCTTGAAACCATATATTTGGACTCTGGGGTTTCTGGGCAGAAACAGTGGGTGGGAGTATAATGAAACATTCCTCCATTCACTATCTCTTACTTACACAGCTACTCACTGGGAAACTATATATTTTTTAAAGAAAACATAGTTTAATTAATTGGTTGATATAATATCTCCTGGGCCATGAAAAATCTAGTTTCTGCCTTAAATTCTGTTGATAACTAGGTTACTCCAACTAATATATGCTGTTTTGCAAAAATAAAATGAATGTAGTATAATGGAATGGCTTAAGTTATTATGCTTATAATCCCCACATTTTCCCCCTTCTTTGCATTTTGTTTATCTTAAACCAATAGTTTGAGCCATTGCCACTAACTGCTGGTTAGAACGTTTGGTCTAAACATCTGTGGGGGCCTCATATAATCCAGTTCTAAGCAGATAATTTAAGATTATCAATATACAGTAGAGTCTCACTTATCCAACGTAAACAGGCCGGCAGGATAAGTGAATATGTTGGATAATAAGAAGGGATTCAGGAAAAGCCAATTAAACATCAAATTAGGTAATCGTTATACAAATTAAGCACCAAAACATATTATACAACAAATTTGACAGAAAAAGTAGTTCCATGCGCAGTAATGCTATGTAGTATTTACAGTGGAGTCTCACTTATCCAACACTCGCTTATCCAACATTCTGGATTATCCAACGCATTTTTGTAATCGATGCTTTCAATATATCGTGATATTTTGGTGCTAAATTCATAAATACAGTAATTACTATATAGCATTACTGTGTACTGAACTACTTTTTCTGACAAATTTGTTGTCTAACATGATGTTTTGGTGCTTAATTTGTAAAATCATAACTTAATTTGATGTTTAATAGGGTTATCCTTAATTCCTCATTATCCAACATATTCGCTTAGCCAACGTTCTGCCGGCCCGTTTATGTTGGATAAGTGAGACTCTACTGTACTGTATTTACAAATTTACCACTAAAATATCACAATGAATTTAAAACACTGACTACAAAAACATTGATTATGAAAAGGCAGACTGCGTTGGATAATCCAGAACATTGTATAAGCGAATGTTGGATAAGTGAGATTCTTCTTTAATATGAAATAATTACTGGGATAGAATAATGCAGAACAATATAATCTCTAAAACCAGGACAGTAAATAAACAGGGGAATTCCACACAGGAAACAATCGGGGCCAGCTAACACCTCCCAACAAAGTATTCCCATCATCAAAGTCTGGCAAATCCTGTTTTCTCAGGGCCACAGACAGTAGAAGCACATAAAATATCGCAAACAACACCACTCTGAAAACAAGGGAATTACAGACAGGAAACAATCAGGGGCAGCTAACACCTCCCAACAAAAAATTCACTCAGGGAGGAAACAGCCAGGCTTTAAATCTGCAAGGCCATTACATCCTAATCATTTTTCCTAATTGCAGCATTCATACTTGCCTCCAACAAACAAAAAAAAAACCAATCAGAAATATTGTATATTCACAACCTTTAGGAAATAATATCCCCTGATGGCGCAGCGTGTTAAAGCGCTGAGCTGCTGAACTTCTGGACCGAAAGGCCACAGGTTTGAATTGGGGGAGCGGAGAGAGCCCCCACTGTTAGCCCCAGCTTCTGCCAACCCAGAAGTTCGAAAACATGCAATTTACCTTAACTACCACCAATTGAATATATGTCGGGTTTTTTTTTACAGGCCCGAAAACTTTTGTGTGAACTCAAGCACCAGAAGCGCTGTGAGGAAGCTGTCACAACTATTGCAGCATATTGGCATGGTGCTCAGGTAGGAAAAGATGAACAGACTTCTATTTGTTGGAGGCTACTGCATGGTTCAAATTAGACTCGAGTAATGCATTCATCTGCTTAGTATATTTTACTATCAGCACTCTCTTTTTGCAGCTGTACTTTTAGACAGTTTCAGTCTAGCCACTACCCACATCCATTTATACTGTATTCAGTGACATCCCCTTCTTTCTCTTTATTCATTGGGAAACTAAAGCAACTTTTTTCTCTCTCTGAATTTTCTGCAATTCATTTTTAAATGCACTACAGGCGCGAGGGGAACTGAGGCGGCTGAAGGAGGAGGCTAGGAATAAACTTGCTATTGCTGTTATTTGGTCTTACTGGCTTGGATTTAAGGTACTACCTGCAAGTGTCATGTGCCTCCCCTTTCTCATCCAACCATCATCAGAAGGAAAAGCAAGAATTAACCATATCCACTAGCTTACTAAACCTGAGCATGTGATTGCTAACAACCATCCATTTCATCTCTGTGTTACACTTAACCTGAAAAAAAATCCCTTACTGGGGAACATAAAATGTCACCGTGTCTTCATAGCTCTAATTGTGTGTTAACAAGTTATTAGATGTTTAGATTGAAAATAATAGGATTCAGTTTTGTGATATGTGTTTAATTAAGCTTGCATGTCTTGAAGCAAAACATTTTTGTAGCATGCATATACTGTATTTTTTTTCAGGTTTCCATACTTAGTGAGGGAAAAAGAAACTTAAATTCACAACCGTGCAGATATTTCACGTTTCTGAATGTCATTCCTCATATCAACACCATACAATAACACAATGTCCTAATTTATTTTAAACATGAACAAGAAAGCTATCCCTAAGTAACAGACGTTTTATTGTGGTCCATTGCATCTCATTGTTTGAACTCCTGAAACTACTTTCAGGATTGGGAAATAATGTCCCTGGAATGCAATCCAGTGTACGTCTATTTAGATTAAAGTGTTATTGCATTTAAGTGGATTTACTCCTAGGTACAACTTAACAATTGCAAATGTCAAGCCTATTTGTAACTACTGTTGCACATTGCAGCACCCTAAATTTCAAATTATTTAATAGCCCATATGCCAAGACAGAAAGCATTTTGAGACACATTAAAAAGCAACACATTTTACACCTGAATGAAGTGGACTGCAGTCCATAAAAACCCATGCCATATCAAACTTGATAGTCTTTAAAGCGCCACTAAACTCTTGGTCATTTCTGTTGCTACAGCCTAATGCAGCTACCATTTTGGAAATTCTTGCAAAGGCATGTAAAATGCATAATGGGAAAAATTACCAATATTTGCAAGGGAAGTACAGAATCTAGGACAAGTTAAGATGTAAATTGGAACGAGGAGGGACAAAAAATTATGACAAGTCACTCAGTCAGTGGGAAGAAACTGGTAGCATGTGGAATTAGGGCTTGAAGTTTGTGGGCATTTGCAACCCTGCAAATTAGATCCTAAGAGCTTGAGAGGAGGAGGGCAGGATGTGCCAACCTGGAGCAGGACTGGTACTGTTCAAAGGCTTTGGCAGAATGTAAGGAACCCTTGCATATTAGTGTTGGATTTTAAAAAGTAATATAAAGGTAGAGGTGGCGGGAGCTGCTGGATTCAAGCTCCCAGTAGCATTCGTTGTCATGACTATTAGGTCATCAGGACCTGGAGAGCAACATATTCCTGAGTCCAGGTCTAAGTGCTAATCCATTTTTTCCCCATGAAAACCATTTGGATAAAGGGATGGCAAAAATATGAACATAACAGTAGTCCATAATTGGAAAGTTCAGCCCTCCAATCCATTGTGTTTATCTTCAGATAACCTGCCTTGCATAGTAACAGGAATCTATGTTAAACTATAGCTGGAGGTAGTTGGTTATAAACTGTAGTACAGTATTGTAATTTAAATACTATACTAAACCAGTGTAGTGTACTTGTTTTGATTCTGGGGCATAATACTGTAGTTTTACAAAGTTTCTCTTACAACAAATTCAGTCTACTCTCTACCTGAATTATAAATTAACTTTGACATTAGAATTTCAGTATTGCGTCGTGTTCAGATGTTCTCATGAAACACACACATTTTAACTTGAAAGTCTTAGATATACCCGAAAAATTCAGGAATTCCCATCTTAGCTGATCTTAGGAATGATGTTGCAGCAAAATTTCACTGGCAATGGAAATTAGGCTCTATTTTGATGAGTAAGCAGAACTTAAGTAGATCCACTTTAGTTGCCACATATATACTTACAGACATGCTGCATAGCTGCAGTGGCTTTTGCTTCTTTAACCTGCCTCTCATTGGCACTCACTTCTTCAGCGTTGTGATCAGCTAGCTTGTCTGGATGGCTTCTGCAAAAATGGAGTGGAAGCCTGTGTTGAATGTGAAGCGGCCCTTTTTGTTCAGCAGGCCTTCCTCAAGAATCTCCTCTAATATCACCTACTTGCTGCTCTGGGCACATATAACCAGCCTGCTTTAAATGTCAGTGACTTGTATTCGTGAAGGCTCTAACTTAGATGCAGAGTTCATACCTTGCAGGTAAAAGATCTCAGATATCTCCACTAGATTTTTAAGTTCAGAAATCCACATGTTCAGGACCTTGGAAAGTTTCTGTTACTCCAAGTAGGGAATTTTGGAGCAGTCCGACTTGTCATAAAGGTTCTTTGTTAAGGTGAGGCTTATTTTCAGCCATTGGTTTTATGAGATCTTATGGTCAGAGGCCTTCACTAGACAAGCAATTATGAATCTCCCTCTATAGTATTTAACTGTGTAATGAAACCATGATATGATGCAACTGCCGTAATGATACACCAGTGGACAGCAAGTCTAAACTGGAGAATTTGAAATAATGATGTGAGTTGTGGCAGCGGCCAAGATACTTCTAAAATAGTGTGTTAAATAATTCAAAGTTTTCTCACTAGATAGATATGACTGGATTCTTTAACATTTAGATATTTAAATAGAAGAATGATTGAAATGACCACTCTTTCACTCAAAGAAAATTTGAAGTTATACTTGACATTTTATTACCAAACTACCCCCCATATCATTGCATCCAGCAAGTGTGTTTTACTTTATGTGTGGGTAAGAGACAACAACCACAAACTGAATCTATCCTTTGAAACAGTGAAGATTGCTGTCCCAGACTGACTGAACTGAGGCTATTATTCTTTGGACTTATTGTGAGATGACATGACTCATTAGATAAGATAGTATGTTCAGCAAAGTGGGAGGCTGTATGAAAAGAGGGTGACCACATTGTAGAAGGATTGATTCAGTTCAGAAGCAACAACCCTGATTTTGTGAGACCTGAGCACAGCTATTAATAGTAGGATGACTTGGACGTCACTCATTCATAGGGTTACTATAAGTGGTAGCCAACTTGATTGTGATTAACATTATCAACAAATAATGTAAGTCACAGATGGAGGAAAAATATATAAGAGCTGTAGTACAACCATATCTGGAGTGTCTACTCTTGATGTAAACTTTTTTTTTTTTACAAAAACTGATCAGTGAGTTGAAAATTGTTATTTGTAGTCCTTTAAAGGAAATTATCACTGTAACATACTGAAAGATGGAATATGTTCAGTTCCAGCCAAACCATATTGAAATATTTACACCACAGCTACTTCTGTACTAATACAAATAACAGCATATCTACCAGATTTAAGTTGTATAATGCCTAGTTATGTTTAACTTCCTAGGAAAGTGGATATTATACAGGATGATAAGTTCTTTGGTGAGGCTATCTGTCAAATAATGAAATATGTCAACTGACTAAATTTCCATGAGAAATTTTCTTTAAGATGAACTGAGGTATTAATAGGTATTAATTCCAAGAAGGAACATCAGGAATCCCAGTCTGCACAGAATGCATAAGTCGACTCGCACAGACTTCCTTCATGAGCTTTGTTTTACATACCATGCTGTCATGTTTTTGTGTTGTGGTGTTCATGTGTATATATTTATGTGACAACCAAGTGAAAGCTCATTTATGAGATTTTGGAAGAAAGCACAATATAAATTAAAGAGGGATGGGTGTGCCCTTATCACTGAGATGCTTATGATGAGGCTGAATTGGTTCACTTGTACCTCAGGAACTTTTCACTACTGAACAACATACATCAGCTGGTTTCTAATGTTTGGTCTGAATTAACCCCTTTTTGAGCTGAAGCTGTGCATAAGGTTTTTCTGTTAAACAACTAAGCTTTGGCCAGCTTAATTTGCCATACCGCAGGTGTGAGTGCAGTGGGATGTCTGCTGCACCTAATTCTTTTATAACTTTCAGTGGAGCAGTGCTGAGGGCCAGCTCTGCTTTTACCCTGTCTTCACCTGCTGGGGTTTCCAAAGGTTGCACCCTGTTCTTCCATCTTCCTGTATCTGCTATTCTCTCAGTAGGCGCATTCTTTTCCCCCCTTGTCACTGTGCCATCTGCAGTGGGCTGTTTCTATGATTCACTATCTAAACATTTTAGGCTCGAAGGGAGTTGAAACGCTTGAAGGAGGAGGCTAGGCGCAAGCATGCTGTGGCAGTCATTTGGGCTTACTGGCTTGGACTAAAGGTACTCTCTCAATCAACTCCCTTATGTTGATAAATGAATTCTAAATAAAAGTTTTCGTCTACTAACGCATAAAAAACTTTGGGTGCTCTGGGATTGCTATGGCAAGCATGATATTTAAAGAAATTATTTCTCCATGATTTTGAAAAGCAAACAAAAACTGCTGTACAGTATATAATTAAGGACGTATTCTTGTATGGAGGGAGAACAAACATGTATCCATATGTTCATGCAATTCAGTATATTGCTCATTTCACCAGGGGTGTGATCTATCAAAGAAATGATCGTTTCATTAAAGGGATGCCCTTGCAGTTAGTCTGCTTTGGCAACACTCGGGATTTGAACACTTGCATATTTGTTTTTCTTCTTCCTGCAGTCGGAACTGATTGTGCATTCAGAATTCTTTGCTCAGTTGGCACACTATTTCCCAGTGTGTCTAAATAGTGTCCCTTTTTTTGTTCACTGCCTATAGGCAAGAGCCTCAGGAGAAATTGTATGGCGCCAAGTCACAAGTGGGTTTGCATTAACATTGCAGGCATTCCTTGTGCGAAACAATGCTTTCACGCAATGAGCTGTTTATGGTGCCAATTCACTTTCTCTGATTAAGGCAAAATGTCTCAATTTTCCTCATGCATAGAAACTCCCATTTTACCGAAATGGCATTTTTGTGTGGTCATCTACCAGCATGGGTGAAATGGTACTAGGTTTCATTCAGATACATGTGAAGTTCCTTTAAACTTAATACAGCTATTATGTGCTGCTCTGTACACCGCCCCAAGTTCCTTTTGGGAGATGATGGTGGGATATAATAAAGTAGTTATTATTATTATTATTATTATTATTATTATTATTATTATTATTATTATTGTCGTTGTGCCCCCTCTTAATGTATTTAATTTGTCTGTTTGAGTATCCCCTGAGTAAATATACTAATGACTTTTAGGTAAACTTGTTTTAGACTAAAGCAGGGCAGAATTCAAGTGTCCCTTTTAAAAGTTTAGGCCTTTCTTTTTAGAAGTTCATCCATCTTTGTTTATGTATTTGTAGAATGATATAAATTCAGGTAGTTAACTTTCATAAACCTATTCTTTGAGGACAATGCCCAAAATCGCCCACGATAGAGACATTCATGTCTTTAAAGGGGGTCTTTTCTGTACGTGTATAAAATTGGAGTGTTTCATCCTCCGCTATAAATCTCTTCCTGCTCTCACAATAAGGATAGGTAGAGCCCTACAGGGGAAAGTTTACTGAAGGAGTTGGAGGAAAGGATATTAATTCTATTATGTGCATCGTAGGAAGATGTGTTTTGTCTTATCACATTAATGTTTAGAAACAATCACTGGGAATTTTGCACAACCCTTTTAAAATTTCCTTGAAACTGAGCTGGAGCACTCTCTGTATTTTTGTAATGGAAAACTTTAAAGTATTCAAACAAACAAGTTAATATTGGTCTCTTTACAAAATAAACCATTAGTAACCCATTTCTGAAGTCACAGTAATCTCCAAAAGCTATTTGTAATCTCTATTAGGTTTTGTTCTTTTCTTTGCCTTCACACATAATGGAGTTGTTCTGTGCTGTTTCATCTCCCATCTCCTCAGTATTTTTAAAAAATTACTGTTTGCTTCACTTACTGAAGTGCTTCAGATGAATTGTGATGAAAGAGGAGGTGAAATTACAACACATGGTCTAATTAGAGACTAATTTGTCCTCAAAAACCTCTCAAAAGTAGGGTAACAATAATGTAATAAACATATAAGCCAATTTTCTACCCCTTTGAGAACAACAACACAGATCTTTTTATTTTTGCATTTTTAAAACCTGTATACTCTTGCATACAACTGCTCTCCTCCTTCCGTTATATACTGTGGACTCCAGCATTTCATCAAAATATTTCTATTTGTTTCTCCTTTTCTTACTCCTCCAGGGCTTTCTGTTAGCCCTGAGTGGATTATCTTATTGGTGTGAACAAAACTATGTTAATTTTGGGGTGGGGGTGATGTATTCCAGTGTTACAGTATATTTTGGAGCACTATAACAACCCCCCCTCATTTTAAATGTTAAACTAGGGTAAAATAATTAGATTTATAAATCATAACTAAGACATTCAAGAGATCCAGTCGATCTCTGCTATAGCAGGCCAATAAGTTCAGAATAAATGATACAGGAGAATGTGTTGTCGAAGGCTTTCATGGCTGGGATCACAGGGTTGTTGTATGTCTTTCGGGCTGTGTGGCCATGTTCCAGAAGTATTTTCTCCTAATGTTTCGCCCACATCTATGGCAGACATCCTCAGAGGCTGTGAGGCATGGAATCACATGCCTCACAGCCTCTAAGGATGCTTGCCATAGATGTGGGCGAAACATCAGGAGAGAATACTTCTGGAACATGGCCACACAGCCCGAAAGACATACAACAACCCTGATACAGGAGGATTTAAAGTGATGACTTGAGCTTTCTTTTGAGGTCTACAATAATAGCTTTCTAGAAAATGTTAAAATATGGGCATGGCAAGATTTGCAAAAGGAGGTGTGATACAGGTAAGCAACATGTATGGGAAGGGATGAAGTCAGTTTGTTGAAGATGAAATTATATTTTATTACAGTCATTAAGTAGTGCTGTGGATTTGACAGATTAACTCAAAATGAAGTACATTAGTAGTACAGAATGTGCAAAAGAGTCTCTTCACTGTGTTATAAAACCCATACAACCATATGGAGGATGAAGCCTCATAGTGATAACTAATGTGTACTGATTTTGACTACAAGTTTATACGCACTTTATTGACCTTCCTTGGTACAGAACAGGAGTGTACAAAAATAATTGCAAATAAGTGAAAAAGCATTTACTCAGACCAGTTCCTTTTTGCAGCCTAGTATAGTATGGTTTACATTTAATAGCTGGAAGGTTAAGCATGAGAATGTTGATTTCTTACACAATCGGAGAGCATTTCTATTTGACCTGGGTCTTCTTTGTTTTCTGTGTCTATATCAGTAGTTCTCAACCTGTGGGTCCCCAGGTGTTTTGGCCTACAACTCCCAGAAATCCCAGCCAGTTTACCAGCTGTTAGGATTTATGGGGTTTGAAAGGCAAACCATCTGGGGACCCACAGGTTGAGGACCTGTGGTAGAGAAAATATGGATTATGCACCTCACTTTTCGAGAATGCCCTTAAAATTTGTTGCTTGCATTTCAATACTTGTTGTGGAAAAAGTCAAAAGTTGAATATTCACTCTGAGGTTTTAATTTATTAGGTCCGCAGGGAATACAGGAAATTCTTCCGAGCCAACGCGGGAAAGAAAATTTATGAATTCATACTGCAGAAATTAGTACGTATCTACATGCTTAGAAATATTGTTGCATCAATCACATTCACGTTATATCCTATTACTGTGTTTAGAAAATAATTGCTAAAGAAATGCATGAAGATCTGATATTCCAGTATACAAAAGCTATTTCCCTTTAATGTTCTGAATTATCTGTGCTATAGATGGACAACGCAATTTTGTGAATTTCGAATTATAATTATCTTGAATTTATCTCTATTTTTACTTCCCTACTGACCTCTCTATGGTGTATATTTCAAGTTCTATTTGGCAGCTTCCATCAAAACTTCTGAATATTTATACCACATCTCCCTGTACAAACCTGCCTGGACCTGATATTTAATTCTGTTTTATTGTTTGTAGGTTTTCAGGTTTTAAATTGTATTGAAATGTTGTTAATGTAATCTGCTTTGGGTCTCCTTGTGAAGAGAAAAAGCAGTATTATTATTATTAATAATATTAATATTAATATAGTTGCCCCACACATTGATTCACATGTAACCATACATAATCTGCAAAAGTAGCAAATGGAAGTGAAGGCTCTATTTATTGTTAAGGAAATTAATTCTCTTATGCCCGAGAAGGCAACTTCTGACAAGACAGGCAAGGAGAGCAATTTATTACAGAAAATGCTCATTTGGTAGAATTTATATGCAAGTGTGAAGATTATATGAACTTGTGAGTGGTCTTTGTGGACCATGGGCTGCCCCATCTTAAAACTGGGATTTTTTAAAGGTTGTGGGAATACATTTGGAGGGCGATTGGAATATTTCTATACTTGTGTGGGACATACCCATTTACTTCCCAATTTTATGTGACAAGCAGCCAGAGTACAGATGAGTTTCTGTGCCATCTGAAAGAATACAGTTGAGTGTATCCATACAAGTCATGATTGTAAACCAACTTTGAAATCAGGATTTGTTTTTTGCTTATAAAATGCCTTATTTAGGCAAATTTAATTATAATCCCGATTTGGGCATCACAGTGTTGTGAATCCCCATTCCCAACTTTTTTCTCACTAAGGGAAAAGCCAAATGGAAGTGAATGACTGTGAGCACAAGTTTAGAATCCCATGAAAATGAATGTATTGACTTAATAAAACCCATCATGAATTTTTGAACAGTTGTAACCAGAAATATCATAGCTTATAGATTAAAATAAAACTGGGTGATGTGAATAAGAAGTATGGTCATATTAAGCATCAGTGTTAAAAGACTGATAATCAAAGCCCCTTTCTCTTTTTTTTTTACATATAGATGCAAAAGTATTTTTTGGAAATGAAGAACAAGATGCCTTCTTTATCACCAGTAGATAAAAACTGGCCAGCAAGGCCTTATCTTTTCTTGGATTCAACTCACAAAGAACTGAAGAGGATATTTCATCTGTGGAGGGTAATGCTATCATACAAGTGTTCATCTTATTGTGTGTTTATATATTAAGTTTTGGTTTCTTAAATTTATAAATGAGGTTTCTAGCACAGCTTTCAAAGCAGTTTACCAAATAAAAATACAATAAAAACCAACGATAAAGAGTTAAATTAGCAAAGCATCTAATAGTAACATTAGTTTCTAATGGCAACAATAGCACATTGGCAAATAGTGTTAAAATAGCAAATAAGACAATTATATATTTGCCAACATATCTTTCTATCCAGTGAGTGCTATCCAGTGCAGTAATTTAAGGAGTAGGTGGATGTCAGGTAGGATCACAATTTTTACACCATGATTCCTAGTCTGTTTTATTATAAACATACATATTCAGAGGAAAATGGAGAGAGCAGGTACAATATGGAGTACTTGTGTTAATGATTAATGTATTCCCGTGTTTAATATTCCATGAATGCCTGAATCCAGCAGTGATGTACTAAAGGAAAGTGAAACATACTACATTTTCTGAAGGCAATTTCAAAGAACTGTTTTATGTTTTCAATTGTTTTACTTTTTGTAGTGCAAAAAGTACAGAGACCAGTTTACAGATCAGAAGAAGCTTATTTATGAAGAAAAACTGGAAGCTAGTGAACTTTTCAAGGACAAGAAAGCTTTGTATCCAGCCAGGTAAGGAGTGTTTGTGATGACATTTGCAGATACAGCAAGATAAAATGGTCTCTTTTATGTAGATTGGAGGGAGAAAATTCACTAAAAAGCTCTGTTTATTTGTATCTGTGGATACTACCAGTTCCACACCTTCAATAATTTACAGAGCCATTGTGTCATACCTAAAAAGTTATATGACATGAATTTTCAGCTTGTTTCCCCATTGATCAGTGTTTACACAAAACATTATTCTAGGGAAGCAATCCGTGGGTAAACCATATTAAGCAAAATAATCGTAATGTCACTGATGACTAAACAGAAAGGAAAACATGGGCAGTGTAGATCCAGCCTGAGAGAATGAAGTTAGTAGCATAAGCTTTTGTAGACTACCATTAAATCTACTTTCTAAGATGCTTGTAAACTTTTGTTACCAACTTCTTTCTTTCAGTCTCTAAAATCCCCTTGCATACTGATATTCCAGACTAATGCCCCATCTACACTGTCCTTACATCCCAGGATCTGATCCCAGGTTATCTACTTTGAATTGGACTATATGAGTCTACACTGCCAGATAGTCTGGGATCACATCCTGGGATATAGGGGAGTGTAGAAAGGGCCTAAAACGACTACATCTTTGCATTTTAGCCAGTATGGTTACAGATCAAGCATAATGGGAGTTGTAATTCAACAACATCTGGAGGCCTGCAATTTCTCCATCCCTGTTGCATAACCGTTTCTATAAAAATATTCAGTCTGCCTTGTTCCCCACTTGCCTATCCATTCCCACCATCTGTGATAAGAAATATGGTGCAGTCTGTTTCCTCTACTAGAAGTATGGAACAAAATACAAAATGCAGTCTCCTTTGGAACTTTGCAGGTCTCTCCAAGTTAATGGGGGACTGTTCTATGAAAATCAAAGCTCCATCTGTTTGGAGATAAATGTACAATGAGGCAAGACGAGATATTATATTAAGACCATTTGTGCAGCATGGTTATTTATAAACTATTTCCTCTCATAAACTTTGCAATAAAAAGGCAAGTTGCAGACTGAGTAGATAGATACCTTTCTCTATACTGCTCATCCCCTCTCTAGTCTTGCACTTCAGTACGGAAGTCTTAATCTTTAATTACAGGAGCACTGCTTTATCTTATCAGTTTCTCAGACAGGTGGAAGCTTGCTCCCAAATGTTCAGAGGAATCCAACCCAGCACTGCTTGTTCCAGACAGAGCAACAGTCAGCTTGTATTGCTCAAGGGGCTGTCACACCATTAACATTTCTTGCATTCTTTTTTCACCCATTTTGGAAGGAGGTGAACTTATGTACTGTGAATTAAAAGGACACAAAGTTTTGAAATGTTAAGACATGATTGTAAATAAGACAGCACCTTTTCAGTTAAAATGAATCTGGTAATAGCTAGTGGTGTATCTGCTTTTTGGGGAGTTCAATGTGATGTTCAGTTTGGGACCTTTGGAATGCATAGTTAAAGGGCCAGGGATTCATAAGGCAAAGGGCGAGAAACTTAGGCTGGATCTACACTGCCTCCTTATATCTCATATCATCTTCTTATTCCAGCTTATCTGGCAGTGTACACTCATATAATCCATTTCAAAACAGATAATCTGGGGTCAAATCTTGGCATGTAGAGCAATGTAGATTCAGCCTGGTTTGGCTACTAAGCAGAGATTATTCCTGCCCTGATAGGGTGCACCTACACTGTAAAATTAATGCAGTTTTACACCACTTTAAGGAGCCCCCGGTGGCATAGTGGGTTAAAACGCTGAGCTGCTGAACTTGCTGACCAAAAGGTCAGTGGTTCGAATCCGGGGAGTGGGGTGAGCTCCCATTGTTAACTCCAGCTTCTGCCAGCCTAGCAGCCATGCAAATGTGAGTAAATCAATAGGTACCGCTTCGGGGGGAAGGTAACGATGCTCCATGCAGTCACGGCAGTCACGTGACCTTGGAGGTGTCTACAGACAACGCCAGCTCTTTGGCTTAGAAATGGAGATGAACACCAATCCCCAGAGTCGGACATGACTGGACTTAATGTCAGGGGAAAACCTTTTCCTTTACTTACACCACTTTAACTGCTATGCCTCAATGCTATGGAATCATGGAAGTTCATAGCATTGAGCCACGGCACTAACACTCTTTGGAAAAGAGGGCTAATGACCTTGTAAAATTGTTAAATCTTATTTAAAAGTGTATTAAATAAGTGGTGTAAAATCAGACTTACACATTTAGCTGGTCTGGTGTATTTGACAATAGCTGACATCTGGCCCATGGCCTGTGTTGTGTTGCTGAATTCTGCTATTTGTGCTATGCTAGAAATGCGGTAACTGCAGCATTATCTGCCCAGGGCCATCCCATCTGATGTCACAGCTACAGTGTCAGACCCTGAGAACATCCTCATAAACAGCAGGCAGTCCCTGCCCACATTCTCTGTAGGTCACATAGACCTTCGATAAGAATTCCGACATACGCATTAGATATTGCTCATGTACAGTTTGTCTTTTTCTTTAAAGCTCTGATCTGCTATCAAAGGCTGATGCTTGAAATAAAATCTGAGCATTTCCACTAATGCTGTGAATAGGTTGGACTAAAAGCTGTACTGTGCTTATTCATTCTTTTAGCCAAAGTTATTGTTTGTTGCCTGTTTGCCTTCCTGCTCAGTATTAGGGTTCATCCTAGCTTTGTGTCTCACCTGAGAGGATACCATAGAGCTAATGTTTCAGTCCTTTCTTACACCATGATTCCACAGCATTAAGCTATTGCAGTTCAAGTGATGACAAACTGCACTAGTTGTACAGTGTAAAAGCACCTTAAATATGGTCCTGTGATTTTTTTCAGTGTTGTAAATAAAGTTAGGAGTCCCTGGTAGTGCAGCTGAACTAGCTGACTGAAAGGTCTGCAGTTTGAATCCGGGGAATGAGTGAGCTCCTGCTGTTAGCCCCAGCTTCTGCCAACCTAGCAGTTCAAAAACATGCAAATGCAAGTAGATCAATAGGTATGGTGGGAAGCTAACGGTGCTCCATGCAGTCATGCTGGCCACATGACCTTGGAGGCATCTATGGATAACACCAGCTCTTCAGCTTAGAAATGGAGATAAGCACTAACCCCCATGGTCAGACACGACTAGACATCATGTCAGGGGAAAACCTGTTAATATGTTAATAGCTTACAAAAAGGGGATGGGGGGGGGGTTACTCATTCAGCTGTCCACACATGCATAAGTAAATAACTTGAAGAATATTTTATCCTCTGTGGCTGGATCTTCACTGCCCCATATCCCAGGATCTGATCCTAAATTATTTCATCTCTGATTATCTGGCATTGTAGACATATAACCCAGTTCAAAGCAGATAATCTGGGATCAGATCCTGGGATATAGGGCAGTGTAGGTCCATTCCTAGGCAAGAGGGAATGCATCCATGTGGAGACTAATGCAAACTGTCTGACAATTGACATAAGCTTTTTTTTGATCCTATGAAAGCAGCTCTAACTGGAAAATTTTTGAGGTTTGTAGAGCCTCCACTTCAGAAACCTCAGGCCCCTTCTACGGTGCCATATAATTCAGATTATCAAAGCAGATAATTCATATTATCATCTTTGAACTAGATTATTTGAGTCTACACTGCCATATCCAAAGCAGATATTTTGGATTATATATGGCAGCATAGAAGGGGCCACAGAACGGAGCTTGGAGTGTTATTATTTAAAAGGAATTCATTACTACTTAAGCATATTGCAATTTTTTTACTGGCATTTG